>NC_054387.1:129006226-129355746 GCF_017654675.1 Xenopus laevis | reverse complement strand
GGTTCTCTCGTTGATCACTCCACTGGGTGGGAGCCGGACCATTTTGAGATATGTTGCAGAAGAAAATGGATGTACTACCTGACTACCTTGCCTGATGGGACTCACTGTTCTGTAATATAACCTGTTTCAGCCTACTGTGTGGCATTGTGTATGCTTTGTATCTCTGTAAGTAAACCCCGGGCTCATTTGTCATATACAAATAAACTGTTATTCATTTGGTTCATCACAAGAATCTCCTGGCGCCCATTATTACTATTAGTGTGAGAGTTGTAGTTATACTACACCACCTAGGAAATCTTCCATGTAGAGAAGGCCCTAGACGGAAGAGTTTAGAGTAGTGTGTAACCCATGCTCTAACAACTAGCTGGACATTAACCCTTTTTTGGTCTGCCTAGTCAGATTAGCATTACATACATATTGGAGAGGATTCAGAAGGGTTTTTTGCCTTCCTCTGGATCAACTGGCAGTTAGGCAGGTTTGTTGGATGTGAGTCTTTTTCCACTCACTGTGTTACTGTAAGATGCTGAGAATGCAAAACAAAGTACAATGAGCAGAAAAGGAAACTGAAAGGGACAATTTGGGTGTGAAACAGAACATAAAGGGGAAATAGAGGAATCAGGAAGCAAGAAAAACAAGATAGTAAGAGTGTCAGATAGAGAAGATCAGTGAGCCAGAATAAAAAACTAAAGAGGAATCAACACAGAAAGATCAAAGATGATAAAAGAGAAATAGGGTGGGATAGATGGGGCATATTAATGGGGTATGATAACATTCATTTTTAATCTCTAAATCTCTGCATAAAGTTCTAATTCTTCAGTAAAAAATACAAATTAATTATATGATTTGTTTTAGACTTTTCCTTGTATACTGTTTGCTGTAAAATATTAATCTGCACCCTGGGAAAGGAGAGAGAGGGAAGAAATAGCGGCACAGGTACAGGAGAGAAAGAAATAGGGCCCTTAACTTATAACGATGGCCCAAATGCATAAAAGTTCAAAAAACGCTGATGACTTTTACTTTTTTTTTTTAATTGCAAAAGTCCTAACAAACTATTTTTGTCGGGAACTGTTTTTTTCCAGACATTTCATAACATATGAAACATTAATTTTACAGTGGGCTCATGTGTAGGGCATTATATTAACTCTTTATTAAGGTTCCCTGGACTTGTGTAATAAAAAGTGGTAACTTAAACCATTTGCACCAACATTTATAATAAAGACGTCCGTACAACTTTAAATTTCCCGCCGTATGCAAATTGACCTAAGCGCAAGATCACTAGTGAATTTTCGATAGGCACAAATGAACGCTAGCGCATGTTCGCTATGAAACGCTCGCACTGACGAAACTCTGTATATTAGTGAATTAGCGTTGTCTGAGCGAATTTGTGCCTGTTGAAGTAAATACCCCCCAAATGGGCAAACTTACAGAGCATTTATTTTTTTAGATGGGTCAGTGACCCCCATTTGAGAGATGGAAAGAGTCAGAAGAAGACAAATAATTCAAAAACTATTAAAAATAAAAAAATAGAGGTCAATTGCAAAGTTGCTCAGAATTAGCTATTCTATAATATACTAAAAATAACTTTCATTGGAACCACCTTGTGTTTTTGATGTGAGCAGATTCCACATGTGGTGGATAGTTGGAAGACTGCAAGTGGGATAGAGCAAGGGGGGTGTGAGCTGGTGTCATTGGGAAGATCAGTCAACTGAAATATCCTAATGATATAAAGAAGGAGGCTGGTCTGTTGTGCTCTGTGCTGAGGATCAGTCAAGTAATCTGATGTCCCTGCGGATGTAACGTTGGCCAATTGTCGCTAGCGTTAGCCACTTTGTCCTTTAACTCAAAGGTGCACAACCTCTTTAAGACAACTGTTCTTGGTTGCCATGTCCCAGCTCTTATAGATGGCTTCCCAAACTGCACCCTATAGTCAAGGGGAGGTCTAACCAATCACTCATACTTTGACTTTCGTAATATCTACTCTGTGGATGGTACAAATATATTGGTATTGCTCTGTGACATCTCCTTATAAAGCGATTGCTTTACCTTTTTGGTTTTAAACCTATCCAATTAATTTTTTAACTACAACTTTGGTCTGGGTTCTTTGCGGGTGTGGGGTGCAGTGATTCCTGCTCTAATCCTCCTTCTCTAAGATCTCCAACTCTTCCTTCATTCCCAAGGGGCCGTGCATTTGTGGCCTTTTAGGTGTAGCTTAGCCTTTCTTAAAGATCAGGGCAAGTTAAAATACGAGGCCACAGTCCCGGTTACCCTGTCCTGCTTCCATCTTTGTGGTGTCCCAGGTTTAGTAAAACAACAGGCAGTAAGCTTTTGGGACAACTCCACCATCTATATTTTCCAATTTCTCCTAACTACTGAATGGACTTTAGCAACTTGATCTCAGAATTCACCCCAATTTATGGTCACAATTTTTAATCCTCTCTAGTTATATATTAATCAAGTAAATTAATTCTATTTATTGCACTGCACTTAATCTAAATAAGATATGAATTTTGAATGAATTTATAACTTTAGTGATTATACTATAATTAATCGTTACACTTTCTAATTAGCACTTTATATTCAATTACTGGTTTTGTTTAAGCATTCAAACCACACTTTATTCTAATTTGAATTTCATCTAAGTTGTGAATTTCGAATGAATTTACAACTTTATTGATTGTTTTACAATGAATTGATACACCTTCTAATCAGCACTTTATACCTAATAGTTTAATTCTCTATCTCACAAGAAATTTCGAAGATATACAAGCAGCTACATATACTTACATATATTTACTTACCATCTAATAGATTTTAACAATTTTATTTACCCCCCCCCTCTGAGCTTTAGCTGTTCCACTGCCATTGATAAATCAGTGACAGATCTTGATAATCTTTTCAGATAATCAAATTCAGATCACCAAAGTTACCTCTTAGGACAAGGTGAGTAAAGGGAGCTTAGGAATATTGTACATTCTGCTGTTTTCCAGATCTATCAAACCTCCATCTGTGTTTATACTTTTATTGGTTTTATATTGGTTTTATAGGTGTATCTTTCTATCCAGGCTACAAGTTACATAAGGGAGGTTATTCTGCAAGAGGAGCAGGTTATATTTAGAAACATTGGGATAATAGTCACTCTCCTATAGTTCCAGGGGTACCCAGGGCACAATCACTCACCCCAAATCTCCCCCTTATTGGCCTGCAGCGTGGGCCCCCTTAGCTCATAACAAGGTTACAGATATATAGAAACATTGGGGTGTCACCCTGCTATAGTTCCAGGGGTACCCAGGGTACAAATAAGCACTCACCCCAAATCTCCCCTAACTGGCCTTCAGACTGGGCCCCCTTAACTCATAACAAGGTTACAGACTAATGGGGTATTTTACTTGTTCAATAACACTCAAATCCATCATTTCTGTCCCAGTATAGGAAATACATTGCCAGCCAATCGGGGGCTGAACACTACCGGTTTCAATATAATTTGTATTTTCTCATTAAATCAGGCTGATTTATACAGTATTTGATTTATATATTGTACAAAGCTGAGCGATGTTTATTTTCTCTGTTGCACAAATCGCTGTATTCACAACTATACTCAGTGACCAACACATATCATGATAATCTTTTTTTTGCCAATTGGCTTATTTTTATTGCTTAATGGTGTTTGCATCGTTGGAAAGTTTTTATACATATTTTTTATGCAATTTGTCTCTATCAGGGTGTCACAAAAAACATTTTGACTTTTCCCTCCCCATGATCATGTCTGACCATTTTCTATTAAAGGATAAAGGAATCAACAAATATGTTTAATTAAAGTTTATTTTATTGGTAAATCAGTTACAAAGAACAAATACATTTCACAGGTCTATAACATCAGCATTTTACAGTAGATCGGTCTTTGCGGCAAAATCTGTAGGTAAGAATAAGATTATGTTAGTATATTAATCAGCTATAATACAGTTAAATAAAACAGACTCTAAGGGGGGTATTTACTAAACTCCGAATACAAAAATCCCAATTTTTTTAGTATAATATCAAACATTTAAAAAATTATTATTTTTTCAGTAAACCCTGAGGATGGAAAAAGTCCAAATTAGAAAAACCGGGATCTTAGACCTGTCGAGGTTGCATATAAGTCAAAGGGAGAAGTGTCAAAGTTTTTTTGATGTGCGCCTGGTTTCGTGCAATTTTCGTGAAAAAGTAATAATAAATACACAGAAAAAAACCTGTGCGGATTAGATCAGGGTTTGCGGCTGGAAATGTTGAGATAAATTGGACTTTGATAAATAAGGCCCTATCTATAAACCTACATGGAACAATCTAAACAGATATAAATCTCACCATTAGTCCATTGTGCAACAAGGTAGAAAAGGTTCTGCAACTCAATGTCTCTGGCACTTCAATAGTGTTAAACACGTCGGGCATCACATTTCTTCTATTCAAAATATTTCAGGCCAGCGTTTTGAAAGAAGTTTTCCAAATATTGCCAAGATGAAATTAATGCGAGGTGGCCTTCAATCCCAGCGAAAGACAAGAATGATTTGGCCAGATCGAAACTAACGTCGTATCTGACAAAGTTACAGTTCTCGTTGTGTAGAACAGGCTCAAGGAGGTTTCGGAGCATCTCATTGTAAACAGCTCCTGAAAAGGAAACGGCACTACATTGTTATATAAATACACGGTAGTCTTTCCATTCCACCAACAAACAATGACCTTGGATTTATCCAGCAAAGACTTGTGCACCTTCTTAATGTGCAGGAAAGATTTTTAATAAAATGTACAGCTGGAACTATTTAGCAGGGGTCAACTCTCCTCCAGCCAAGAGGCCTACTTTCCTTAATCTGTTGCATGATCTGTGATAAACAAACCTGTAAAGAATCACATCAGTGTGCAAGGCATTGTGGGAGCTGTAGTCTTGGCTGGAGGAGAACTGGCTACTGCTTCAGTGGTACATGTACTCTGTTCAGTAGACGTATGTTTAAAAGTGAGACCTTACCTAACTCATCTCCCTTCACAGCATCTTTGCACATTTCAATACGAGCGGAGTGATGGGGAACAAGGTAATCTTGTAACGCGCTCACGAGAATCACATTCTTGAAGTGCTCCAAGCCTGTAATACAATAATATTCACCATGAGATTCCAGAACAATATTAAGGCATCAATACAGACGTATCTTTCATGAAGTCACGGGCATAATACTTTCAATAAGATAAATTTTAAATCACTAATGTAAGTTACTGAAGAGTATTGGGTCCATGTCAGGTCAATGGTAAGACATGGAAATCTCTTAAAATACTACCTTGCTGGTTATGGTTAAAATAGTTCCCAAAAGTTTCTAATAAAACTTTCAGATCACAGCAGCTTTATTTTAGGGTTTTATATGATTTAATATACAGATGAAAGCCATACGAAAGATGGGCCATATGTCTTACCTTTTTTCTGACTGAGTTTGTAGAGGAAACTTTGTCTTGGGTCTTTGTGATCTGATAATGCCATCTGAGATACGGAGACACCTATATGCAACCGCTTCTCTAACCACAGGCCTATAACAAAAGAGATGCACAGATTTATTCATTGTATTATATGAAAGCATGTTAAAGTTCATTGAAATGTAGGTGTGGGGTTATATTATCAGGAAACACACTGCATCTTGAAAGTTCTAAAATACAGCCGTGATCTTTCCCAAACATAATTTTACATTTTTGACTTTTGTCCTATCATAATGATATATTAATTGTACTTGATGTAAATGAAGCATGGTTAAATCCATATACATATATTACTTGTTGTTTCTAATCTTTGAATTACTTGTCAATAATAAAGCAATGTCCAGTAAATCCCTACCAGTTTTAAAGAGAAACGAGTTGGGGTACAGAAGGCCCATATGTGGTCCACCGAAGGAGAGGTAAGTGTGCAGGTTTCCACGGTAGCCTTCAAATTCAGGTCTCCACAGGGCTGAGCGTATTATTAGATTGCCCAAAGAAAAGCCGATAAAGCTGCGGGGAGAGAAAAGTAACATTACTATAAAAAACTCATATATATATGAGATTATATAGAGATTTTTTGCTAATTACTGTACCTGATCCTGGAAATAATGAGCTTCTTGCTTGTTATGTACTGTAATATTTCATTTAGGAGACTGCTGCCTAATTTATCAATATCACCAGTGGTGCAGCCCTTTAAAGAAAACACAAGAAGTGAAAAATAAATATTGCATCAGAATTAAAACAAGACATACACAGAGACCGACACTAATGAAAACATTATAATTGCCACAGTTATTTAATGGTGTATAAAATAGTAATATTAAAGGGCCTGTCTGCTAACAATCAGCAACAATAATCTTCTATAAGACCTATCCACTTCCCACCTTGTCAATGCGACATTTTTCATGCAATTTAATATAATTTTTCTATATATTTTGAGAAATCAAACCCCACAGAAGACGTTTCTGTTCAAAAGGAATTGTCATTGGTCGATCTATAATAGCGTCAATTTGTTACAGACCAGTTGTTACAGTTATATATCAGAATGATCTTTATGGGCCCCACTATAACTGATCATTTCATATTAATCATCAGTAAACCAATAAAATACTAATAATAAAAGGATTTCTCAGGACAGTTACATTTTATCATCATTGCCTATTAGTTCCCATTGAGCTGAGATGGATAGAATGTTTGAACAGTTTCATATAGGAATGGAGATGACGCCTCATAACTAGACACACAGATATACGTACCTCGTTGCAACAAGACATTAGGAACTTGATTTTCCCATGTGTCACTCCAGACTCGATATGAGGTCTTATTAATAGAAGATCAAGTGCGGAACCTAGAGTAGAAATAAAGTCATTTATTTTAACAGGGCAGGGCAATGGTAAATCATATGACAAAACACACGCAAGTGTTTGTCTCATAATCAAATCTTTAAAATTTTACTTACCACCCAAGCCGTGCGCACTGACTATTAGATGTGTTTCGTCTTCACTACTGGAGTCGTCTTTGGAACCTACAATAAAATAAAATAAGTCAATTTTATCAAAGTAATGTCCTCTTTCCTTTGAAATCAAATGGGAAAATCAATGTTTAACTCACCAGTAGAACTGCTCTGCTGTTTTTGTGTAGGTATAAGTCGCTCCCAAACGAGTTTCTTTTTGCTGGTTTCTTGGAATAATCTACACAATAAAAACACACAATGTTGGGTGTCCATCAGCAATATTAGCATTTATTTTTGCTCTCTGGGTGTGTTGTTGCTTTTCTACTCTATGAGCTAATATTCTAAGAAAATGTTATAATGCATTTCTATGTATACATATATATATACAATATATATACTATATATATATATACAGTATTTACAGTATCAGATTGCATCAGACAACATTAACTTTACATAAGAATAATGATTTGTAAAAAGCACCAGCCCCAGTAATCAATAGCAACCAATTAGATTCTCCCTTTCCAATGGACGACCAATCACATACTGATTGGTTACTCAAAGTTACTTGTCCTGGTGGAAAACTTACAACTTCCAATTCTATGTAATGCGCATAGTAAGTGCCCTGTCTGCTGCCTCCCTCTCTTTGTAGATATATAGATTGATGATAGATATATGATAGATAGATAGATAGATAGATAGATAGATAGATAGATGATAGATATATGGATAGATAGATGATAGATGATATTATGGATAGATAGATAAATATATAGATGATAGATAGATGGATAGCATTTCTGTATGTACAATATCACATTCTTTACCTGATCCTGGATATGATTAGACTGTTAGATTCCACAAGTTTTGCAATTTGGCTCAATAGAGAATTAGCCAAAGAATTATATTCATCCAGAGTTTGATCCTAAGAAAACAAACAAACAAATATAATTAGTAATTTGAAATAAATGCAGCATTGCCTTGAAAACCAAAGAATTAGAAGACTAACTGAGACAATGCCTTGGCCATTCTAACGACTAATTTTAAAGCCCCTTTCCTATAACAACTTATAGGGGCTGATTATAATAAAACATCAAAAACATCAAAATAAAACTTTGATGCAACAAAGCAGATTAGACTGTATTTCCTCTTATCATTTGGCTGCTACAATATTGTTTCAATAGTCAGAACCAGCTATGCAGGAAATAACAAGGGGCAAGCAAATAATATATTCCATAATCATTTCTCCCTCAGTTATTGATCTTGTTCCAAGTCCCAGCTACATACTGTACCTTGTTTCCTAGATGTCCGATGACAGCAGTTCTTCCACCGAGACATCCATATACAAAGGTAATTATTGCTTGCGGATCTGTTGTATCTAGGGTAAAAATAAGAACATGGTTAATGTTCAAGTTACGGTAAAATATGTTATATTCATATTTCTCACACGAGAAGA
The DNA here is from genome assembly GCF_017654675.1 of Xenopus laevis. Classification (NCBI taxonomy): domain Eukaryota; kingdom Metazoa; phylum Chordata; class Amphibia; order Anura; family Pipidae; genus Xenopus; species Xenopus laevis. The sequence goes on along the minus strand of NC_054387.1, from coordinate 129,347,350 downwards.
TATAGTAAAAAGGGAATTACAATAAGTAGGTCTCATCCTGATATGCACAGATATTCCTTCATTTGATCCGTTGTCTAGTTCCATGCTCAGAGTAAACTCCTTGGAAGGGTTGTTGGAGAAGAATTGACTTATCCATTTTCTCAGTTCTTTTTTAACGTCAAATAACCTAAAAAAAAAAAACAAAATATATATTTTTAGGCTAATACCGATATCTGTAAAACTAACTGACACCACTAGGGGAAATCCAAAATTCTTGGTGAAAACACATAAACCTGATTTAACAATAGGGTATTGACTAAGCAAAATCTAGTCTTAAGTATATATACATTCTCTATTTGCTTTAGTAAAGCATGAGAAGTCTGTGTCTCTTGGATTAAGAGTCTTGAGCTCCAAAAATAAATCATTTGTAGAAAACAAATGTCCCCAATGAGGTGCTTGTATGCCATACCCAATGGCTCGGCCTCTGCTAGCCTGGCTTTATGATGAAAAGAACTTGGGGGGATGTTACATTCTTATAAGCACAGTGAGAATATGACCGCTCAAGACTCCACCCCCACCCCACCACGCAACAACAGGCCTATGATTAAGGGAATGTCTCCCGCAATGCGTAAGACGATTTTGTTACCCTAATGTTGCAATAAACTCCTTCAAATTTATCCGGAGTGCCGCTTGTATCGCTCATTTTGATTCTTATAAACAGCAAAAAAAATCCAGTTGTTCCAGTACAAGCCACGTTATCTTTTATAGCTGAATGCAAGTGACTATAGTTAACTAGTGATCCTGGGATACATACTTATTTAGGATTGTTATGGCCCTTTATATATTTTACGATTTGATTTTATTTACATTACATTTTGTGCATTATATTTATATTTGGTAGGAATCAGAACTTACCCTTTCTTCAAAGACAATGGCATGGCATAAAAGTAGGGATTTAAACCATCGTCTGCATTGATAGCTGACAGGAGTGACATAATTCTCTTGAGGTTATCTTCAATACTGTCAACAGAGGATGGTTTAACTTCTGCTGAACAATCGATAAAGTCTCCTGAACAATCGATAAAGTCTTCTGAACAATCCATAAACTCTTCTGAACAATCTATAAAGTCTTCTGAACAATCCATAAACTCTTCTGAACAATCTATAAAGTCTTCTGAACAATCTACAAAGTCTTCTGAACAATCTATAAAAACAAAATTTTTAACGTTAGCAGGAAAATGCCTTCCCATCCACACTCATATATAGAAAAGTGATCTTATCTTTCATTCAGTACGTCACCTCAGTGGTTCTATTGTACAGAGCGGTGGGATACGTTGGCACTTTAGAAATACGTATATAAAAAATAATAATGAACGGAAGGAGTTCTGGATGAACAACTATCACACACTGAGGCAGCAGCACCTGTGGATTCTTTCCATACGTACCTATTGCTTCAGGCTCTAAGTACCGGTCTTCAAAGACAACGGGGGCAGATTTTGATACCATGTCCGTGTCCCGGCACTCGAGACAATCGTCTTTTGGAGCTTTTTTGACTTTTTCATAAATCTCTTTGTGGCTTTCGGTTCTGCAATGAGAAACGGGTATATTTAGAAATAAATCACATCCAGAGATCAGTAAACTAAAAACTGAGGGATGGAATAAAAAATCTGGAGTATCCAAAAGCAACCAATCCTATGATTTTAAACGCCTGATAATCAGGCCAATTACATCTGTTGTTTGGTTGCTAAGGATACTAGACCATTTATTATATTCCCATTTATTATATAAGTATGACAACAGCATGACATTTTTATATATAAACATCACTTGCAAGTAAAACTGTAAAGGACCGTAAATGTCCATAAAATGTGTAAATGTAATATTCCCCAATCAAATAAGAACTGGCTATCTCTAAACATAAATATTTGAAGAAACACCATGTACTCACATCTTCTCATCATATAAAATAGCTTCTTGTTGGGGATGGTCAGTAGAAAAGAATAATTTCTTGAACTTTTCTTCCTATAAAACAATAAAATAGACACAGTTCATAAGCACAACCTTGAGAGATAACGGCAGTGTAAAACAATAAATGGAGTCACACTGAAGATTGAGCACTAAGCTTCCCCTGCCTTAAAGCCTATTCAATGCGCTTCTTACCTTTATTTGCTTCTTCTCTTGTTCACTCTCGAAGGAGGATTGAAGAAATTTTCCCCACAAATTGAGAAGTTGAGCTGATACTTCTATTAGGCTGCTATTTATTGCGTCTGCCAGATCATTGGGGTCTTCTATTTCCTATGGTTAAAATATTAAATAATCAACAATTTGTGTAAACACAGAGAATACAGTATGTAAAGCACTTTTTAATACCCCAATAGTATAAGGAAACTAGTTTGGGGTGACAGGTTAGTATCAGATTACAGAATAAGCAATGAGCAAACTTACCGCCACTTTGTCAGATAATTCACTGAGCCGGACTTTCAGATCCAGTTTTTCTGTGGAGGAAACAAAGACGGCATTATATTACATTTCACAATAATGTTTTGTATATCTAAGAATATAAGTTTATTCCCTTTCCCACGTGTGTTACTTTGCTGTTGTGATGTAAAATATGGAGTGGATCAGACTGGAGAGGAATGAGAGCCCCTAGGATATAGCAATGGTGCAACAGAAGAATCTAATCTTGGGAGTTTTCCAGGTGACCTATGTCATTCTCCAACATCTGTTACCCACCACAGGGAACATCTCAATAAAATGAATAAGAGGAGCCTTGTTAGACGTGTAGGCAATAATTGTAGGTGCCCAGTTACTCGCGGTGCTTCCTAATGATGGTGAGTGACCTAATATGAGTAGCGGGTGTTTTACCATTTGCCACTGCCCTAATATTGACTCTATGATGAAATCAAGGCCAGTGTGTAAACTAACGGTCACTTTGGGATACCTAAATGTGCACTTTGTTTGATCATGCCCATAATCTTTCAACTTCCAAGAGGAAAGAATGTTTTCATTGACTCATCAATATCTATTATTCATTTTGGATGTTGGGTGGTCAGAGAAGGGTCAATGTCTAAATGAACTAATTTGAACAAAACCTAAAGAACAGGACAACTAGGTGTCACAAAGTAGAAGCAATCACATACCAAGCTCCAGCTTGCATGAGGAAGGCAGCGTTTCTGAGACGGAGATGAAATAACTGTACAGTCCATCATAGGAAAGCAGCAAGCAGGATCGTAGTGTTGAAAGGAAACGGTAGGCATGCTGCAAGTATTTCTCTTCTATCACAAAGCTTTTACCCTAAAATAGAGAAACAGAGTCATGAAGCAAGAAAGAAAGCAAAGAGGACACAAATCATTACAAGATGGTGCCCTACTACCCCACAGCACTACTCTTTTGCCAGTTAAAGACATCGGTGAAATGGTGAGACTCGTTGGGGTTCAGGAGGAGGGAGGGAGGCAGTTAGTGGGGCCTGGGGTTGTCTGTAATTATAATTCCACTCACAGAACTGTTTTTACCCTCTGGAAGGTTCAAATACAAATTCATGTTTATTACTTACGTCTGCTGCCAATTTCTTTTTGAAGTTTTTGCCCAAAATGACACTTTCCACTTTCGTTTTTTTAGCCTTTGTCCACCGGCTGGGAAGAATTCTTTGGAATACTGAGTTTTTCTTGGAAAAGCTATAAAAACAACAAATACAGATGATTGTATTATCTTGAAATTGATATTATTTCTTAATGGAATAGTAAAATAATGTCATCATCTCTATCTGACAATAACAATCCGTGTACTTACGTCTTCAGTGGGGGTTGTAATACAACCAACAGGCCATGAACAATGATCGACAGCTTTGAACATGACTCAAACACTATATTCGTCTGGCCGTGAATCCCTCGATGCAGGTTAAAGTGCAATTTCATGTCCTCTCTCCACATTGGTGCCGAACGCTTACATTTGCTTAATCTGTTCAGATAAAACCAGAAGATCGATATGTTAAACACAAATCAGATTTCACTAACCCATCAGTCTTGTTAGCTTTATTGTATTAGAATTAATTATATTCTGATTAATTGAACAGAACTGATGTAGATAGTGATATTCTGAGACAATTTACAATTGGTTTTAAATTCAAATTAAATTAAAAAAAAACTATTAAAAATAAATAATGAAGACTAATAGGAAAGTTGCTTATAATTAGCAATTCTATAACATATGAAAAGTTAACTTAAAGGTGAACCACCCCTTAAACTGCTCAGGTAGAAAATCAGTTTCTATATGTAAGTCTAACTGGCCAATACATGGGGGGTTGGGGGAATCTAAACATTTTCCAGTAAATCAAAAACATTAGAGAAATGGGAAAGAAAGGAATTACAGCACAAATATAGAGTCAGAGTTTTAATCTATTCTTCAATTCTGATCATTTCTCTACTTACTCTTTATGGCTTTCTGCATAGTAAAGGCCAAAGTTCATCTTGCTCTCCAGGGTATTCAGAGTCTCTTCAATCTGCCATTGTAGAGAGAATAGAAGAAACATAAGATACGGTATACGGAACACACAAACACAAAGCTGATCTAAAAGACTTTTTATCACTTACTTGACTCTCATCCAGGAGGATATTAACGGTGTAGATCACAACGTCGTCAATTCTAATAGCGCGTTTGGTTTTCTTTAATTTAAATGCACTGCTGAAAAGGACACTGCCCTTAACTGAAGCCGGATACTTCACGTTATCTAAAACAGAAGAGTTTTAATCAATTTACCAAACTATAACACAACAGAGTGAACAAAGAAGACTGTCAGCAATAAAACTCCATATGCAGAACTAGGTAACGAGGTTATAAGTAACAAGTACCTTCAGTATGGAAAATCCTTGCTTCGATTGTGTGAGGGATGCTCGTCAGAATCTCAAAGGATGTCTTAATTTGGTAACATCTAAAAGCAAAAACAATGTGACATTAAAATCAAACTCTCTCTGCTCCTCATGAACACGTTCTGTTAAAGGGGAAGTTCATTTGCCTGAATGTTTCTATGTGCTCCTTTCACTGCTACACAAGCCGCCCTTTGCTGCTGTCCATATGTAGGGGGTTATTTACAAAACTCCAAATGCAAAAATCACAAAAAATCATGATTTTTTTGTTTGTAAAATCAAACTTTTAAAATATCACGAATTTTTCTGAATTTATTAGGATGGAAAAGTCCAAATCGGAAAATCCGGCATCTCAGACCCGTCAAGGTTGCATATAAGTCAATGGGAGAAGTCCCAATGATTTTTTGATATGCGCTGGGTTTCATGCAATACCCCGAAGTTTTAAGAGTTTTCGGGTGAAAAATCCGAAAAAATCGTGAAAATCAGATTTTTTCCAGCAAAGCACATTTTTGGGAAAATGTAATAATAAATAAGCGCAAAAAAAAAACGTGAGCGGATTTTATTGGAGTTTGCAGCAGAAAATACTGAGATAAATTTGGACTTTGATAAATAACCCCCACAGTATAAATGTAATTTCTATGAAGGAGATGCCAATCCAAAAACAATTGGAATATGTTGCTCAATGTCTAAAGGACCTAAAATGATTTTACTGCAGGGCCCAGTAACTTGCAGTTTTACTATTTACTCAACACTGATCATAGGACATTGTGAGTATGTGAGAGCAATTGCCTTACAAGCTGCCATATTGAAGTATGCGCCAAATCTAACATTCAACTCAGTCCTAGGACGTTTTTGGAAGATTTGGATTCAACCAAATTGGACTCCTTAAAGCATCAAGACACACTTACCCACTTTGAAGAAAAAACGGAATCTGGAATTGCTTTAGTTGTAGTGAAAATTCAAGTGTAGCTTGTACTTTTTCCATAGTTATTGTTGTTTCAGGTTAATATTCTAAAAAGCAAAAGAACAAAGAGGAAAATCATGTTAATGCTTCAAATCATCTGATAATGTGGCTGTAAAAGGTGTTGTACGTGTTCCCTGGTGTGTGTAGGTTTGTGTTACATGTGAGTAATAAACCATCCTACCGGCCAAACCCAAATCTACAAAGCTGGAAACGAATGAACATTGCAAAATGCACTTTTTTATCTGTCTCATTAATGAAATATGTTCAAATGTAATAAAATTCAAGATTTCAGGGTTTTTTTTCACTTACCTAGTAAAAAAGATGAAATTGAGAAGGAAAGAAAGAAAGAAATAAAGAAAGAAATTGAGAAAATCGAGAATAGAAAGAGAATTGAGAAAAGTCGAAGTAAAAGCGGGGAAGTTTTTCTGCGATGCGTCACGATGCGAAGATGCAGGAAAACTGATGCTTAATATGTGTTTACTGACTTATCACAGGATGCCTTGTGATGTCATAATGGCATTGACTTGTTTACTGATGCCGTTGCCATGGTGACGATGATGTCATAGTGGTGCAGCTGTAAGGCAAGTTGAAGTGTTGACTGAACGCAACTGGTGATGTCATAATGGTGCGTCATGTGACCCAATGTCCAGCCTCCCAGAGCTGCAAACAGCTGTTTAACTGCACATCATATAAATGAGCCTGACGCTCGTAATGAGCTCAAATGTCTTTCTCTTATTAAATATCTATATTTACTGACTGTTACACAAACGGACGATATCAGCAGAAAATAAGTGAGGCTTGAGGAACGGATCAGTTTAATCACGACCATATCAGTCCTCATTCCCCATGTTTATTCTGCCCTTATACAGGACTTTATCTGGCCTTTTAACTTACACTTTTAATTCATTCCCTGCTTTTTGTACTTTTATACATTTTCATGTTTTATTATTTTGTGGTTTTTGAGTTATTTTTGAGCTTTTTATCCAGCAGCTCTCCTGTTTGCAATTTCAACAATCTGGTTGCTAGGGTCCAAATTACCCTAGCAACATGCATTGATTTGAATAAGAGACCCCTGTTGGATAAGAGCAACAACTGTGTGTGATGTACAAAATGTACAGTAAAAGTTCAGAGTAACCCTGCCATGTGGATCCGTTATCCGGAAACCCGTTATTCAGAAAGCTCAGAATTATGGACTCCATTTCATCCAAATAATCCAATTCTAAATATGATCTCCTTTTTCTGTGTAATAATAAGACAGTCGTTTGTATTTGATCCCAACTAAGATCCTTATTGGAAGCAAAACCAGCCTATTGGGTTTATTTGACGTTTATTATGACTGTCTTGCTATAGCAAAATAAAAGCACCTTGGGAAAGCAATTGAGCAGAAAAGGAACCATTATTGGCAAATATATATATATATATATACTTTATGTATTTCATCTGTAACTTCAACTTAATTATAATAATAACACAGAAGATGCCAAAAGGTGGATTGTGTTTGTCAGTAAATGTCTCAGTTGGATTTTACAAGAAGGCAGTAGCACCCAGACCCCACGTACAGACCAGTGACTATGTTGGCCCATGTATTGGTCTAGGTTTTTTTTATTAATTTAAAAAACAATTCCCTCCTCATGAGTTGCCCGACCACATTCCCACATTAAGTCATACTCAAATGAATTGTAATATCAATTTCCACTTTAGTGTAGCTACATAGTCACTAAATGACTCCCTATGAATTAGGAAAGTAAATTATTACACTTTGAAGGAAAAAGTGGATTTTTACATTTAAGGTTTTTCTTTGTTTATTTAATTGAAACAATATATGTAAGAATAGAGAGAATGTGCCACATGTAAACAGAGTCCCCAGGTCTCCTTGAAGGCGACTGAACTCGTTGCTACACTGAATACGGGAAGATGTGCGGCCATTGAAATAATCAATAGGATCTACCACTTGGCTTTCTCCATGGGAAGCAGAATGTTATGTCTTCCGGCTTATACATCTCCCATAGTGAAAATAAAACTTATTAAAGATTCCTGAGAGGGCTAAAGTAACTTCAGAAATAGGACATGTTCTTTGACTGGATAAGGAAAGGGTCTTCTTTCCATAAAATTCAATCATTTTTATTCACTGTATTTGGTTTCAAAGGAACATATTGGGTTAATGTAATAAAGCAAATAAAATAATATAATAAATAAGCAGGAACCATATTAAGGACCAGTGTAAATGTGGCATTTTATGTTTATTACACACACTGGGCACCGGTGCAACGAGAACAAGTTGTTTTTCACTGTGAGCCTTTGAAAACTTGTATTTTATTATATTTACACCAAGGAAAAGTGGTTCACATCATACAAATTTTAACACACAACATGTTGGTCAAGCAATAAGCACCAGTTAGGTTATTATTCTTTACCAACATCTCTAATAAAGATCTATATGACCTATATGTACCCGTCCTATTCAAATTGACCTAAGCGTAAGAGTATGAACAACGTTTTCCTCGGGGGAAAGAACGAACGTTCGCTACTTTCCGATGACGAATTTACACTTGAGAAACTTAGCCGGCGTTCAGTTGCATTTTCGGAAATTAGCATAGTGGTCAGTGTCGGACTGGCCCACAGGGATACCAGGAAAACTCCCGGGGGGCCCAGGTGTCAGGGGGCCCTTGTGCTGCTAAACATTTGGCCTATTTCATGGTCATTCCTAGGGATGGGCGAATTTTTTCGCCTTGTTCCGCTGAAAAAATGACGCCCATAGACTTGTATGGCATTGTGCGTCACAATATAAAGACATGCGTCAAAAAATTTTTGCTGCGCGACATTTTTTTGACGCCCATAGACTTTAATCGGCATCTGCGATATTTCACCGGCGGCAAATTTTTGGCAAAACTAAATGGGTCAAATTCGCCCATCCCTAGTCATTCCATATTTCTATGAGAACAAAGAAATTAAATAGATGGAATAATAGATTATAGTATGTAAAGAAAAGAGACTAGGAGAATAGAGGTTGATTGAGAAGAAGAAGTATAATAGTAGTGAGAGGGGCCCCTGGTCTAATGTTTTGAGTTGGGCCCCTGGTGTCCCAGTCCGACACTGATAGTGGTAACGAATTTGCGCCTGATGATGGTGAAAATTCTCACTTCAGTGAATTTGCCACACTGTATTTATTGCAGCACATGATCAGGTCTAAAGAACATGCAGCACCATTATATACTTATACATATGTAGTTTTAATGAGCAATGCCCTTTATTTGATTGCAGATTATTCAGAGGGCTGTTCATGAGTGGGAATTATGTGTGTGACTATAGCAGAGCAGTTGTGTTTAGGCAACAAAGGCTGCAGAGCTGCTGGGCACATTGAAGTAATGAAACAAATGTAGGATACAGACTAGTAATAAAGGATAAAGACTAGTTTTAATTGTTTTGGGGTCACATATCCCCACACCAATGATTTGCACACCTTATAGGAAGGCCTAGAGTTTGTGTTATAACTAAACAAATAACTAATGGAGGCTGGACGCAGTCATTGCTTCATTCAGAGCACGGCAGTAGGACAGATATTGGTTCCTGCAGTTAATATGTAAGTTCCTCTGCCCAAGAGACTCGGTATTCATGTTCCCCACCTCTGACAGCTGCTCCCTCCTGTCCCCCAAAACAACTGCATAGTTTTGTACGAATGACAGAGAGAGGCGGGAAACAGCAAACAGGAAATAGAGGCGGGACATGGAGAATGGCGACAACAAACAGGAAATGGAGGTGGGACATAGAGAAAGGCGACAGCAAATAGGAGAGGGAGGCGGGAAATGGAGAATGGCGACAGCAGTCAGGAGAGGGAGGAGGAAAATGGTGACAGCAAATAGGAGAGGGAGGCGGGAAAAGGAGAATGGCGACAACAAACAGGAGAGGGTGGGGGGGCATGGCGACAGCAGGCAGGAGAGGGAGGAGGAAAAGGGAGAATGGCGACAGCAGGTAGGAGAGGGAGGTGGGGCATGGAGAATGGTGACAGCAGGCAGGAGAGGGAGGAGGAAAAGGGAGAATGGCGACAGCAGGTAGGAGAGGGAGGTGGGGCATGGAGAATGGTGACAGCAGGCAGGAGAGGGAGGAGGAAAATGGAGAATGGTGACAGCAGGCAGGAGAGGACTGTGACGATGATGCGTTACAAATGCACGTAAGGGGGAGGGGCAACAGCGCAAATAAAAAGACCGGGCGCGGCAGAACTATTGCGTAATCCTTATTGGAAGCAAAATCAGCCTATTGGGTTTATTTCATGTTTACGTGATTTTCTAGTACAGGTATTGGATCTGATTTCTGGAAACCATTTATGCAGAAAGCTCAGAATTACAGAATGGCCGTCTCCCATAGACTCCATTGTATCCAAATATTTCATGTTTAAATAATTTTCTAGTAAACTTAAATGGGTTTTTCACCTTTAAATGAACTGTTAGTATGATGTAGAGAGGGATATTCTGAATAGAAAGACCAGTAATAAAAAGCAGTGATAACAATATATTTGTAGCCTTACAGTCCTACGGTTGGGTACCCGCGGGTTACCCTTAAAAACCTGCGATACCCTGCGGGTTGCAGGTAGAAATTTCGGGAGTGGGTATAGACGCAGGTCGTTAGTTCTCTGTGTTTGCAGGTAGTGGGTCGGGTCACGGGTCTTCTCAATAGCGGGTTTTACTCCTTTTTTTCTGATCACGCCTACTTCTAATGATGTCACTTCCGCTTTACAAAGACAGCACTTCCTGTTTCTTGATGGTCAGCGGATCGGGTTGCAGATAAGGTCGGGAAGCAGGTAATTATGCGGGGTGTGGGTTGCGGGTCGGGTTTAACAATTTGGTTCCAAGCAGGACTCTACCTTACAGTACAGTTTTCTAGATAGGGTCACTGACCCCATTTGAAAGCTTTAACGAGGCAGAAGAAAAGGGCAAATAACTCAAAAACTATAAAGAAAGAAAAACAAGTGACCAATTACTTAGAATTAGCCATTCTATAATATACTAAAAGTTAACTTAAAGGTGAACCAGCCCTTTAAGGTATGAAGATCCAAATTACAGAAAGGTCTGTTATCCGGAAAACCCCAAGTTCCGAGCATTCTGGACAACAGCTCCCATACCTGTAGTTATCCTGCGCCTTTTGCTAGGGTGCCTGCCCAAAAAACTGGCAAATATCTCCGTTCTCTGATAAGGCAGCGAAATGAAGGAACGCCTGTTTAATTTTTAAAATCAAATGACTTTTTTTAGCAGATGAATTGCTGCTGAGGTACAGGCGCTATATGAGGAAGCAGCAGGGACTTCATCTTTGAATATTCCATCCAAACGTGCAATTCTGCAGTCCCCAACAATGAAAGATAAAGCGGATCAGTTAAAACTGCCTTTTGAATCACTTTCTCACAGACCGATAATAAGTCACAGCGTAACAGTCGCAAAAACAAATAATCTAAAACGAGCAGCTGTCAGTTGCTCAATATGATCAGCAATTATAAAGAGAAGTTATCACGCTTAATAAATCAAGTAAACAGAGAGATGAGGCAGGAACTGGGAGATGTAAAACCAGCCCATCCCTTACCAACATTTATTTGGGGTTTCATTTCCCTCATTTCAATTCTAGGGGCAGTTAGAAAGACTTAGGGGCAAATTCACTAAAGGACGAAGCGCCTAACGCTAGCGTTAATTCACTAGTGTATCGCATTTTCGTTAATTCGCCGATTCACTAACAGACGCTGGAGTAAATTCGCTAGTGTTTCTTCGCAGCCTTACACCTGGCGAATTTGCGCAACGGACGTAACTACGCAAATTCGCTGACGCACGCATTTTTCTGAACGCTACCTTTTACGTCCAGACTTCCTTCGCCCCCTCAGACCAGGCGAAGTGCAATAGAGTAGATAGGGATTGCATCAAAAAAATTTAAAACATTTTCTAAGTCCCGAAAAAACGCTGGCGTTTATGGGTGATAGGCTGAAAAAGATCAAAAAATTTTTTGGGGCTCCCCTCCTTCCCCCCTACATTTCCTAACTCATGGCACCTTAACTATACAGTGGGCACATGTGTAGGGTAAAATAAACATTTTATTTGCTGTTTTGAAGGTTTCCCAGGCTTGTGTAGTGATGCTACATATTCCTCCATTGTAACTTCAATTTGGCGCCGTATGCAAATTAATCATCTCTAGCGTAACTTCGCTTTGCTTGTCGAACTAACGCTAGTGCAACTTCGCAACCTTACGCTTCCTCTGAGCGCAACTTCGGATTTTAGTGAATTTGTGCAGCGCTGGCGAAAATACACGAAGTGCGGCGAAGCAGACGCTGGTGCAACTACGAATCTTAGTGAATTTGCCCCTTACAGTGTCTCTAAAAAGCTCCCCAATTATAAGTCTTCTACTGAATCAGGATCCTTAGATAATACACAAGGGCTCCCAAGTTTTATACAAATGTATCTCAGTCATCATGAGAATGAGATATTAGTTCTGCCATTTAAAAGGTTCTTTAAGGTTTCCAGACGTTCGTCCCTGTAGCCGTTTCTGTCCCGTTCTCCAACCAGTAAAACAATGTGTGAAACAGTCGCTTCACAAGGAAGCTCAGGGGAAGACAAAACAAGAAAGAAATGGTGGAAATATAGTGTAGTATATTTTGTTGATAATCAGCCACTCCAACGTCCACCAACGTGTCTTTATATGGTCACAGAACCCCTCAGTGACTTCTAATATCCTTATCATTTACAGTAGGGGGTACATTATCCCTTATAATACATGAGTGATACTCAGAGTTCCCTGTATAACTCAGCCTGCAGCCTTGTGCCTTTATATGGTCACAGAACCCCTCAATGACTTCTAATATCCTTATCATTTACAGTAGGGGGTACATTATCCCTTATAATACATGAGTGATACTCTGAGTTCCCTGTATAACTCAGCCTGCAGCCTTGTGTCTTTATATGGTCACAGAACAACCCCTCAGTGACTTCTAATATCCTTATCATTTACAGTAGGGGGTACATTATCCCTTATAATACATGAGTGATACTCAGAGTTCCCTGTATAACTCAGCCTGCAGCCTTGTGTCTTTATATGGTCACAGAACAACCCCTCAGTGACTTCTAATATCCTTATCATTTACAGTAGGGGGTACATTATCCCTTATAATACATGAGTGATACTCAGAGTTCCCTGTATAACTCAGCCTGCAGCCTTGTGTCTTTATATGGTCACAGAACAACCCCTCAGTGACGTCTAATATCCTTATCATTTACAGTAGGGGGTACATTATCCCTTATAATACATGAGTGATACTCAGAGTTCCCTGTATAACTCAGCCTGCAGCCTTGTGTCTTTATATGGTCACAGAACAACCCCTCAGTGACGTCTAATATCCTTATCATTTACAGTAGGGGGTACATTATCCCTTATAATACATGAGTGATACTCAGAGTTCCCTGTATAACTCAGCCTGCAGCCTTGTGCCTTTATATGGTCACAGAACAACCCCTCAATGACTTCTAATATCCTTATCATTTACAGTAGGGGTACATTATCCCTTATAATACACGAGTGATACTCAGAGTTCCCTGTATAACTCAGCCTGCAGCCTTGTGCCTTTATATGGTCAGAGAACAACCCCTCAGTGACTTCTAATATCCTTATCATTTACAGTAGGGGGTACATTATCCCTTATAATACATGAGTGATACTTAGAGTTCCCTGTATAACTCAGCCTGCAGCCTTGTGTCTTTATATGGTCACAGAACAACCCCTCAGTGACTTCTAATATCCTTATCATTTACAGTAGGGGGTACATTATCTCTTATAATACACGAGTGATACTCAGAGTTCCCTGTATAACTCAGACTTGCAGATTTGTGATTGGGGTTGCTCTCACTTCATGTATATTTTTTGTTTCTCACTCCTTCGGGTTTTTTCCCAATTGTTGTCCTCACCTTCAAAACAAGTGGAAATTATTTTGAGGTTGAAAAGATGTTTAGATGTTTGGGTGCAGAGGTGATTGTAGCAGTGGAGAACTACTCTAAAGATGATCAACTTCAGACACTGGGGAGAAATACAGATTTCCTTTCCCTCCTTAAATCTGCTTTGGATGATGTCAAATTCCGAATGGAGAGGAAGAAATTCCTGTACAAATATGCCCATGATACTGATGTAGCTGAGATAAGAAAGAAGGATGCTGAGAAACTATACGACACTAGGAGTATGACAGATGCCAGTAAAAGAAAGAAAGGAGGTTGTATGAGCCAATGATAATTTGCAGATTTGGACGGGTGTGTATCATAGACAGAAGCAGAAAATGCTTAAACCTCTAGCCTCTATTAAAAACCATAGTTGTGTGTCCTGCACAGGTCCAGTTGGGCAAAGCAGTGGCCAACCTAAACCTACTGACCCACAACCAACCCAGACCCAGTACCCAGGCAGGATACCCATAGGCTGGATGGAATCGGGGATTTTCCACCCCTACAGATATTCCATGGATACCCAACCCAATGTAGGAGTCCAGCATGTGTATTGTAAGCTTGTGGGATCCACAACAGACACTGTCTTCAAATTAAGGCAGTTTATGTATTTAAACACAGGGTGACCATTTTAGCATGAGAAACACAAATCATAAAAATAAATCCTGCTCTACCTTCACACATTTGGTGAGTTCCCTCACATTATTCTGGGTCCCTTGTGGACTACAAGTAAAAACACACACATGTTTCAGGTCCCCCCCTGTATTCAAAATACTCCTTTGGGGAATTGCTCAGCCTCCTGACTTTCCTCTCAAGTTCTTTGTCTAAATGTTGCAGTCTTAGTATTGGCAGGCAGCACCCCCAGCCCCTGGGGAGTTCCTAACACAGACAGGTAACTTCTTGCTCTTTGCCCTGCTCCGAGAGACCTTCCTAAGTTTTCTACTCCAATTAAATCCCTTCTACAGGACAGCCTTCCTGTGATAAGTGAGCTCCATTATGTGAGATGGATTGTCTGTTCCTTCCAGAACACTACAGCTTCCAGGGCCAGACAGACAAAACCCTTCTCTGTTTTATCTCCTTGAAGCTCACATCTCTCACTATGGGGAACTTAAAGGGAAAACTCACCATTTGGCAACTTTGCCACAGTATTTAATCAGTATAAAAGTTTCCTTTGTAACTGTATCGACTCCAGGATTTATTTTATTCTTTTACACCAAGTTCCCCAGGCAAAGTATCACATAAGCAAAACCTTCTACAGGAATTACACACAACTATAAGGTGAAAGGCAGTTACACTTCTGGGAATGACAAGTGACAGATCAATGTTTTGGGATTATATTCCCTTCCTTCCTCAGGAATCCCATTCAGGTACAGTAATTGGACACATCTCAGTACCTTACCATTCAGATTCAGTACATATTATTAGCATGGCTGCAATTTGAAAACAAATATACAGTGTTTATATTATGTCTTAAGGCATGCACTCATAATATAAAATAGAAACAGAAAAGAAAAGTAAACACGTCATTGAAGTTGAAATCAGGTGCCTGTAAAGTCTAGACCAGTGGTCCCTAAACTGTTGGAACCCTGGGGATTCTGATGGTGGTTAAAAGAGAACTAAAGCCTAACTAAAGAAGTAGCTAGAAATGTTGTACATGATGTTTTTTTGCTTCTGTACCAGCCCAAGGCAACCACAGCCCTTTAGCAGTAAAGATCTGTATCTCCAAAGATGCCCCAGTAGCTCCCCATCTTCTTTTCTGCTGATTCACTGCACATGCTCTGTGCTGCTGTCACTTACTGAGCTTAGGGAGCCACTCACAATATACATTACACATAGAATAGAAATGTCACAATATAAGGCTGATTAGTAATTAATACAGATAATTACTACATGGCCGCACAGAAACCAGGGCAATTAGCATCAGAAAATGCTGAACCCAATAGGCTGGTTTTGCTTCCAATAAGGAAAATTACTGTTTTATTATTACACAGAAAAAGGAAATTATTTTTAAAAATTCGGATTATTTGGATAATACCGAATTCGGATAATTCGGTAATTCTGAGCTTTCTGGATGTCGGGTTTCTGGATAAGGGATCCTATACCTGTATATTTTTCAAAACAATAGTTTTTGCTAACAGGATTGTTACCATAATCGACATTAATAGATATCCTATCTGACGGTTCTAATTAGGGATGCACCAAATCCACAAGACGGAACCCAGAATCCTTTGCGAACGATTTAGCTGAATACCAAACCGAATCCGAGCCATTAATTTGCATATGTAAATTAGAGTAGCAAGGGGAGAATAGAACATGTACACAGCAAGCAGCTAAAACATTTTTGACTTTCTTGTTTGTATGACAAAATGTCACATGATTATTTGGATTTGGTTCAGCCAGGCACTTGGATTCGGCTGAATCTGAATCCTGCTGAAGAAGGAAGAATCCCGAACCGAATCCCTATCTCTAACTACAGTATAATGTTCTGATCATGTTTTCGATAGGCTGGCACCAAAAAAAAAAAAAAGCACACCGCCTCATAAAATAAAAAACACTGTTTATTAAACCATTAAAAAACAGGTGGCTGTAGTGTGGCAGATGCCCAACGGGTTTCGGGAACACCCCTTAGTCATAGGCTGAGATGGCAGTGAGATGTTCTTTTATACCCACCATCTACTGTCAAAAATCTAAAATACACACAGTATGTAAACAATATGAACAATTAATAGAATGCAGAAAAACTATATGTTTAAAAATCGAAACAATAAATGAGTGACAGAGAGACGCACAACAAGGCATACAGGATAGAAATGTATAAGTTATACAATTGTATATTTATATATCAAATTATTATCTACTTCCCTAGAGAATGATGGACAAGAAAAAGGAGACTTTACATAATAATATGTAAAAAAAATATAAGTTAATATTAAATAAATAACATGTCAAATTGTGTATGAAATATCCCATCTTGAATTTAAACCCAAAGGAGACTGTACTGTATGTTCAATTCGAATATCCAGAAACTTCTCTGGAGTTCAAAATCCTTAGGAAATCACCTCCTCTGATTGGGGTTTCCACTTTTTTTATTATTTGAAATTTTATATCTTTAGAACCTCTGGGAGTACAATTTTTAAAATGTCTACTTAAAGGGGAATTAGAGTTCTCTTTCGAATAAATATGTTCCTTAAAGGGCATGTGAAGGCAAAGAAATAAAATCCCATTTTTACTTTCTTTAATGAAAAAGAAACCTATCTCCAATATACTTTATTTTAAAAATATGTACTGTTTTTATAAGAAACCTGACTGTATGCAGTGAAATTCTCCCTTTATTTACTGCTGTGGATAGGAATTGTCAGATGGTCCCTAACTGCTCTGCAGGGAAACAATCATACTTATGTACAGCAGGGGGAGCCCCCGCCTTACTTCCCAGCCATGCAGAACTCAAGCAGCTTTGTTTATGACAATCCCTAAGCAGCCCAGACCACACTGAGCATGCGCACAGTCTTAGTCTTGCAAAGATGTTTAACAAAGTTACAAGATGATGACCCCCCTGTAGCCAACTTTGAAAGCATAAATTATTTGTTTGATTAGGCTTGTCGTGCAGTAAGTTTATGTTTATGTTTAGTATACAAAATACAGCATTTCTAGCCGTATTCTATTTTAGACTTTACATGCCCTTTAATCCTACTTTTTAGGGAGTGTATAGTGCGGCCAGCGTATTGTTTATGACAATTTAAATATTCTAATAAATTCTAGAATTGCAATTATCATAATTTCTTATCTTGTATTGTTTCTGTGTAATGTTAGACCTAAAGTCTACACTCTTAGATATAAATTTACAGGTTTTACACTTATCGGATCCACATGGATATTTACGAACTCTACGCAACCAATTTAACTGAGAATACCCTGAAGTAGAAGGAACCATACTACAGTAGGAGCGAGTTCATTCGCCTGGTAGGTGCTTTGTGAGAAACAAATTTAACTGAATAGGTTTGCAATATGTCATTCAACTTAGTATCACTATAAAGTACAGGAAGAAATTGTTTGATATGGCAGATTTTGCTAAATTCTCTGAATATTCAGTTGAAAAATAAATATCTTTGCTAAAACCTTCTTGGCATTTATCATTTTTAACAAAGGGAAAGAGTTGTTTTAGGGAAATATTTGATTTAGGGAAAGACCTTAGGGTTGGTTCTGGGTTTGGGACACCATTTGTTACATTATATTGGGCCATACATGGAAGCTGAAGGAGCAGCTGCATCCCATGCCACTACAGAGGTGATCCTGATGAGCCTTCTCAAACATCTTGGAGAACAAGAGGCTAAGCAGGATCAAATTGTCCAATGCCTCCAGAGGTTGTCCGAAAGACTGGAAGTTATCCAACAACAACCGGCCATTCCTGCTCCAGCTCCCCTCCCGGGTAAATATGTGGTAGAACCTAAGATTCCGTCCCCCGCAAAGTTTAGGGGGGATCGGAGTAAATTTTTCGACTTCTAGGATTCATATAAACATGTTGGGTTCCTACACTGCTCTTTTCCCATGAGGAATCCAGAATTGATTTTGTTATTGCTCAACTCCAAGGGACCCCCAACTGCAGGCTTTTAACTTATCACCTTCTGATCCAGCTTGTCTCTCTCTTGAGGTCTTCTTCAAGGTTATGGCAATAATATGAAGACCCTGACAGTCAGGGCCGCCTTCAGGGGGTCGCAGGGGGGACAATTCTCCCGGGCCCAGAGTGTTTTCAACTCTAAGGGGTCCCGGCCGTGCCGCACTTTTGTGATTAGCCTGGCCCCACGTTACTTAATCCAATAGGGCCTGCCCGCTGTAAATTACATTGGTGGTCAGCGGCTGTTCTAGTTGGCTGTAGCCCTTGCTTACGCATGACGTCAGTACGCACGGGCACAGCTCTATTGAAGCAGCCTGTAGTGTGCCGGCTGCAGGCAGAAGATTGAAGACGCGTCGGATGGCGGTGCTACTTCCCGGAGAGGAAGACGCCACTTGCTGGAGACGAAGATGCCACAGAAGTAGTTGAAGACGCGCAGAAGGAGAAGAGACCACAGGAGGCTGAATTTGCCATGAAAGGATGACACCATTAAGGAGGCACAAAATTCTTGATATTATAAGTCCTGTCAAATTTCATTCAGTGCTACCAGCATCTGTTAAAATGTGCAATGTGTTTCATGCTTCTTTGTTAAGCTGCTCCAAGCCACCAAATAAGTGGTCTAGTGGCCCCCCTGAGAGAGGGGGGTTATGTAACATCCTGCCTGGAGTTGAACCAGGAACCTGGTGTTTCTGTGCTGTCTTTATTGCTGCTACTCTATGTGATCAAACAGCTAAAGCCCTGATTCACTCATAAAGTATGGCTAAGCGGTGTAATTGCTAGTAGGATTGGCTTGTTTCACCTGTTGCCAATCTGGCCACAGGTGATCAGTGTAAGCCATTCGTCTGCCTATAAAACCCTCTACCCTGCACTGTCTGATTGCCCAACGTACGTCTATTTTCATAGTTCCTGGGTGCTATTTCTTGTAAGCCTTGCCTGTTTCTGATCTTGCTAGTTCCTGACCATTCTACTTAGCTTTCTGTCCTGACTTCTGCCCATTTATTGACTACTCTCTCAGATCTCAACTTTGTACTTTGCTATTGTTGCTATTGCTCGCATTCAAGACTTTGCTGCACCCCTCCTCTGAAATTCTCTCCCAAAGTCTGTCCGACCTTTCCAATTTCAAAAGATCTCTTTAAACGCAATTATTTAAAGAAGCCTACCCCGCTCTGTTTAGCTACATCTCCCACCTGCGTATTTCTGATTTTGGCCACTGTAATAACTAAAGCCATTACAAATCAGTAATTAACATATATAGGAAAGATGCCTAGAATTACATTTTCCTCTTTTATACCTCCAAAAGGAAAAACACATTGGTGGTGATTCCTCTTGCCGATTGAGCAATATTATGACTGCTCTCATTCGTGTCAAAAAATAATCAAATGAAATGTGTAGAATATCCTATGCAAATATGTCTCTCAACATTTACAGAAAAACAACAGGAATGTACCAATAATATAATCCATTTGTCTGGAGCAGCTGTACCAGCTTTTTGTTTCTTTTTTTGTTATGCGTCTGCATTATTTGCCTAATTATATTTATTAATCCGTTTACATTATAGATAGGTATTTCAGCTGTGTTTTATGCACTGTATATAACTGATACTTGCCTGTCATGTCTCTGCAGTTTTTTAAAAAAAACGTTCGTTTGTTGCATCTCCTGCTCTGGTAATGTGACCATCACCTTGCAATAAAAGAGCAAAAAAGGAAAGTGGAATCAAAGCTAAATATGGGCAAAAGTTTGGGTTATTTGTATTTTTTTATGCCTTAAGGTGATACTCAAAGTGATACAATTGGCAGATGATAGAGTTCCTCATGGTTGGCACATGCGTTGCATGCATTTAATTATTGTAGTAACTGTACAATCCTTGTGCATGTGCCCAACATTTCAGTAATACTGTAAGTATAATTAACACCCAATACAATCACAATGTACTCCATGTAACACTGTCTTTTTTGTCCGTAGGAGTTGGGACCAAGGAGGAAGATGTGTGCAGATTGGCAGCAGAAGTCCAAAACGTGTTACACAGAGGGTTAAGCAGATCAAGGTCAAAACCCAGGCAAGATGGTCAGGCCAGGTAGTGAATCAGCATTGTTAGAATCAGGTAGAAGGGTCAGGAACCAATGGTGCACATTATAGTGCACCCAGGAAGCCAGAATTAAATCCTATATTTGGGAATTGGTCCAGGGTACATCGCACACTGGTGAGAAGCTACTTGGCGCACCAACATCATAGCATTGTGCCAACTTTAATGTGAAGAAGAGAGCTCCTGACACTATTAGTCTTCTCTAAGTTTGCATAGATAAATGTAATAGTAAAAACTTTACAGGGAGCTCAAGTCCTTGAGTGGTTCCCACCTTGCTGCCAAAGTGTCATGTGGCTGCTAGATACAGATTTGGGGCTTGATATTAACAGTGAGATGAAAGCAGCTGGGGAGCCATTTTTATGGCCAATATTATAATTGCAAAGTAAAGAACTTAAAAAACATTCCTTACTTATAAATATATACTGGAACTATGAAGTCTGTGTAATTTGGGTCCAAATCAGTATCTTCTAGCTTCTACATAAAGTCTTCATAATCACCTTCCCATTCCACCTTCTCATTAAGGGGCAAGAAGTTACCTGGATAGAAAATATTAATCGATGAAGCCTCCAGCCTTCTCTCTCAGATCAGCAATCCCATCCTGCTTTATAAGATTCCAATTTACTTAAATGATTTCAGTAAATAGTTCCATCAGAATTCATTCAAGTATATATTTTTTTACTTAAATAGATGCGTCAGTAAGTAAGTTCCTATTTGTATAATAACCAAAACCAACACTACCTCTTAGAAGTCAAGGAGCCTCCAAAAACACTAGGGGCCCAACAGAAATCTGTTATATATTTACTATTGAGACAGACACTAAACTGAAGGCGCATAGGTTGGATTCCGTTGTGGATAGAAACGCTAAGTGAAAGAACTGTATAAAATCTTCTTTTATTGAATCTTCATTAAAAGCACCAAAATCTGGATGAGCAGAGCCGGGGAGTGCATGGCTCAATGCGTTTCGTGACTACAACGGTCACTTCATCAGAACTTGAAAGTGTTCACTTTCAAGTTCTCTTATATATTTACTATTGACTATTATATATTTATATATTTACATATTGACTTATGAAAAGTCAAACTTCTGAAGTTATAACAGTTATAGCAGCAATTATGGAGTTTGAGGAGGGGTTACTACAGCCTTGGATTAAGTTTTTCTTTTCTTTTCCACTAATTTCCTTCAAGTTAGGAATACAAAGGAAGGTAATGTAACCTTGAATGGCTTCACTGCTGATAAAAAACATTGTGCAGCTGGTTAGTTTTGTATTATTTCTGAATGTATCCAGTTTATCAACCTTCACTGAACTAAGACATTTCCTATTTAACAATTTATTTTCTGTGGAAAAGAATTGTCCGAGTCCTTTCTCCCTGTGTGGGATTTGTATTGAGGAGTAAGGATTCAGATACCTGCCATTGTGCTGACACTCACTAAGGTGTTCAAATAGGTTGAGCATATTCAGACCTATGCTTAAAGGTATATTGTTTGATAAATGTGTCAGTTTGTTAAAGTGGACCTGTCACCCAGACATAAAAATCTGTATAATAAAAGTCCTTCTAAAATTAAGAAAGAAATACAAATTCTTTCTTTTATTTAAGCATTCATAGCTGTTTTAAACTCATTTAAAAATCTCAGCTGTCAATCAAATATTGTTTGCCCCTCCTCTTTGCCTTGGGCATAGAGGCGGGGCAGGCAATTACTTTCACTTTCCATTCAGCACTTCCTACATGTCACTGCTCTCCCCACATTCCCCCGTTCTCTTAACCATTTAATTGTGTAACCAGGACATGGGGATGGACTTCAGGTCCCCCATTCTGGTGCACAAACAAGATTCTGAGATGATTCAAGGCTTGTCTTAATAACAGTGTCCACAAAATGGCTCCTGTCTGCTTGTTATCATTATGAGTTCCCAGACAGAAAGAAACAAGATTCAAATATTTTTAAAGTTCATTTTGCTTGACTAACGTTATAAAATAGGATTTTTAATATTTTTTTTGGGTGACAGGTTCCCTTTAAAGCCCTATTCTGAGCATCAGTAAATTGTTCCTTATGGTCAGAAATGTGTTAATAAATGAGGAAAATACTTAACTAATGAGAATTCCAAAGGCTCCTCTGGTTTGGTATGTGATATATACAGTATATAAGCCCCTTGATTTGAGTTAATGGACATTTTTTAAGAAAAGATTTGGACATTCTGTGTCAAAATAGGTTTTTAACGTGATATCTGTCATCAATGGGCCATATTTATAGAACTATGTAAAGCTGGCACAAAACTACATTTTCCCACATTGTTTTTTAAACAGCAAAAGGCAAACACTGTTCACTAACCCAACTGAGCCTCCTATGGATTAGCACCTCGTATTTTCGTTCAAGGGTGTGCGTCTTCTTACTTTGATATTTTCACTTCCCGGATTAAGGGCCTGATAAAGATACTTTAACTATAGCTACACGTAACCGTTTTTTTTTTAGTTCTTAAAGTAACATATGCTATAAATAAAGTGAATAGAAATCGAATCACTTCTTAAAACTTTGCAACACAAAAAAATGCTAATTTATCAATTAATATTAAAGTGACTAGTGATAATTATCATGGCCAACCTGCGGGGTTTCACACCCCTCAGTTACAATTCATTGCAACTAATAAGTGACTTGAGCGATTATTTATATTAAACAAAAAAACACCACACTTGACCCCCTCCATTGATCATGAGGAAATAGGGTACGGAAAATTAATTTTTCAGAAGGTGGAGGATTCCCAGAGTATCTGCCAACTCAATAGTTCTGGAGATACCACAAAGAGTAGGAGAATGTCAGGACATCAATGGCGGTGGTCTTGTGAGTACATTCCCTATCTCTTAATAAAGAACTGTATAACCTGAAAAACCACAAACCCAAAGCACCTTGGAAAATTAGAAAGAAGAAATAGAGTTATGCAGGTCTGGAGATTTTACAAGGAAATATTGGCTTGTAAAAGAATTACAAGCTCCTACCAACACCTTAAAACACTTGTTAAAATGTTAAGATATTTCTAGAGATTGCCTTTTTTTAAAGAGCACCATCATGCCACTCAAAACAGTGTCTGCGTATTGATGTAAGCTCCTTGTCATCATTTATTGTACATTAGCCGTGGCTTTAAGTGATGGGCGAATTTATTCACCAGGCACAAATTTGCGGCGAATTTGCGCGATTCACCGTCGGCGAAAAAAGTCGCGACACGCCTGCAAAAATTTGGGCGTTTCGCGGATTTTTCGCCATTTCACGAATCTCGCAGGAAATTCGCAAATTTTTCGGCGAAACGTCGCAAATTCGCCCATCACTAGTGGCTTACAACACTTTGCACACATTTTTTGCAGGTACATAGCACAAGGTCCACTACCCCTTAAGTATTAAGACTAAAATATTGTTTGATTTTACATCTTTTATTAAATCTGTCCAGTTTGCATTTACCACAAGGTCTCGTGTCTGATTGCTGAATGGGTTTATACCAGAATCATAATCAAACCTGATCAATTTGTTTTAGGGATTAGGTGCCTTCTGATAGGTTATCTGATCTGATGCCGATTCCTTTGATTTCTGTCCACTTATTGGAATAGGCACAAATACAGTAAATCTTCTCTTTTTGAAAACTGTACTATCTGAACAATTACTTCGCGAATGAAGGAATTCTCCAGTGGGTATACCACACTTTACAGCCTTACAATGATGGCTACTGTAAAAGAAAATCTAGTTAGCGGCCATTGGTTTTAGGAAGAGATCACTACCAATGTCTTCCTGCTTATAAATAAACCCAAGAAATCATCCTGGCTGGGCTTTAAGTGTGTGTTTATTTAATGTTAAAGTCTCAATAAATTCAAAAAGTAATTAATCATTACCAACTGTAAAACGATAAAGGTTACTATATACCGATGCAGATACTCCAGTATCAAATGTTGAACACACTATTTGCCACCCCATGAGCAAATTTGTGTTCAAATTTGAGTTGGTGCAAAAGCAACACCCACTGCTTCTTCCTGGGTTTGTAGTTAAAATCTTTCATTAAAGACAGATTCATTGTGGGTAAGGCAGAGACCAAGTCCTTGTAATCCATATCCTAATCACTGTGTGTCTGTATCTAGTTTCCAGGAGGCTTGTTTTATGGGAAATATAATTATTCAACTCTTCTGCATCATAACCAACATGACTACCAGCCTCCCCTGTGCCTCTAATACAGGATGGGAGGTTGACCACAAACCCGTGTATACTCCTATCAAGAAACTGGTTTATTTACTCAAACTGCCCATTCCTGACAAAATTGGTGGTCTGTGGGTATTGTTGTGCACTTTAGGTAGTAGGTAAAATATAGGAGTAGTGGACACAACCCTTTGAATTTCATGTATGATAAGACCAGTGTCCAGGGCATCCCTCACAATCATATTATGCGCTTTTCTAAACTATATGGTTGGATCGAAAGTCAATTTTTGGTAGCATTTCTCATCTGATAGCTGCATAAGTGCCTAAGCATATGTAGATCCGTGCCTCCTGATTGCACTCCCACCAGATAGTTAAATTAAATAGTTAAAATGTTTAGTGGTTGCGCCCAACTCTTTTTTTGTAAATTTCTAGTTTTCATTCTATGTACCATTGAAACTGTTGCAGTAATTAGTCTTCTTCTGCCAAGACTCCAATTCACTGAACTGAGCAATACAGAAGTGTGTAAAGCAATATGGGGAATGGAGCATTGTCTGTTGTGAGAAGGAGCCTAGCGTATAAACCATATCTGAGATTAGTCCTATAGGATAGAACAGAGCCCAACCCCTTTTCTGAGGAACTCAATATCAGCCTCCGTTAATTTAGAGATTAATAACATTAGACATTTACCTACTGCATGTGTAGATCTGTGCCTCCTCCCATGTTGCCTGACCCTGTATTCTCCACCTCCCACATTTACTAATGTACCTATGAGGTACCTCGATAAAGCACATTTGCAAAATTGTGTCTGTTGTACACCACTATTGAGCTCCACTCCCAATAAATGTGCTCCGGATGAGACCTATAATCTTAGGGAGTGAGCCCTCACAACGGTGTGGAGGCAGGGTGTAGTGTAACTGTAACTGGATTCAGGGTATAATAATTGGGCGCCAGTGGTTCTTATAACTTAAACATGAACTTATTTATTGAACATACACAATCCTCAGTGGAGTATACAATAGAGCATGACAGGATTTGGCATCACATTGAATAGGCAATACTCATTTGGTCAGTATTAGTCCCCACAGTCAAGAGGACGTGCTCAGCAGCAATAAAGGTACACCCAGCTTTCAGCCTTTTCCCTAAGTGGAACCTGAGGGGAATCTATCTACCCTGTTCCTATACACTTAGTCCCTACTTCTGGGCTATTTGTACCCGGGATCTTAATCCCTCTGACTCTCCTCATTGGAGCCTTGAGCTGCTCAGATAAATAACCTGTCTGTCTGTTACTCCTAGAGTAACCTATAATGGTGAGTAGCCTATTCTTACTAGACCTGACCTGTCTAGGTTCCACAGGGCTCTACCTGCCTGTTCAGGTCAGAGCCAGCACAAAATGGACACTGAAAGCATGGCTTCAGAGCCTTTTATATCCCAGCACAGTGCCATCTGCTGGTCACTGTGAGAAGCAGCAAGGGGCATAGCTTAGAGCAGAAAGAGCAAACAGTACCCCTCCTAACTGTATTTTAGGACCCAGTTAGGTGTCTATAACACTGAGGGACTGTCTGACAATAATACTAGGGGTGGCTATTTTACACATCCCTACAGTACGTTAGTGGCATTTTACCCTATTTTTTTATTTAAAATTTTAGCCGGATTGACTTTTAATACAAATACAGGAGTGGAAAAGCTTTTAATCTATAACAAGCAATTACATTCTCTTGAATTCTCTCTCTTCAAGACGCATTGGATTTGTGTTTTTTATAGGGAAGATAGCAAATAACAGATAGGCAAGGTAAAAAATGAGACCACAGTCCTATGCGCTCTGTCTTCTTCCTCTTGTGGTGTCCCAGGTGTGGTGTCCTCATATAGAAAGATACCAGATAGGACAAACCGGGACAGCTCCACCTCTATAATTATTCCTTTTCCAAGTCCTTTACTAATTATTAACAAAAGGCAAACACTGTTCACTAACCCAACTGAGCCTCCTATGGATTAGCACCTCGTATTTTCGTTCAAGGGTGTGCGTCTTCTTACTTTGATATTTTCACTTCCCGGATTAAGGGCCTGATAAAGATACTTTAACTATAGCTACACGTAACCGTTTTTTTTTTAGTTCTTAAAGTAACATATGCTATAAATAAAGTGAATAGAAATCGAATCACTTCTTAAAACTTTGCAACACAAAAAAATGCTAATTTATCAATTAATATTAAAGTGACTAGTGATAATTATCATGGCCAACCTGCGGGGTTTCACACCCCTCAGTTACAATTCATTGCAACTAATAAGTGACTTGAGCGATTATTTATATTAAACAAAAAAACACCACACTTGACCCCCTCCATTGATCATGAGGAAATAGGGTACGGAAAATTAATTTTTCAGAAGGTGGAGGATTCCCAGAGTATCTGCCAACTCAATAGTTCTGGAGATACCACAAAGAGTAGGAGAATGTCAGGACATCAATGGCGGTGGTCTTGTGAGTACATTCCCTATCTCTTAATAAAGAACTGTATAACCTGAAAAACCACAAACCCAAAGCACCTTGGAAAATTAGAAAGAAGAAATAGAGTTATGCAGGTCTGGAGATTTTACAAGGAAATATTGGCTTGTAAAAGAATTACAAGCTCCTACCAACACCTTAAAACACTTGTTAAAATGTTAAGATATTTCTAGAGATTGCCTTTTTTTAAAGAGCACCATCATGCCACTCAAAACAGTGTCTGCGTATTGATGTAAGCTCCTTGTCATCATTTATTGTACATTAGCCGTGGCTTTAAGTGATGGGCGAATTTATTCACCAGGCACAAATTTGCGGCGAATTTGCGCGATTCACCGTCGGCGAAAAAAGTCGCGACACGCCTGCAAAAATTTGGGCGTTTCGCGGATTTTTCGCCATTTCACGAATCTCGCAGGAAATTCGCAAATTTTTCGGCGAAACGTCGCAAATTCGCCCATCACTAGTGGCTTACAACACTTTGCACACATTTTTTGCAGGTACATAGCACAAGGTCCACTACCCCTTAAGTATTAAGACTAAAATATTGTTTGATTTTACATCTTTTATTAAATCTGTCCAGTTTGCATTTACCACAAGGTCTCGTGTCTGATTGCTGAATGGGTTTATACCAGAATCATAATCAAACCTGATCAATTTGTTTTAGGGATTAGGTGCCTTCTGATAGGTTATCTGATCTGATGCCGATTCCTTTGATTTCTGTCCACTTATTGGAATAGGCACAAATACAGTAAATCTTCTCTTTTTGAAAACTGTACTATCTGAACAATTACTTCGCGAATGAAGGAATTCTCCAGTGGGTATACCACACTTTACAGCCTTACAATGATGGCTACTGTAAAAGAAAATCTAGTTAGCGGCCATTGGTTTTAGGAAGAGATCACTACCAATGTCTTCCTGCTTATAAATAAACCCAAGAAATCATCCTGGCTGGGCTTTAAGTGTGTGTTTATTTAATGTTAAAGTCTCAATAAATTCAAAAAGTAATTAATCATTACCAACTGTAAAACGATAAAGGTTACTATATACCGATGCAGATACTCCAGTATCAAATGTTGAACACACTATTTGCCACCCCATGAGCAAATTTGTGTTCAAATTTGAGTTGGTGCAAAAGCAACACCCACTGCTTCTTCCTGGGTTTGTAGTTAAAATCTTTCATTAAAGACAGATTCATTGTGGGTAAGGCAGAGACCAAGTCCTTGTAATCCATATCCTAATCACTGTGTGTCTGTATCTAGTTTCCAGGAGGCTTGTTTTATGGGAAATATAATTATTCAACTCTTCTGCATCATAACCAACATGACTACCAGCCTCCCCTGTGCCTCTAATACAGGATGGGAGGTTGACCACAAACCCGTGTATACTCCTATCAAGAAACTGGTTTATTTACTCAAACTGCCCATTACTGACAAAATTGGTGGTCTGTGGGTATTGTTGTGCACTTTAGGTAGTAGGTAAAATATAGGAGTAGTGGACACAACCCTTTGAATTTCATGTATGATAAGACCAGTGTCCAGGGCATCCCTCACAATCATATTATGCGCTTTTCTAAACTATATGGTTGGATCGAAAGTCAATTTTTGGTAGCATTTCTCATCTGATAGCTGCATAAGTGCCTAAGCATATGTAGATCCGTGCCTCCTGATTGCACTCCCACCAGATAGTTAAATTAAATAGTTAAAATGTTTAGTGGTTGCGCCCAACTCTTTTTTTGTAAATTTCTAGTTTTCATTCTATGTACCATTGAAACTGTTGCAGTAATTAGTCTTCTTCTGCCAAGACTCCAATTCACTGAACTGAGCAATACAGAAGTGTGTAAAGCAATATGGGGAATGGAGCATTGTCTGTTGTGAGAAGGAGCCTAGCGTATAAACCATATCTGAGATTAGTCCTATAGGATAGAACAGAGCCCAACCCCTTTTCTGAGGAACTCAATATCAGCCTCCGTTAATTTAGAGATTAATAACATTAGACATTTACCTACTGCATGTGTAGATCTGTGCCTCCTCCCATGTTGCCTGACCCTGTATTCTCCACCTCCCACATTTACTAATGTACCTATGAGGTACCTCGATAAAGCACATTTGCAAAATTGTGTCTGTTGTACACCACTATTGAGCTCCACTCCCAATAAATGTGCTCCGGATGAGACCTATAATCTTAGGGAGTGAGCCCTCACAACGGTGTGGAGGCAGGGTGTAGTGTAACTGTAACTGGATTCAGGGTATAATAATTGGGCGCCAGTGGTTCTTATAACTTAAACATGAACTTATTTATTGAACATACACAATCCTCAGTGGAGTATACAATAGAGCATGACAGGATTTGGCATCACATTGAATAGGCAATACTCATTTGGTCAGTATTAGTCCCCACAGTCAAGAGGACGTGCTCAGCAGCAATAAAGGTACACCCAGCTTTCAGCCTTTTCCCTAAGTGGAACCTGAGGGGAATCTATCTACCCTGTTCCTATACACTTAGTCCCTACTTCTGGGCTATTTGTACCCGGGATCTTAATCCCTCTGACTCTCCTCATTGGAGCCTTGAGCTGCTCAGATAAATAACCTGTCTGTCTGTTACTCCTAGAGTAACCTATAATGGTGAGTAGCCTATTCTTACTAGACCTGACCTGTCTAGGTTCCACAGGGCTCTACCTGCCTGTTCAGGTCAGAGCCAGCACAAAATGGACACTGAAAGCATGGCTTCAGAGCCTTTTATATCCCAGCACAGTGCCATCTGCTGGTCACTGTGAGAAGCAGCAAGGGGCATAGCTTAGAGCAGAAAGAGCAAACAGTACCCCTCCTAACTGTATTTTAGGACCCAGTTAGGTGTCTATAACACTGAGGGACTGTCTGACAATAATACTAGGGGTGGCTATTTTACACATCCCTACAGTACGTTAGTGGCATTTTACCCTATTTTTTTATTTAAAATTTTAGCCGGATTGACTTTTAATACAAATACAGGAGTGGAAAAGCTTTTAATCTATAACAAGCAATTACATTCTCTTGAATTCTCTCTCTTCAAGACGCATTGGATTTGTGTTTTTTATAGGGAAGATAGCAAATAACAGATAGGCAAGGTAAAAAATGAGACCACAGTCCTATGCGCTCTGTCTTCTTCCTCTTGTGGTGTCCCAGGTGTGGTGTCCTCATATAGAAAGATACCAGATAGGACAAACCGGGACAGCTCCACCTCTATAATTATTCCTTTTCCAAGTCCTTTACTAATTATTAACATGTTGAATTTGTGAGTGGACCGGAAAATAATTGGATCAAAGTGAAACATTGTTGCGGGTTAAGGTTGTTTAATAGGGAACTTAGTTGATGGTGGGAGGTGTGAATTGATGTCAGCACTGAACTGGCACCTTAGAAATGATCACTGTGTGAAGCACTAGCACTTTATTATACTTTTGATTGAATTCATCACATAGAAGTTAATGACTTTAATTATGGAGCAAAATGAATTATGAGCGAGATAAGCACATGGCACTTATAAAATAATTGATTTATTATATATACGGTACAGAGGTTAATCAATTAAAACTTCAACATCGTTAATTTATTTTTAATCATTTATTACGTCCTTTTTTGCACACAGATACCAATAAGTTATAAGGGTAATAATACAATCGAGCAACATAAGTAAACCGGATCCAAGGGAAATCAATTGGTCCACTTTATAGCAATATATAATTGATTTAAATAATCACTGAATGTAGGCGGGGTTAATATACTTCTTAAGTAGTAAATAGTAAATTAAATTGTAACATGTCATTGAGTTGTGCATGTTTTCTTTTTATTGCTGCTACTAGCTGGATCACATTCTTCTTGTTCGATTGTTGCCTCAGCCAGTCTTGTAGCCTCTTCTTGTTCCATTGTTGCTTCAGCCAGTCTTGTAGCCTCTTCTTGTTCCATTCTTGCCTCAGCCAGTCTTCTAGCCTCTTCTTGTTTCATTCTTACCTCAGCCAGTCTTGTAGCCTCCTCTTCCTTTCTTTTAATCTCATTGATCTTATTAGTTACATCAGTATCATGGACATATGTATTTAGGAATTTCTTTCTCTGTATACGGTCTTCCTTTGGTTTTCTTGGGTGCTCCATCCGGAACATGACATTATCCACGGCATGTTTGAGGAGTGTAAGGAAATCTGTATTTCTCCCCAGTGTCTGTAGCTGATCCTCATTGGAGTAATTCTCCACTGCCACAACCACCTCTGCACCCAAACATCTAAACTTCTTTTCAACTTCAAAATAATTCTCACTTGTTTTGTGTGTGAGGACAATGATTGGGAAAACACCTAAAACAGTAAAAGACATAAATATGGATGGAGGATAAGATGGTTTGGCTAGGCAGAAGCATACAGTAGTTATATATCAGCAGCACAGAAGTTAGGTTTGTCTAAGTTTTCATCTATTGTAGACTCTTTCTTTCTGTCTCCATAAATTTTTGTAAAAAAAAAAAATATATATATATATTGTAGGGAAATCGCTCAGTGTCGGACTGGCCCACCGGGATACCAGGAAAACTCCCGGTTGGCCCAGGTGTCAGTGGTCCCTCCTGTTGCTAAACATTTGGCCTATTTCATGGCCATTCCCTATTTCTATGAAAACAAAGAGGCTAAATCAGGGATGTCCAAACTTTTTGCAACGAGGGCCAGATTTGGTGAGGTGAAAATGTGTGAGGGACGACCATTCAGCCTGACATCCATTCCGAGGAAGCTAGCTTGTAATCAGGATCATTCACTCCTGGAGTTGGACACGTACACGGGGTTTAGGCAGTGGAGAAGTGGAGTATGTTTGGACTTATGCTCAACACCTCATTTAAACAAGGAATCGCGTAGCCGCAGCAGTAATCTTTGGGCACATGATTAGTGAAATGATTGTCTATACTGCTGCCTGTGAGCTGAAGGTGTTAGTAATAGACACGTACTGGCACATAGTGATGCACCGATCTCGCATACGTCTTTAGTTTACTGTACTGGCACGTGAGTACGTCTATTGACACCTTCAGCCCTAAAGAAGTATGTGAGAGCGGTGCATCACTATGTGCCAGTACGTGTCTATTACTAACACCTTCAGCTCACAGGCAGCAGTATAGACCAAGTGGCAGATCATTTCACTAATGTGCCCAAATATTACGCTACGGCTACGTGATTCCTGATTGCACTGTGCTGGCGGGCCACATTATTATTAATTTCTTGACGGAGGCTGAGGGCCGGTTTAAATTTGAAAATGGGTCGCAATTGGCCCCCGGGCCTGACTTTGGACATGCCTGGGCTAAATAGATGGAATAATAGATAATAGTATGTAAAGAAAAGTGACTAGGAGAGGTTGAGTGTGGAGAGGAGGAATAACAGTACTGAGATGGCCCCTGGTCTAAGATTTTTGGGTGGGTCCCTGGTGTCCCAGTCCGACACTGGAATCGCTCTTTAGGTAGTAGCAGCAAATCCTTTCACACAGTTAACATACAGTGCACAGGGTTTCCAACTGAACTTTGTGTTGAATTTATTTGACATAGCAGCTTAGACATGAAAGGCGAGTGCATAACTTCTGAGGTTGCAAAAAAGCAAAATAGTAACAGCCTTGCTTTTAAAGAAAAATATTCGTTCCCAAACTTGGGCAAGTTAAACCCGACAAGCAAATGAAAATTTGCATTTACAGTCCTTTTGGAAATTCCCAGTGCTTTTTTCTCTGATGCAGCTGCAGCTCACGCCCAAGTCTATAGAGCAGCTTGTAGTCAGTAATTAACAGTAAAATAATTAACCGCTATTGGAAAAACGCTTATAATAACTCGTCAAAGCCAAAGGGGATTTACATTTTTGACCATAGATCCCCTTTAACTTCAGGTGAGGCTAATCAGACCTCACAAACAAACAAATCTAAGGAAATTACCTGTTTGACTGAAAGAACAAGATTCTCATACTTGATTAACGTGTTAATTAGCCAATCAGAACACATCCCTCAGTGAGACTACAACTGTATATCTTAGGTAGTTCTCACAGAGAGTGAAGAATACTAAGGAAGGTCAAGGAAGAGACTTGTGAAGGCTGTTCCCTATACAATATATCCTGTGGGCACAGTTTAATACATCTTTGTATCATTTGCTGTCTCTGGGCTGAATAATCTTAATAAATCATTTCATCCCTTGGAACCGCAATGTTACATCCATTTACCTGTTGTAAATTGCAAAATCTACTGTTTATCTCACACACTATACGAATATACAAATGTATAATGCATAGAACAGTAAGGACCAGAATGAGTGCAAGTTGTTTTGCTGATAGCATTTAAGTGCACAGTTTTATCTGCATTTTAGGCATTTTCTACTGCAGGTCATAAGTGCTCCTTTATACAACAGATGAATAAGAAGAATGCAAGACATTGCAGTAACTGGGGCTTTGGCTGGATGGGAACTGACTTTTTTTTAATTGTTTCAAGAGTTAAGCTGGCCATAGACGCAAATATCCGTGAATCCTCAAACGATCGGACTTCCCCATCTCCCGACCTGCCGCTAATCATTCAGATCAAATAAAGTAGTAAAAGAACAGATCAGCCGATATTCTGCCCCTGACAGCAATCTTACAAAAGTTAAGTCCAACCAAAGTTAGTGACAGTCTTCCTCTGAAAATCGTACGATCGGCGATACACGCAGAGATATTAGCGGCAGCCGACAGAAATTTTCTAACCTGTCCCATCGACCAAACGACCGGATGAAAAATGTCGGGACTCTCCACACACGGTCCGAAAATCGGATCTTTGCGTCTATGGCCAGCTTAAGAATTATCCGTGCAGCAATGGACAAATAAAGCTATCGGATGTAAAAAACGCCAGTGTATTTCTACCTTTATTCTACCATGTCACATGTCACAGTAATAATATTAGTACCATTGTCATTACATGATGTCTCTACACTGCATGTAACTGATATTTACCTGTCATGTCTCGGCAGATTTTACAAAATGCTTTAATTTGTGACATCTCTTGCTCTGGCAATTTGGTCTGCACCCTGTAAGTACAAGATAAATATCAGGGGAAAAGTTGTATTTGCTCCCTAAGGTGATATTTAAAATGACACAGCAACAGTGGATTTATAGAAGGAAGTAAATGATGAATTTATATACAGTAGTGTGTAAGGAGCAGGTGTCCAACAAGAATCAGTAAAGCAATTCAAAAACAAAGTAATAATGAAACACCTAGGGGCCGATTCACTAAGGGTCGAATATCGAGTGTCAATTAACCCTCGATATTCGACTAGGAATTAAAGTCGAAGGATTTAGCGCAGATAGTTCGATCGAAGGATAATTCCTTCGATCGAACGATTAAATCCTTCGAATCGTTTGATTTGAAGGATTTAAATCCAACGATCGAAGGAATATCTTTCGATCAAAAAAAGTTAGCCAAGCCTATAGGGACCTTCCCCATAGGCTAACATTGAGTTCGGTAGCTTTTAGATGGCGAACTAGGGGGTCGAAGTTTTTTCTTAAAGAGACAGTACTTCGACTATCGAATGGTCGAATAGTCGAACGATTTTTACTACGAATCCTTCGATACGTAGTCGTAGTCAAAGTAGCCCATTCGATGGTCGAAGTAGCCCAAAAAAACTTCGACATTTAAAGTTTTTTACCTTCGAATCAATCAATCGAAGTTAGTGAATCGGCCCCCCATTATCATCAATCCCCACAATGCTGTGCGCGGTTTAACAGTAAATGTAGTTAAGACTGAATCCCAATATTCAGTGCAGCACTATTATGAATAAAGTCGCGAAACACTGGTGAAAATTCGCCGGCGTCAAAAACGAGACGCCGCAAATTTTCCAGCGAAGCGAAACGGCGCAAATTCGCAAATCACTAAAGCTTGGCAATTAAGATTCACAACGCAATAAAAGCCTAAAGAAGAATATTACATTCGGCAAGTGAATTTGTTATTTGCGAATTTGTTCTCTTTGCGAATGTATTCGTTTCCCACTAAGTGACTCCCACCTGGGTGCCAATGTGCAATGAGACTAAAGGAGCTGAGCTGAAGCCTGAATAAAATAATTACTTACTTATAAACAAAGACTGGAACTATAAAGTCTGTGTAATTTGGATCCAACTCAGAATCCTCGAGCTTGTACATGAAGTCTTCATAACTGTCTTTCCATTCCACTTTCTCATTAAGGGGCATGAAGTTACCTGGAAGTTAAGAAATAATCCTCACAAGCATTCCTGTGAACAGTAAGGGGCAGATTTGTCAAGGGTCGAATTTTGAGTTCATGGGAGTTTTTTTAAACTACCATGAACTCAAAATTCGATCAATCAAAAAATTTTTTTAAAAAAATCAAATTTCTTTCGGGTGAATAGGATCGACCTGCAAACTCGAATCAAATTCAAACCGAGTTCGATTCAAGTTTTTTCGCCGAAAAAACCTCAAATGTCAACAAGGCTGCAAACAACTCCAAATTGATCCCAGGACATCCATAGGCTACAACAGCAATTCAGCAGGTTTAAGGCAGCGAATAGTCGAATTTGAGTTCTTAAAGGGCCAGTGCATGATCAATTTTGAAAATCGAATTTTAACAATTCCCTAGTCGAATTTCACAGTTTTGGCAATAAAATTTTTTACAAATTAGAATTTTCACTTGGACCCTTAATAAATCTGCTCCTAAGTGTAAGCTTTATGACTGACCCCAATCCATGTGTTTTGTTACTGGTAGCCCACAAATACTAGTCTAGTGGGGGAACTTACCTCTACCCAGTGGACAGGATTTATTTTTATGATTTATGTTTTGTATTCTGAAATGGTCACCCCCTGTGTATTTATAAATTGTCTGAAAGTGAAGAAAGTGTCTGTTTTGGATCTCACAGGCTATATATTGTCTCCACTTAACTTAAAAAAGGAGAAGTTAAAGTTATAATTACCTCTCCATAAAAATTATAGTATTAAGGTTAATGGATGTTACTCCTCCACCTAAAAAAAACATAAGGGTTAAAGGGTGTGCCCCTTCCCTGGAAAAAAGGGGAAGAGAGTTGAAAAGAAGTTTCCTCTACACTCGAAAAATAAAGAGGGTTACAGAATAAGTTGCAGTTCTACATATACAGTAAGATAGAGTTAACAAGCAAAGGATGAACTCAAAATTCGACCAATCTGAATTTTTTTTTTTAATGGGTGAATAGGATAGACCCACAAACTCAAATCAAATTTGAATTGAAATCGATTCAAGTTTTTTCTCAGAAAAAAACTCAAATGTCAAGAAGGCTGCAAACAACTCCAAATTGATCCCAGGACATCTTCTATAGGCTAAAACAGCAATTCAGCAGGTTTAAGGTGGCGAATAGTCGAATTCGAGTTCTTAAAGGGCCAGTGTATGATACAGTTTGAAAATCGAAGTTTAACAATTCCCTAGTCGAATTTCACAGTTTTGGCCATTTAATTTAAATTTTCACTTGGGGTGTGCCCCTTCCCTGGGAAAAAGGGGAAGAGGGTTGAAAAGAAGTTTCCTTTACACTTGAAAAATAAAGAGGGTTACAGAATAAGTTGCAGTTTTCCAAATATAGTAAGATTATACAGGCAAAGGATTCCCCAGTTCAAGTTAGCATAGTCAATTTGACTCAGACCAGCTTATGACTTGATATCTATAAATAATGGGGCCATATTTATATAAACTGTGTAAAAACTGTCACAATGGTACAATTTTTGGGATAACTTTTTACGTAACACTTCACTTACCCAACTGAGCATAAATCATGCTCATCTCATAGTCATTCATGAATACAAGTCCTCTGTTATCCACAACTGTGATGGTGGGTGTGAGTGTGTAGACTCTTCTCTCCATAGTGTAAGAACCACCATGAGTTGTCACCCCTGATTCAGCTTCAACTGAAAATGATCCTCTATACAGAACATATTTGAGTGAGTTTATGAGGGCAGACTTGCCGTGCCCCATATACCCAAACAGCTGCAGTAGGACCCGGTTGTAGCCCTGGTTCCCCAGAGGACAATTGTCCAGACTGAAGTTCTGAATGTCGTCTCTGAGCTGGTTATATTCCATTGCTGAATTAGGAATCTCTCTCCTGTTCCAGTGACTGTTCCTCGGTGTATCTCTTGTCTCTAAATCTTTCACTTTCATTTTTCTCTTTTATATTTATTTGTGATAACTATTATCAGCTCTGTCTTACCAAAGGTCACATATTCATATAACAATAATTCACTTTTTTTATCATCACATTACATTTTAAATGTTTTATTACACTTTTTTTAGATTTGAATTCACCAGATACAGGAAACAAAACATTCAATATTCAATATATGAAAGAAGTTCGCAATTCTTCTCTAATTTTGCCTAATCTGGGTTCACACAACATGGTGATATCACTGGCCCTGTGTATGTGATTGAAACCATTATATTTAGTAACACACGTTATTGGGGCAGATTCACTAAAGGACGAAGTGACTAACGCTAGCGACATTTTGCTAACATTGACGGTAACACCCTCCCTCTTCATAACACGCCCACCGACCTAAACATTAGGTTACAGAAGTAGCCAACCTTATTAACCCCCCAATTGAAGCAGCCTTGGATAAAGCAATTAATAGAATCCAAGCAGACATACATAGTCTATCTAGCAGCACAACTTTCCTCACAAAATGATAGCATTTCTGAGATGGAGGAATTGGTTTCTTCTTTAGAAGACAAAGCCTTCTCATTAAACAATAAACTAATGTTCCTGGGAAAAAAAACAAAAAAAAAGAAAACAAAAATGAAGACTTGGAAAACAGGTCCAGATGAAATAATTTACGCTTTATTGGCATACCTGAAAATGACAAACAACAGTCCTTAATACCATTATCTCAATGTATACCCAAGGCTTGGGGTTACAGAAAGAGATTCCAGTACTGAAAATAGAAAGAGCTCACAGAGTTGGCTCAAATACAGAGATAAATAGACATAAACCAAGAACAGTATTGGTGAGATTTCTAGACTACAGCGATAAAAACAAAATTTTGAAAGCCTTTAAAAAATGTAGAAATATGCTTATAGAAAACCATAAAGTACTGGTCTTTCAAGGCTTTTACCCCGTTTTATCAAAAAAAAAAAAAAAAGACAAAATTTCAACAAAGCCTGCCAAATGCTGTTTCAACTCAAAATCAAATTTGCATTGCTTTCTCCAGCAATCCTAAAAGTGTTCCTACCCACAGAGACACACTCATTTGAAGACTACAGAGATGGAGAGAAATTCATTTCCAGGCTAGAATCTCAAACTGGTCCAAAAAATCATCCTGATAATTTTTTAGATAATTTTTCAGCTTCACAAAAAAATGAAGGTTCCTCTAAGAGAGCATCCAATTCAGATATGTCCTCTGAATCTCATATCTCCAGAAGTAACTCAATTCAAAAAGAGATATATAAAGCACTCTTCTAACCAGCGCTCTAGCTCTCCACACACTCCAAGGATCTCCCCTTCCAATTCATCTAAGATGGACACTTAAGAGGTCTTCTAGAAAACTATTTATATTCATTATCTATATTTTCACCATTAATTGACATATTCCATTTAATGAGGAGGTAGGTTAAGCCTCTATAGGTTAGATTTGTTACAAGAGTCTATTTAGCTATTCTCTAACCTCTCTAGGAAAAAAGAGTCTTTGATATAACTTACTAAATAAGCAATTGTCACTCAGTTTAGTGAATTTTATTTACAATGTTATATGTACTTTGTATTACATTATATGTTTATGTTTTGTTTATTTTATATATGTATTATAGTTTTTCCTTTGTACTGTTCTGTACCACTAAGATTATTTTTTGCAAGGCTTGTTTATGCATAAATGAACCTATTTATTTCTTAATACTTTTTATTAAGATCTATGGATGCGTTTAAAATGGTATCCTGGAATGTTAATGGAATGAACTCTCCGGTGAAATGTACATTTTTTTTTACAGGAATTAGAAAAATTGAAAGCAGATATTGGTCTACTACAAGAAACCCACTTAAATAATGACCATAACCAGAAGTTATGTTCCTCCTAGATAGGAGAATCTTTCCACTCCCCAACCATTAAGAAAAAGGAAGGAGTTTCAGTCTTATTACATAAAAATTTAAATTACCACTTGTTAAATAAGAAAATAGATAACAAGGGTAGATATGCACATGTAGAGATGCTCATCGACAACCTGCGATGGAATATCTGCTTTATATACGTCCCTAATGATGATAAAGTGGAATTCTATTTGGAAATGACCCACACAATTTGCTCCCTTAACCCTCACAATTTAGTTGTAGGGGGGTGATTTCAATGAGTCTCATATGTGGATACTAGATAAATGTAATATGAGTTTAAAATCAACTCATAAAAAATCCAAACTTCTTTCAGATTTTCTTGAGCTAGCTAATTTTAATGACAAGATCTTCAATCTTCGGGAAAGAGACTTTACCTTCTACTCACATTCCCATAGCTCAACCACAAGAATAGACTATATTCTAACTTCCACAAATCTCTTAAAACATATACAAGAGGCCAATATAGGAAATTTTTCATATTCAGGCCACACTCCAATCAACATTATTCTTACAACTCACTCAGTCCCTAGATCTTACATTCCTTGGATTTTTCCTTTATTTCTGGCTTCAAAACTAGAGTTCCAAAAAATGCTAAAAGATTAATAGGATATTTTTTTACATGACAATGTCAATCACAAAGACAACCCAATTCTCCATTGGGACACATGGAAAGCATTCACAAGAGGTGAAATTACTTTCAAATCTGCTTTTACAAAATGTTTACAACTAAGAAAAAAACATAAAGAAACATATACTGTATATCATTCAAAACAAATACTACTCATAATTAGCGTTATATATACATCTAAAGCAAAAAAAAAAAAATACCAACTACTTTAGTTGGCATTGATGCGGAGAGAGCGTTCGATAAAATTAGCTGGAATCACCTGAATGACTCTCCTTGTGCTTTTGGATTTCAAGGACCCTTTATTGACCTTATAAAACTATTGTATTCTTCCCCGGCAAAGAAGATAATTGCAGCAGGTGAAATGTCTGAATCGATCCACCTGAAGAGAGGAACCAGACAGGGTTGCCCTCTTTCTTCACTCCTTTTTAACCTATCTCTGGAACCTCTTATCAGATCCATAGTCCAAGATTTCACCGCAATATCGGGATTTAAAATAAATATTAAAAAAACTTAGGAATAGTTAAGAGACAAACTTATATAAAATACTTGGGTCTTCTCTTACCTGTAGACCTACATAGATTATATGCATTAAATATCCCACCAATAATAAAAATGATCACCCAATTCTGTGACAAATGGATAAATGCAGTCCTAAATCTAAAAGGGGGAATTGCCCTTTATAAAATGATAGCATTTCCTAAATTCATCTATCCTCTTATTAATCTTCCTCTAATGCTAAAACACAAGGACATTAAGACTGTAGAATCTTCACTCTCACGGTTCCTATGGAAAAGAAATCCACCTAAAATAGCCCTCCAAAAATGGAAAAGCTCAAAAAAATACAGAGGACTAGGAGTACCGGATTATATAGCATTTAACTAATCAGCTATTTCTCGTTATATTCTGGAATGGATTCGTAATACTGGAAAATATACCAACTCTTCAATCGATTATATACAGAATCTCACAAAGATATTTTGGTAATCTTCACTCTCATGGTTCATATGGAAAAGAAAACCACCAAAAATAGCCATCCAAAAACGGAAAAGTTAAAAAAAATATGGAGGACTAGGAGTACGGGATTATAGAGCATTTAATTTATCAGATATTACTCATTATATTCTGGAATGGATTGGTAATACTGGTAAATACACCAACTCTTCAGTCGAATTATATACAGAATCTCACAAAGATATTTATCTACAGAGATACTTTTTCCGTATGGGGAATTATTCATAAACTATATAAGTTCAACTGTCAACCC
This sequence comes from Xenopus laevis, assembly GCF_017654675.1. Taxonomy (NCBI): domain Eukaryota; kingdom Metazoa; phylum Chordata; class Amphibia; order Anura; family Pipidae; genus Xenopus; species Xenopus laevis. The sequence goes on along the minus strand of NC_054387.1, from coordinate 129,306,286 downwards.
ATTTCATACCTACCAGTAATAAAAAATCTGAGTCTCCCGAGTTCATATTCACCACCTTTTTCATCTTCCTGAAAAATTAAAGGACATGACTTCTACGAGACATCATATCTCCTATTTCAAAGAAAATATTATTTTGGGAAGACTTTGGGGCACATTTACTAAGCTCGAGTGAAGGATTCGAAGTAAAAAAACTTCAAAGTTTTTTTTGGGTACTTCAACCATCCAATAGGCTACTTCGACCTTCGACTACGACTTTGATTCGAACGATTCGAACTAAAAATCGTTCGACTATTCGACCATTCGATAGTCGAAGTACTGTCTCTTTAAAAAAAACTTTGACTACCTACTTCAACACTTTAAACCTACCGAGCTACAATGTTAGCCTATGGGGACCTTCCCCATAAGTTTGCTAAGCTTTTTCTGATCGAAGGAAAATCCTTCGATCGATGGATTAAAATCCTTCGAAACGTTCGATTCGAAGGATTTAATCGATCTAACGATTTTTCCTTCGATCGTTCGATCAAAGTATTTGCGGTAAATCCTTCGACTTCAATATTCGAAGTTGAAGGATTTTACTTCGAGGGTCGAATATCGAGGGTTAATTAGCCCTCGATATTCAACCCTTAGTAAATGTGCCCCTTTATGTCCAAATTTCTGATTCCAGGTAAATAAAAATGCAATTATATACAATTGGTCCATTGGTTTAATGAATTAAGACCAAATGACTCTCTTTATTCTTATAACTCCTCCTTAACATAATTTAACATAATAACTTCTCTTGCTCTCCACCAGATAAAAGAGTCAGATTTATCCAGATGAATTTATGAAATAATAACAATGACCTAGCATCTCATCTCATGGAACCCACAGCAAAAAATGCAACAGGATATCTCTACAGACTTCTTGGTTAATGCAATTATTTTGACAAGTTAATTTCCTCGGAAATTTGGAGAGAACAAAATTACAAGCTAATTCACTTGGCTTATAAAGCTTTCCATTTTCCATAAAAAATTGCAGTTATCTCAACATATGCCCAAAACGTGACTCTTCCTCTCTGATCACTTTTCATTTGATATGGGATTGCCCATTAATAAAAAGTTATTTGAAAGAGATAAAATAAAAAATCTCATATTTCACTTTCTCCAAAAACAGCCCTTTTTGGTGATGTTACTGATATGGATTTTAAAATCTTAAAAAGGAATACTAAAGAGTGGAGCATTTCAAATATATCTACTTTTATCACATTGACTTTGGCCGCTGCACGTAGAATTATCTTCAAAAATTGGATAAAGTCCATGACACCTTCTGTTAAGGAGGTTCTATCAGAACTTCGAAGTCTGTTTATCAATGAACCTTAGTTTTGATAAAATGAAGACACAACAAAAACTAACTTCCAAGTGGAAAATGTATTTACATATCTTAGACTAGGAAGATAGAGATAATATTAATATATTCCTTTACAGTTCCTATGATTTATTATTTTTTTTATGATCTAGCCTTAATAATATAACTACTAACCACAAATTTACTTAGCATTTTCCTTCTAGAAAAATGAACCTACTTTTTAAAGTTAAATAGTTTATTCTAGATCTAATTTCATTAAGACAATCTTTCATATATTGTTTAATATACTAAACATTTAATTTTGGACATACATTAATTTTTCAATATGTTAAATATTGGGTATTGGAAAATATGTTATACTCCAGTATTGATTAAGTTAAAATATGTTTCATTTGTGCACTCATGACTTGCCATTCAAACATCCATTGTTCCTTAAAGGGCATGTAAAGGCAAAAATATAAAATCCCATTTTTACTTTCTTTAATGAAAAAGAAATCTATCTCCTATATACTTTAATTAAAAGATGTCTACAGTTTTTATCATAAACCTGACTGTATGCAGTGCAATTCCCCCTTCTTTTACTGCTGTTGATAGGAATTGTCAGATGGTCCCCAACTGCTGTGCAGGTAAACGATCATACTTTCAAATGGCAGGGGGAGCCCCCCCACCTTACTTCCCAGAACTCGAGCAGCATTGTTGGATTCCCTGTAGAGATTTGTATCCAGAGATGCAGTGCAGTCTCTATATTATGATTATTAATCAGTCTTGCTGTATTGGCTTCTATGGCAGATATTATTTGACTTGTGCTGTTTTGATAATTTATGACGATCCCTAAGCTTAACCTCCCAACTGAAGCCCATACCACACTGAGCATGTGCGAGTCTTGATATTGCAGAAATGTCTAACAAAGTTACAAGATGACAGCCCCCTGCACCAACTTTGAAAGCATAAATCATTTGTCTTATTAGGCTGCTGGTGCAGTAAGTTCATGTTTATATTTAGTATACATAATACAGCATTTCTAACATTATTCTATTTTAGACTTTAGTTGCCCTTTAAGTCTGGAATAGGATTAGGTTTCAGGAAATATATGGAATGTCTTATGGGTAGGCTGGGGGGAGGTGTATACACAGTTTTTTGAATATATCCCTAGACAAAAAGCAGTTTTACAGAAACACATGGACTCTCACACAATATAGACATACATAGACTGTCATACAGCATATTAATATATACATACATTTTTGTATTATTTTGGTAGGCTGTCAATAGAGCATTTGACTGGCTAACTATTTGATAATTTGTATGTATCTTCTGTAATGCATTTTTACACATTAAATGTATTTAATGATCACCTTGGTGAGTGATGTTTGTTGACCATAGAACTTACACAAATTATTTAAATATATAAACAATATTATATGCTATATTGATTTTCTTTTATTCTGGCAGGATTGCTACTTTTATTGATGTTATTGTTTTTGATATTGATTTTATTACTTAATTTATCAATTGTATTCTTTTTCTTATCTACTAATAAAAACATAAAAAAAAAAGCTCCAGCTTTATTACTCTTTACTTGGTGGTTTTCCACTTGGTGCACTTCCTTATCTTAGCAGTTTCTCTTCCCTTTCTCTAACAATTCTCTGAATTTTAACAGCTGAGGTGTTATACATGGAATTGCCATCCTACTATGAATTCTGGGGGTATTTATACATGGAATTGCACTGTGCCGTCCTACTATGAATTCTGGGGGTATTATACATTGAATTTACCTGTGCCATCCTACTGTGAATTCTGGGGTATTATACATGGATTTGCCCCTGTGCCATCCTACTGTGAATTCTGGGGGTATTATACATGGATTTGCCCCTGTGCCATCCTACTGTGAATTCTGGGGGTATTATACATGGATTTGCCCCTGTGCCATCCTATTGTGAATTCTGGGGGTATTATACATGGATTTGCGTCTGTGCCATCCTACTGTGAATTCTGGGGTATTATATATGGATTTGCCCCTGTGCCATCCTACTGTAAATTCTGGGTTTTTATACATGGATTTGCCCCTGTGCCATCCAACTGTGAATTTTGTGAGTTCATACCAGAACCATAATAAAACCTAATCAATTTGTTTTAGGGATTAGGTGTCTTCCTATAGGTTATCTGATATGATGCACATGCGCATTAGAGTGAAAAGTTAAAATTTAAAAGGTCGGCTTTTTCGTTCTACTGCACATGCGTCCGCTCCGGGAAATTTGAAGAAAGAAGAAAATGGAAGAGGATCGCTCCGTGGTGCTCACTGGTATAACCCCAGGCCGGTGCAGTTTTCTGCTGATAGGAGCACCAGCCCGGGGTTTCAGGTAAATACATTCACTTGGGGTGCCTAACATTTGAGACCTCCAAGTGGTAAAGGACTTTCCTTCTCTTTAATGTTAAAGCTAAGAGTCTCAATAAATGCAAAAAGTAATTAATCATTACAAATTGTAAAACTATAAGGGTTGCTATATACTGATGCCACTCCATGATCAAATTTGTGTTCAAATTTGAGTTGGTGCAAAAGCAACACCCACTGCTTCTTCCTGGGTTTGCAGTTAAAATCTCATTAAAGACAAATTCATTATGGGTAAGGCAGAGACCAAGTGAATCCATCATAATGTCCTTGTAATCTATATTCTAATCACTGTGTGTCTTTATCTAGTTGCCAGGAGGCTTGTTTTATGGGAAATATAATTATTCATCTCTTCTGCATCAATGACCATGACCAACGTGCCTCTAATACAGGATGAGAGGTTGACCTCAAACCTGTGTACCCTCCTATGTACCTCTATACACCCACCTGTGTACTGGTTTATTTATTCAAACTGCCCATTCCTGATACAATTGGTCTTATTGATGGTCTGTGGGTATTTTTGTGCACTTTAGATAGTAGGTAAATCATAGGGGTAGTGGAGGACTTCAATCCAGTGTCCAGGGCATCCCTCACAATCATATTAAACTCTTTCCTAAACTGTATGGTTGGATCAAAAGTCAATTTTTGGTAGAATTTCTCATCTGATAACTGCAAACGTGCCTAAGCATATGTAGATCTGTAATAAAATCACTAAAAAAGGAAAGCCAGCGCCAAAGGCACAGGAGACAGACAAAACAAAATATAGGGTAATATTGTTTTACAAGGTTGCCACCTCTTGGGTGCAATAAAAACAATTATCTCCACCTTATAAGTATTACCCTCATTTGGTATTAACCACCACCAAAATGTTAAAAAACTTTCCTTAGAAAGACTTGTTTAGGTGGGTACGTGAACTATCAAGTATCAACAAGCATGTAAAGGATCATGAAGTACTTCTCCTGTATACGCTGTAGAATGACATGCAGCAGCAAATCGTGTAAAATTACCTCTTTATTTTTTTTAAATAAAAGATTAAAATGCACTCACATGGCAATGGTTATTTAAAAAGCATATCTATGCATCGTCCTACTGGAAGCTCCCCCTGTGTAGAACGTCCGCACAAAAAGTCCCAAGGGTCAGAGTTTCTTGGGAAGGTATTAGGTCAGCTTAAATCGTTATTTCGGACTTGAAGGGATACAAGTAGGAGCCAGCTGGGATTTGTGGACACAATTGGACCTTGGGACTTTTTTTCTAGAATATGTAGATCTGTGCCTTGCCTTGCCCTGCATTTTCCACCTCTGACATTTACTGATTCACTTTTTGGTTAAAAAACACTTCACTTACCCAACTGAGCATAAATCATGCTCATCTCATAGTCATTCATGAATACAAGTCCTCTGTTATCCACAATTCTCTCCATAGTGTTAGAACCACCATGAGTTGTCACCCCTGATTCAGCTTCAACTGAAAATGATCCTCTATACAGAACATATTTGAGTGAGTTTATGAGGGCAGACTTGCCGTGCCCCACATACCCAAACAGCTGCAGTAGGACCCGGTTGTAGCCCTGGTTCCCCAGAGGACAATGGTCCAGCCTGAAGTTCTGAATGTCGTCTCTGAGCTGGTTATATTCCATTGCTGAATTAGGAATATTTCTCCTGTTCCAGTGACTGTTCCTCAGTCTCTCTCTTGTCTCTAAATCTTTCACTTTCATTTTTCTCTTTTATATTTATTTGTGATAACTATTATCAGCTCTGTCTTACCAAAGGTCACATATTCATATAACAATAATTCACTTTTTTATAATCACATTACATTCTAAATGTTTTATTACAATTTTTTTACATTTGAATTCACCAGATACAGGAAACAAAACAGTCAATATTCAATACATGAAGGAAGTGTGCAATTCTTCTCTAAATTTGCCTAATCTGTTCTTAGGTGTTGGTAATGGAAATCTCTCCCCTATAAAAGCAACAGTGGGGTGTGATCAGTCTGTGAGACCATTGACCAAATAATACATGCAGGGAGGTGCCAGCCTATAAAAAACATGACTAGTGATGAGCACATTTTTTCGCCAACCATGGATTCTAAGCGAAATTCCACATTTCGCCAACTGCAATTTTTTTCGCAAAACTGTCACAAAAAAGACGGCAAGATAAAAATGTCACTGAGACAAAAAAAGTCACCATAAGAAAAAATGCCAATCGAATTTAATTTGGAGCTAGAAAAATATTGCACGTGTAAAAAATTGTCACTCGTAAAAAACATTTTTGTCGCCATTTCACTTTATTTCATTTTTTGCTGTTTTGTGAATTCAACCATGAGAGTTCACATCTTATAAAGACATAAACAGGGAGCATTTTTGGAAATGACTTATTGACAATGATCAATAATATTAGATGTCCCATTTCAATCTCTTCTAAAAAGAATAGTTGACTTCTAAAATTACAGGTATGGGATCCGTTATCCGGAAACCCATTATCCAGAAAGCTCCAAATCACGGAAAGTTCGTCTCCCATGATATGACTTTATGACTTCAACTAAGCTCTCTTAGAACCCAGGGGTGTATGCCATCTGGCCCTGGCACCTTGTTCATATTCATTTTTATTAAGCTTTATGGTACAGGTATTTTAGATATCAACTATCTGTACAGTTTTACATATAATAAAGTACATGTTTTTCAATAAGAAATTGTTTTGCACCTTGCTTGTTGTGCATCTGACTTATTTCCCTAATCAAACTGATCAGGGGGCTGCAGAACTTTTTGCTCCATTTTAGAGTGCTGTGCCCTGAAGCAATTTAGAGGAGTGCAAGGTATGGAGCAAAGTGCAAAACAACATAGTGGATGGCACCCAATTTCTGCTCCTTTCCACCAACCCCCTACTTAGTAAATTAAATGGTTTTGTCTTGTCAAGTGTGTACCACCCTTGTCCAGACTGGCAATCTGTGGATTCTGGCAAATGCCAGAGGGGCTACTGTAAAATGCCATAGACAGACACTATTTATTGGGCTGCTGAGGACTGCTTGGGCCTCTCTGTATTTGAAATGCCAGGGCCTATTTTGACTGCCAGTCCCACCTGGGTGTCATTCTGCCATGTGACTGAATCATGTGTTCTGAGTGGAAACAGGCTTGGGGTTTGGTCAGATTGGTCTGAATGGTAGGAAAGAATAACTTATCCTAGAATATGATAACCCACTTCTATTTCTGTATATGCTTTGTTTAAACAAGATGGTAATATACATGGCTCAATTTCGGTGACTTTTGTTCTTCATACTTTAGCAACACATGTGTCTGTGAGTTCCTAGGTGAAATAAGATGTATGCCCTATAGAAAGCTACAGCAGGAAATGATTAGTCTTTGAAGACAAGGCATTAATATGAAGATACCTTTTTCCACCTACCATGGCCCAGGAACCCAAACAGCTGCAGTAGGACCCGGTTGTAGCCCTGGTTCCCCAGAGGACAATTGTCCAGCCTGAAGTTCTGAATGTCGTCTCTGAGCTGATTATATTCCATGGATAAGCAGTCCCCAAGAGCATCTGTGAGTTTAATAACTAATTTCCAATTGGGTTTATGCTGAGTTTTTATGACTGTATTCTGCATGATCTAATAACACACATCTACATGGTGTCATAAGCTATAGTAATTAAAGGGATACTGTCATGGGAAAAAATGTATTTTTCAAAATGCATCAGTTAATAGTGCTGCACCAGCAGACTTCTACACTGAAATCCATTTCTCAAAAGAGCAAACAGAATTTTTTTTATATTTAGTTTTGAAATCTGACATGGGGCTGGACATATTGTCAGTTTCCCAGCTGCCCCAGTCATGTGGCTTGCACTCTTTACTGCTGTACTACATTGTTGGTGGTAAAAAAAACATAGGTGGTCAGGGGCCTATATAGTATTTCAATAAGACATTGGTGGCCAGGGGTTTAATAAAAAAAAAAAAACACATTGGTATTCAGTGGAACATACCTAACATACCTTAGGCTACCTTTTCACGGCTTCAGGCCTTCAACTTCGGGTCTTTTCACAGCTTCGGCTCAGTTTGTGGCTTTTGTTTGTGGTCTTTGGGACTTATCGTGGCTTCAGGTCTTCGGCTCTTCGGGACTGTGGATCTTCGGGTGTTCGGCTCAATGGGACTTCTGCAGTTTGTCGCTGCCAAGAGGGACCCGGCTAATTCGAAAAGTGCAGCACAGCCAGGCCCCTTACAAATGTACCCCCTGAGCCCCCCTGATGGCGGCCCTGCTTCAAGTTATCGAGCTAACACCACTCATGGATAATGATAATGTGTATACAAAATCTAGGAACAGCTATAGCATAACACCTTCATGTAATGTTGCTCCTCTCGGTTTGCATTTGGATATGAGTGTAAAAAAGTGGCCTGGTGAAGTTGTAGATGTTTTTGCTCTCATGCATCTAGAAAAAGATTCAGTGGATAACACCATGTGTAGAGCAGATGACTCAGAGAATAAAGTAAAACAAATGGCATACACTATTAATAATTGGTTGCATGTTTTTAGTTCACACGCTAGTGTGTTGTACCAGAAATTCCCAGAAAAAGGTTCTTCCATTTTTTGTTACTTATTAATGATTTGGGGTGCTTATATGATGTATGGTGACATGGCTTGAATATGACAGTTCTGACAAAGAATGGTAGGTAGAGCCATAACTCATATTTACTAACAGTCTTAAGTTCACTTTTTCAAGAGAAATGTGGTGATTTTTTTCCTAGCATAAATTTTCTGTGAGTATATTTTCCCCATAAAATAGTAGTAAGTAGGTCATAGTAACAGTAGGTAAAATTCCCTAGAGAATTTTTATGGTCAATGTTTATGGAGATTAAAAAGTAGATGCTCTATCCTATTGAAGTTCGCCAGCCTAAACATGGAGCTATTTTTCCTTGGAGAAAATACATTCTTGTGCTCTTAGTGAATTGGAGAATTTCTACTGGAGAACAAACCTGGCTTCGCCACTGCAAAGTTAATTCTCCAAAACTTTGTGCATTCTCCTTTTAGTATATTGACGATGTTGAGAGAAATCATCAATTTTTAATGAAACTACACAACATTTTAATTTTCACCCTTTAGTAAATGTGCCCCATTGTCTCAAAACACCTTTGAGACATCTTATCCTAAAGGTGTCTTCTGGTCCATTGAACTTTTTAATGGGAAAAAGATCCACTGCTATTTGTCTATAATGTACTCACAAGTGTCTTTTTCGTAATTTGGAGTTATTTAGCTTTTTATTCAGCAGCTCTCCAGTTTGCTATTTCAACCATCTGCTTGTTAGGATCCAAGTTACCCTAGCAACCATACATTGATTTGAATAAGAGACTGGAATATCAATTGGAGAGTGCCCACATACAAAGATGAGTAATAAAAAGTAGCAATAATAATACATTTGTAGCCTCACAGAGCATTTGTTTTTTAGATGGGGTCAGTGACCCCCATTTGAAAGCTGGAAAGAGTCAGAAGAAAAAGGCAAATCATTTAAAAACTATAAAAAAGAAAAAAATTAAGGACAATTGAAAAGTTGCTTAGAATTAGTAATTTTATAACATACTAAGGGGCCGATTCACTAAGGGTCGAATTTCGAAGTTAAAAATACTTAGAAATTCGACCCTCGGATTGAAATCCTTCGACTTCGAATATCGAAGTCGAAGGATTTAGCGCTGATCCTGCGATCGATCGATCGAAGGATTTTTCGTTCGATCGAACGATTAAATCCTTCGAATCGAACGATTCGAAGGATTTTAATCCAACGATCGAAGGAAAATCCTTCGATCAAAAAATCACAGGCAAGCCTATGGGGACCTTCCCCATAGGCTAACATTGACTTCGGTAGCTTTTAGCTGCCGAAGTAGGGGGTCGAAGTTTTTTTTAAAGGGGAAGTACTTCGACCATCGAATAGTCGAACGATTTTTCGTTCGATTCGTTCGATTTCGTTCGACTTCGAACGAATTTAACCAATTCGATGGTCGAAGTACCCAAAAAATACTTCGAAATTCGAAGTATTTTTACTTCTAATCCTTCACTCGAGCTTAGTGAATCAGCCCCTAAAAGTTAACTTAAAAGTGAACCACGCATTTCAAATGTGATTTCATAATTTAATGTAATGTACAACAACTTTACAAGTGGTTTTGTCACCCAAACTTGGCTTAAAACAATACATTTTATAGACAGATATAACATTCATATACAGTTAAGTACACAGTTATGTTGCTGCTGTGCAGTCTCTGTGGCTGCTCTAACCATTGGGTTTAATTTTTCTAGCATTTAGTGATGCACCGAATCCATTATTTTGGATTTGGCCGAACCCCCAACTCAGCCGAATCTGAACCCTCATTTGCATATGCAAATCAGTGAGGGGGAGGGAGAAAGAAATCTACGCACTCAGCGCGCAGCTAAAAAAAATTTACTTCCTTGTTTTGTGATGAAAAGTCACATGATTTTATGGATTCGGTTTGACAAGGCACAAGGATTTGGCCGAATCCTGCTGAAAACAGCTGAATTTTGGCCTAATACTGAACTGATTTCTTGATTTGGTGCATTTCTTAACCTGAAAGCATTGGGATAGTACAAGGGACTATGGCACATATATACAGTCAAATATACAGATGTAGGTAGAGATGCCAACTTTCTGTTTGACCAACTCCATGTAGGGGGCAGAGCAGGTGACATAGGGGACGGGCTGGGTGATGTAGGAGGTGGTGTCATTGCTGTAGGGGTGGGATTGACTGATCGCCTTGCCATTTACCGCAAATGTCCTGTCAGGATTTCCTAATTTGGAAATCCGGACAGGCAGTTTGCAACCGAACAATCCTTCCAAAAACCAGGCTGACTCGGTGAAAACTGGACAGGTGGCAACACTAGATGTAGCTGAGCTGTGTACACTTGTCAATCCTCAGTGTTGATTCTGTGCAAACAGGGGGAGGAGCCCCAAACAGGGGGAGGAGCCCCACCCTCTGTGAGTTGACAGGAAGGAAGTGAGAGAGAGGAAGTGCTGCTGGGAGAGCGTAGCAGCACAGTACAAGCAAAGTGCTGCAAGCTCCCGCAGTTTTTCTGTGTACGAAAGTTAGTAGGGAACCCCCAATGGCCGAAAAGCATTCTCTCTTTAGGGTGCGGAAGGAAAGGGGGTCCTTGTCAAGGCTCTGAAGTGCTCTTCTCAGGGCAGGGGAAGTCAAAGGGAGTCCTTCTCAGCAGGTCTGGACTGGGAGTCAAACTAGGCCCTGGCATTCCAAGTACCTAGAGTCCCAAACAGCCTCCACCAGCCCACTAAATAGTGACTCTCTATGACACCTTACAGCAGCCCTTCTGGCATTTGCAACCCACAGATTGCCAGTCTGGGCCTGCTTCTCAGGACTTTAAAGCAACTGCCACATAAGTGGGGACTTCCCTCAGCAGTTCAGAGATCAATAGATGTGTTATTTCAGTAAAGTTGCTCCTGGCTGGCAGGCTACCTGTATCACTGTCATTTAAAGTTATAGTGTCCTGCCAATAAATCCATCAACCTTCCCAGTGTGTATGTGTATTGCAGATCAAATAAGTTTCTCAGGGAGGGGTATTACAGTTCAGTCTGTCCTGACCCTGGGTGGAGGCACGACATTTTATAGTGTACCTGCTCTCCCATATAGCGGAGGCACAGGACTAACGTAGCCACACTCCAGTAAATGTGTTAGATCTCACACAGTAGCAGAAGAGGGCTATACAGACTTAGTTCACAAAATACACAATGAAATGAAGCAAATGTATATGTGGCTTGCAATAAAACATATATATATATATATATATATATATATAATACTTATGTGTGGTATGAACAGTTGTAGATTTGTCACAAAGCAGAAATACACTGATAAAGAGCAAAATTACACATAGTAAATGTACATACAGCACCCAGTATTATATAGAGATATGTGCTGGAGAGCAAAGCTGCAGTCCAGGATTAGAGTGGCATCTGCATGACAAGTGGGCTCTAAGCTTTATTTACAAATGTAAATTAAAATAAATGCCCAAAAACGTAGTGGTACCAATTTGAGAGGCACCTCTGTAACCCTAGATCCTGGCTAGATATCTCAGGTCTGATGTTTCTCCACAACTCATGGCAGAATAAATTACAAATAAATAATACCCCAGCATAGAGCGTGATAAATACAGTGTTAATACAACTGGGACAAGTCGACTAAAGTGTAAATTGATTTCACCTCAATTCATCAAGTGTATTTTTATAGAACATCCCATGTGCACTATAAATCAGGCTGTTGGGGGCACAGTTTTCAGCACCTACAAAAAGTATGAAAACTGCTGCTATCTGTTTTTCAACAAAGGGTCTGTCGGAAAATTTCTACTAAGCAACACAGCCAGTGGTCATCAGAACATACTTAATTATAAACAGCTGTCAGGTCAGAACGTTAAGCATCCAATTCTGAAATATGCTGAATTTTGTCATTTTGGCATAAACATTCACCAGTGATTTTCCCCATATAATTGCTGTGAACAAAACACTCTAGAGAATGTACGCAGGGGCGCTTCACCAACGAGGCAAGTTGAGGCTCTCGCATCAGGCTGCAGCGCCCCACTAGGTACCAGGGGCAGCAAAAATGCTGCTCCTGGTGCTTTAAGAGCCGAATTTCTGGTTTTCAAACCGGAAATTTAGCTCTTCTAGCACATAGAGTGCAATTAGGATCTCTGTGATAGCGTCCTGGCCCTCTGTGCCGCCTAGTGGACCCCCCTGGACCCCCTCAGGCACAAAAAGGTAAGCGCCAGGGAGAGGGGGCGGCTTGCAACTGCTGCCTCAGACGTTGGATGGGCCAGGATTGCCCCTGAATGTACACCGCAAATAAATGACTTATGTGGGATATAAGCATGAAGGAGGTGATGCTCCACTGCTGCATTAATGGTCTGGCCTGTGAACTGTTATAGTTGGTGCTGGATTGGCTGTACCACTGCTCCGGGGCATTCCCCCACTAGTCTGCTTCAGAAGTCCAAATATCATGCGCCGCCCCCCCCCCCAGAAGCCCCAACTGGGGTTGTGCAGCTCCTCCTCCCATTAGCAGGGGGACCCTGGGGGTGGTACCCTCCTGTCATCCCCCAAGGCCTCATCCTGTTCAGCACTCAAAATCTGCCCCAGGCTGTAGTGAGACCTTTATAGTAAAAAAAACCTTTTTTTTAATTATTTGATTAAAATGGAGTCTATGGAAGATGGCCTGCCCATAATTTGGAGATTTCTGGATAATGTATCCCATTCCTGTTCATACATTGTGAGGTTTTTTTGTGGGATTCTGAATTTATAAATTGTCATTGAATGTTACAAATGTTGTTCTTTGCTGTTTGCTGTTCCTTTTCTTTTAGTTTCTCTTCCCTCTTAGCTACATCAGTATCATGGGCATATTTGAGCAGGAATTTCTTCCTCTCTATACGTTCTTCCCTTGGGTTCCTTGGATACTCCATTCGGAATGTGACATCATCCAAAGCAGATTTAAGGAGCATAAGGAAATCTGTATTTCTCCCCAGTGTCTGTAGCTGATCATCTTCAAAATAGTTTTCCACTGCCACAATCCTCTCTGCACCCAAACATCTAAACTTCTTCTCAACCTCAAAATAATTCCCATGTGTTTTGCTTGTGAGGACAACGATTGGGAAAACACCTGAATGAGTGAAAAAAATTATATTGTATAATCAAACTCCCAGATACAGTTTATACAATCCCGTACATTACAAGGTGCTAATAAACAGTCCATAGAATGAAATATATAGATACATTCAATCATGATCCTAATCAATGATTAGTCCAGTTGTTTTAGAATTACTTATATTAGATATACCATGACCTGGATGAATGAAAATCTTCATAGTCATAAATACAGTCAATCATACATTTTTAAACAACATTACACCCTTGTTTAAAAACTATACAAAGCTCTGTTGTATTGATTAAAAAGCTGCTGTGTATTTGACTTGCTTGTAATGGGATGGACTTGCCTAGAATTAGCTAAATACTCTCTGCACATTACCTGCCATCTCCTGCTGTACAGTAGGCCCTCAAGGCATCCGTTGAAGCAATTTGCTTCAAGGTGTTGTTCTGTTTTAATTTTTTTTTTACATCTGTATTTAATATTGTGGCTTGTTTGTTTCTTCTTTTATGCATTGGGACATGGTGTGAACAAATACAATTAAAGTTCTCAGTGACTATCCTCTCATCCACAGGGATGTCAGCTACAGTACTTTAGTTTAATAAAAAATTGATCCCTGTTCAGTGGCCCATGTCATTTGCTATTTCGTGCTGATGCCCATGGAATCAATAACACTTTGTCAAAACAATCCCTAAATTCAGTTGTTAAATCCAGGGTTCCCTTGAGTCCCATCTTCCCAGTAGTTTGCATGTCACATGCTATTGCTTGCAATTCATAATAGCAGGCTCAATCGGGACATTGTTTGAACATGAATAGGCACATGTCCATTTGTAAATAGCATTTAAAGGGGTTGTTCACCTTTGAAATAACTTTTAGTATGATGTAGAGTGATGTTCTGGTTTTCATTTTTTATTATTGAAGGTTTTTGAGTGAGACTGGAATCTGAATAGGAGAGGCCTGAATAGAAGGATCAGTATTAAAAAGTAACAAGAACAATACATTTGTAGCCTTACAGAGCATTTGTTTTTTAGAAGGGAGTCAGCGACGCCCATTTGAAAGCTGCAAAGAGTCAGAAGAAAAAGGCAAATAACTATTAAAAATAAATAATGAAAACCAAATGTTGGACTGGCCCACAGGGATACCAGGAAAAGTCCCGGTGGGCCCAGGTGTCAGTGGCCCCTCATGCTGCTAAACTTTTGGCCTATTTCATGGTCATTCCCTATTTCTATAAGAACAAAGAGGCTAAATAGATGGAAACATAGATTATAGTATGTAAAGAAAAGAGACTAGGGGAATAGAGGTTGAGTGAGGAGAGGAAGAATAATAGCACTGAGAGTGGGCCCCTGGTCTAATGTTTTTGGGTGGGCCCCTGGTGTCCCAGTCCAACACTGCTTAGAATTGGACGTTCGATAACATAATAAAAGTTACCTTAAAGATAAACCACTCCTTTAAGCTTTTACCTGCCAAGAACGTAGGTACTGTACTTAGTTCTTGCAGGGAAAAGCCCCAACTGCCAAGCACTTAGTACCTACATTCTTGGCTGTGAAGGGCTCCTCTCTGCATTAGCAGCAATTGCCACTTCTGCAGAGGGCTCCAGTGCTCTTCCAACCCCCTAGGCAACGAGGAGGGGGAGGTCACATGCAGGCCGGACTAGCAATCTGTCTGGTCAGCAAACGCCCGAAGGGCCACTACATTTAGGTCAGGGGTAGAGAAGCATACAGGCTCTGCTTTGATTTTTGTGATTTTAATGTTTTATTTAGCGTAGCTTTGCAGTATGATAGTTTGGAGTAGAAATACATTTTTTGCAATTTTGTATTCATCAGAATTCGTACTTTACAAAAATATGTGGTTTTGGGGGGTCTTTGTGCTGTTAGAAGGGTCTTGTGACAGATAATACACAGTACGGGTCTTTCATCAGAGAAGGCGAATCGACAACAGAGAAAATTCATATGCACTATTTTTATTTGTGGTCCACACATGCCACCCGCTTTGGTATATCTATGCATATTGGGCATCACACTGTTCAGTAGACCCTTGGCCTCAATATTTAGGGTGTTTTACAATTGTATGTAAGAAATTGGGTGAGATAAATGTGGGAAATTGCGATATATTTAGGCAGTTTTCAGAAATGTCATAAAAACCGCTACCATTAGCAAAGCTTTGCACTATGGTGGTTTGGAGTAGAAAGACATATCACCTACAGTATTTTGAATTCATCAGAATGTGTACTTTCCAAAAATATATGGTTTTGGGGGGGGCTTTGGGCTGTTAGGATTGTCTTTTGGCAAATAAGCAGTCACTGGTCGTTGTTCACAGAAGGCAAATTGGCAGCGGAGAAAATTCAAACGCACTATTTGTATTTGGGGTCTGCACATGCCAGCTGCTTTGGTATTTCTATGCATATTGGGCATCAAACTGTTCAGTAGACCCTTGGCCTCAATATTGAGGGTGTTTTACAATTGTATGTAAGAAATTGGGTGAGATAAATGTGGCCAATTGCAATATTTTTAGCCGATTTTCAGAAATGTAATAAAAACCGCTGCCTTTAGCATAGCTTTGCTGTATGGTAGTTTGGATTAGAAAGACATAATTACCCATTTTGAATTCATCAGAATGTCTACTTTCCAAAAATATATGGTTTTGTGGGGGTCTTTGGGCTGTTAGGAGGGTTTTTGGCAAATAGTATGCAGTCACTGGTCTTTGTTTAAAGAAGGCGAATTGGCAGCAGAGAAAATTCAAATACAATATTTTTATTTGGGGTCTGCACATGCCAGCTGCTTTGGTATATTTATGCATATTGGGCATCAAACTGTTCAGTAGACCCTTGGTATCAATTTGATAGGGAGTTTTACAATTGTAAGAAGTGGGTGAGATAAATGCGGCCAATTGCAATATTTTTAGGTGATTTTCAGAAATGTAAAGTAGAGAATCAGATGGCACACACTCTGGCAATTGTGCTAAATACTTGTAGTCTATTGAGATCAACACACAACGTTTCGGAGGTACACCCTCCTTTCTCAAGTGCTCTCTTAAGTGTAACTGAGTTCACAGGTATATATAGGTGCACTGGAGGAATACTCCTCCCTTCCAATTAAGTGACATTACAATGTGTGTATACAAACATGATTACAACAAAACTTGATACTGTGTAAATTATATGCTACTAGACATTAAGCCCGTTAAATTAACGGGCGCTAGAACATATTAGTCTGAACATACCTCCCAACATTTCAGAATAAGAAAGAGGGACAAAATTGTTTGCCGCGCCCATTTTTTGACCACACCTCCTAATTACCATATTAAGTTTACAAAATGTGGCTGCTTATGAAAGTTTAAACACACTCCCTTTCCCTCCATGTTTGCTGTTCAGCCCTCCCTTCCCCTCAGTGCTTGTTGCTGTCAGCCCCCCTTCTGTGTCCCTGTTTGTTGCTGTCAGCCCTCCTTCTGTGTCACTGTTTGTTACTGTCAGCCCCCCTTCTGTCACTGCTTGTTACTGTCAGCCCCCCTTCTGTGACCCTGTTTGTTGCTGTCAGCCCCCCTTCTGTGTCACTGCTTGTTACTGTCAGCCCCCCTTCTGTCACTGCTTGTTACTGTCAGCCCTCCTTCTGTGTCACTGCTTGTTACTGTCAGCCCCCCTTCTGTGTCACTGCTTGTTACTGTCAGCCCCCCTTCTGTGTCACTGCTTGTTACTGTCAGCCCCCCTTCTGTATCACTGCTTGTTACTGTCAGCCCCCCTTCTGTGTCACTGCTTGTTACTGTCAGCCCTCCTTCTGTGTCACTGCTTGTTACTGTCAGCCCCCCTTCTGTGTCACTGCTTGTTACTGTCAGCCCCCCTTCTGTGTCACTGCTTGTTACTGTCAGCCCCCCTTCTGTGTCACTGCTTGTTACTGTCAGCCCTCCTTCTGTGTCACTGCTTGTTACTGTCAGC
Source organism: Xenopus laevis (assembly GCF_017654675.1). Taxonomy (NCBI): domain Eukaryota; kingdom Metazoa; phylum Chordata; class Amphibia; order Anura; family Pipidae; genus Xenopus; species Xenopus laevis. The sequence continues at coordinate 129,288,986 of NC_054387.1, read as the reverse complement.
CCCCCTTCTGTGTCACTGCTTGTTACTGTCAGCCCCCCTTCTGTGTCACTGCTTGTTACTGTCAGCCCCCCTTCTGTGTCACTGCTTGTTACTGTCAGCCCCCCTTCTGTGTCACTGCTTGTTACTGTCAGCCCTCCTTCTGTGTCACTGCTTGTTACTGTCAGCCCCCCTTCTGTGTCACTGCTTGTTACTGTCAGCCCCCCTTCTGTGTCACTGCTTGTTACTGTCAGCCCTCCTTCTGTGTCACTGCTTGTTACTGTCAGCCCCCCTTCTGTGTCACTGCTTGTTACTGTCAGCCCCCCTTCTTTGTCACTGCTTATTACTGTCAGCCCTCCTTCTGTGTCCCTGTTTGTTGCTGTCAGCCCTCCTTTTGTGTCCGTCTTGCTTAGCCCTACCTTCTGTGTCCGACGTGCTTGCTTCTCAATATCTCACCCTCCCTTCGTTCTATGTCCATGCTTGACTCTGCTCTCCGCACCCGCCTTCTCCTCTGATCTCAGCCAGCCCCGCATTCCTTTCTCCTATGCACTCTGCCTGCCTGCCTGCCCGTTCTCGTCTCTCAGCCAGCCCCTGCTGCTCAGAGGAGAAGGGCCTGTTGTGAGAGAGTGTGGCTGACTGGAGCGGGTTGTGGCTGCAGCATGACCCGCGTTAGTAAAATAAAGATGGCGGAGCCGGCTGGGCTGCAGCATATGCGCAGTAACTTTGCGGGACAGTTAGGAGGTATGTCAAACATTCGCCAGAGACGGTCCGTGGGGCACATGCGCAGTAGCGCAATCCCACGGACACAGGGACTGGACGCAGAGACACTTCAACTTTATTATATAGGATTATAATACCTGTGTAGTGACAAGCAGTGCTTATTAATTGTGCCAAAACAGCAGTGATAAAGGTGAAATGTCCATAAAAATTAATGCATTTGCACATGGATGAGTATATTTAAGCTTACTTTGGGGGGGACGGGACTTGGTCCTTGATAGAGTAGCAGCGCACTGTAAGAGCTCCTGCATGTGAAGGCGATATTTTTCAGAGATTTGCCCGATTACTGAACTTAAAAAGAGCAGAGGGTTTCCATAACACTCTGGCAACATGGTGAAGAGGGGCAAGAAGCAACCATTGAAGCTTACTGAATTCTATGGTAAGAAAACTCCAGATTGCGCTCACCGCATGGACGACAGCCAAGATGGCGGAGCCGCCAGTCCACAGGCCCTGAGAACTGCGTCAGAACCGTTCAGCCCAGATCGGGTCCTGCATGCACGCAGAAAGGACTTGGGATTCGCTGAAGAGTCCCCGTTACCTGCCATTAAAGACATGCTGGCAGAATTTCGAGCAGACCTGCGAGCGGATCTGGCGGGGGCAGTGAAAGAGCTGAAGTCGGAACTACGCTCCATAGGAGAACGCACTGACCATTTGGAAGGTAAAATGTCGGAGATGGTCTCAGCTCACAATAACATTGTTGACACAACGCATGCCTTGGAGGAGGAAGTGGCAGGGCTTAAATCTAAATTGGCGGATCTTGAAGATCGTAATAGACGCAACAATTTACACTTTCGGGGCATTTCGGCAGACGTTAAGCAAGAGGAGTTAGAGGACTATTTACAGGGCCTCTTTAAGGTGTTATTGCCGCAGATGGAACAGCCGCTATTGCAGATTGATAGAGTGCATCGGCTCCCTAAATCCAGGACCGCACCTAAGACAGCCCCGCGTGATGCCATTGCCCGTATTCATTTCTTCCAAACCAAGGAACAGATACAACAAGCGCATCGCAACATGAAGCAACTACCAGATCCCTACAAGGATCTCAAAATTTTTACGGATCTCTCGGCGCAGACAATACAACGGCGGAAAGAATTCCAACAGGCCACCGTAATACTCCGCGACCATGGGATAATGTACAGATGGGGATTCCCCACCAAGCTCATCATATTGAGAGAAAATCGGGCCATCTTCGCAAAATCACCTGCGGCAGCGATGGCGTTAATTGAGGAGTGGGATCTTACTGCACCGGACGCGCCAAAGCAAGCTTCCCCACAGCACTCCCCTAAAGTTGGCCCAAGTTGGCAAACCTCTCCAGTGAGGAGTGAGTGAGTATAACATCATTGTTACACAAGCCTAGATTCTGGCGCAAATCTTATTTCCTCTTCATAAATTTGACTGTTTACCTGCCTTTCTTTATGGCGTGATCTGCTGAATGCAGCGTTATTCTTACCCTATGTTTGTGAATTTTATACTGAAGGACACCAGCGACAGCTTTTATTTTTGTTCCAGTTCGCATACCTACCCCCACATCGGAATATATTCCTATTGCTGGCTAGCTCCGGAAGCTATGTGGATTCCAGATTGCTATGCTACCCAGTTGTTTTTGATTTATATGTTAATTTTTCTCTCTCTACTTTCTACTAACACTTTTATAGGCACTTCCAAACAATTTACGTATATATATGCGATCTCTGCTCAAAACTTGTTTGCAGGCACTAGGAGACGGTTGGATATTGGTTGCCAGCTGGGTCACCCCATATCAGTTCTCAATCAACCATCATGTCACTGAAATGTATGTCACTTAATGTGCGAGGTCTTAATACCCCTTACAAGAGATCAAAACTTTGGAATGAGGCCAGAATCCAGAAACCAGATTTAATCTGGTTACAAGAAACTCACTTCAGGAAATCTGATCCTATGTTGTTGCATAACACAAAATATCCGACTATACGAATGGCATCTGCTTCTACTAAAGTTGCTGGGGTTGCCATTTTGGTCAAACACGATTTAGGTTTGGAGATAACTGATGAATGGGTTGATCCAGCTGGAAGGGCCAACATTAAGAATGTCGAATATACTTTGGTGAATGTGTATGTTCCCAATGAAGGTCAAAATCCCTTTCTACATAAAGTTTTCACTAAAATGAATCAGATGAAGCGAGGTTCCCTGATAGTTGGAGGTGATTTTAATCTTCCCCCTGACCCAACTATAGATACCACTAATCAGGCATATTCCACCCAAGCCTCTACTGGATACTATAAACGGATATTGGCTAATGCAGCGAAACTTAGGAAGTTGTTCCACACTGAAGGTTTATACGATATATGGAGAACCCTTTACCCGACAGCACGGGATTATACCTACTATTCCCCCACTTATAAAGAATATTCTAGGATAGATCTATTCCTGACTGATGCAACTTTTTTACAAAGTACCCTTAGTCTCACTGTCGGCCCGATAGCCTGATCGGATCATGGTCCCGTCACTATGCTCATTGCCAATGGTGCTTCTATGCCACGACCTCAGGGCTGGAAATTAAAATCACTTTTACTTGCTGACCCAGAATTTCATAAGACAATTAAAGCAGCGATACACAACTTTTTCGTAGAGAATGATACTCCCACTTTGACACAGGCCACTATATGGTGTGCACATAAAGCCACAGTTCGGGGGCTACTGATAGTCATATCAAAAAACAGAAGGCCCAAAAGAAAAGGGACTTATGGGGACAATTGACCAGTTTAACAACCCTTAATAAAAAAAATCCCACAGGAAATAGGGCAGCCCAAATTCAAGAAATTAGAGACCAGTTGCAAGAAATAGACATGGCCAGTTGCGAGATTGCCCTTAGGTCACTTAAATTGGAACATTATTATAAGGGGAATAGGGCCTCCAATTATTTGGCTAAGCAGGTCAAACACCAAAGGGCCAGAAACTCCAACACAAAGATAGTACCCTTTACAACACAAAAGATATAGCGGACGCATTTGCTGATTATTATACTAAGTTATATAATCTCAGGGACGACGACAACATATCTCAACCTACTACTGAGGCAATTCATGATTTTCTGGACAGTTTGGCTCTCCCCAAATTGACATTGGAACAACAAGACGGATTAAATGCCCCTTTTTCCTTACTTGAGATTCAGGAAGCTATTAAGGCCCTACCCCTCCACAAGGCACCAGGCCCGGACGGCTTTTCTAATGTTTATTATAGGGAATTTACAGATGTCTTGGCACCTCGTCTTCTCCTGCTATTTCAGGAGGCTCAAAGACAAATGTCGTTTCTAGCAGAAATGTTAACAGCTACTATTTCCACTATCCCAAAACCAGGTAAAACTCCTGAATTGGTAACGAATTATCGTCCAATAGCGCTACTAAATTCGGACGTAAAGATATATGCCAAATTGTTAGCCACTCCGCTTCAACGAGTCATGCCATTTCTAGTGAACCCGGATCAAGTTGGCTTTATCAGACAACGCCAGGCGTCGGATGCAACGAGACGAATGATAGACCTAATTCAAATAGCTCAATGTAAACGCACTCCAATGTTATTATTGGCCCTAGACACAGAGAAGGCCTTTGACGGGGTTCACTGGGGCTTGGTTGAAGAAGCGATGAAACGCTTTGAGCTAGGGCCACTGTTTATAAAGGCTACAATGGCTTTATACTCCAACCCTAGGGCTCAAGTCAATGCGGTTGGTTTTTTATCACGTCAGTTTGCCCTAACGAATGGCACGAGACAGGGCTGTCCCTTATCTCCAATTATATTTGACTTGACAATGGAAATTTTAGCCCAAAAAATTAGACAGGCCAACATGATAGAAGGAATTACTGTAGCTGAGACGGAACATAAAATAGGCCTTTATGCCGATGATGTCATTATTATGACCACTAACCCTCAAAATGCAATCCCACATCTTTTACAAATCATAAAAGATTTTGGTGACATCTCTTATTACGGAATCAATGCGGAAAAAACTCAGGCGTTGCCAATAGGTCTCAGTTCACTAGTGGTAACAGAATTACAACAATGTTATACTTTTGATTGGAGATCTGATAATCTTAACTACCTAGGTGTTCGGCTCACCAAAACTATACATGCTTTATATAAACACAACCACTGCACTCTGGCACCGGTTTTAAGAGATTTTGCAGTATAAAATGACATATGTTTCATGGTTGGGTCATGTCGCTGTAGTTAAAATGCTGATGTTACAGAAAATGTTGTACATGCTCAGAACGATACCTATATTACCTCCAGATATCTTTTTTTATGTCAGTTCAAAGATTAATGCTGGACTTTATATGGAATGGCAGAAGAAGGCGGGTTGCTAAGGACACTTTATTCCGACCACGGATCTCAGGGGGCCTGGGTTTGCCGAATCTCAGGGAATACCACAAAGCGATAATGTTGGAGGCAATTCTTTACTGGTCACTAACTAAACCCGACAAACATTGGGTGGCCATTGAAAAACAGGCTGCCTGCCCGCTAAATATTGAGGAACTTGCCTGGTCTCCAACAGCGATCAATCCACTCAAGTATAATTTTACCTTACAAACCATCAAAGATATACTCCTAATTTGGAGACGTGTCCGGAAACACAAGATGTTTGCTTTTATCACAACTCAATTACAACCAATATCCAGTTTAGAAAAAGCTATACCGGATTTATCTCTGCAAACCTGGAAACGTCACAGCATCCGCAATATAGCGTCGATTATAAGTAAGGGTTATATTCAATCATTTCCCAACCTAGTGCTGCAATATGGGTTACCCAATGCTGACCATTACAAATACCTACAAGTACACCACTATCTCACTACACAAACAACCTTCCCTTAGGACAAAAAAACCTGGTTGGAAACTGTTTGCCTCCAAGATAAGCCATTAAAAGGCATGATATCCTCCTTATTTAGATTGCTGCTTTCGACTTATTTAGAGACAAAAAGTAATCACATGGTAAGATGGGAAACTAAACTTAATTTACAGTTGGAGGTGGCTGATTGGGAAAGAGTTATTCAACACGTCAAAAGGGCCACCAGATGTGGCAATCATCTGGAACAATATACCAAGCTCCTACTTAACTGGTACCTGACTCCGCATCAGTTAGCACATATTTATCCTAACACCTCTGCTCTTTGCTGGAGACAATGTGGAGCCGTTGGTACTTTACTGCATGTCTTTTGGGACTGCCCCATGTCTTTTTTGTCTTTTGGGACTGCCCCAAGATTAAGCCATTATGGAGGAGACTTCTTACAACCAAGCTGAATATTACAGTACTGGTCACCCCAGCTATGACTCTGTTGCATATTTTCACATCAAATCTTGAACGTGGGGAAGAATTTATACTACATCACATGATGTTTGCAGTGAGGGCTTCCATAGCTAGACTGTGGAAGGCAAATACAGCACCAACTAAGCATCAAGTGATTAAAGATGCTCAATTCAGCATGTCAATGGAGGAATTAATGGACTGTGATATTAAGCGAGCAACCCAAAATACCGCTAACTGGAGAGTCTGGAGACGCACACAATTACTTGACCTGTGTCGGCAAACCTTATCCATTCCAGGGTCAACGGTCCCATTAGCCTGATCTCACTATACTGTGAAATACTTTGTTGGTTTTTTATTTGAGCAATGTGATCTTGGGTTAAACTCGGGATATGCCTTTTTCTTTTTTCTTCCCTTGTCCTCCTCCTCACTAACAAACCTCTTCTCCCTTCCCCAACGGTATACTTGGTTAATCATAGAGGAAACTGTATGTTACATGAAAATATGTTGTATACCTGATCTGCCTTACTCTTCTCTTTGGAAAATAATAAAGAATATTTGGAAATTAAGCTTACTTTGGCTTTTATGCTAACAAAATAAACGCTATGTTTTAAACTTTTATATAATGGTGTGCGACCACCATATATATATATAGAAAAAGAAAAACCAGCACTAGGGGTCTTTTGCATCAAGCAAGCAATGTATTATTTTGCATGTGAAACCAACGTTTCGGTCTCCATTGGGACCTTTTTCAAGGTGAAATTACATACAGGATCAACTCTTAAATAACTTCCACCCACATAGTGAGAACATGTCAGTGACATCACATGCGCATCTAACTCTTGTCTGGCTGAAAACAAGCCTGGACAGGCAATCTGTGTGGTCGGGCAAATGCCCGAAGGGCCACTCCATGTAGTGGTGAAATGGGCCGCTTCTATTTGTGGCGTCTGGTCAGTAGTAGAGAGTACAGCAAGCACTAAGGCTCTGCTTTTCCCTTCACACACACACAGAGCTGCCTTACATCTCTCCCTCCTCCTGTGATCAGTCAGGGAAAGGCAACGTCCCACTTATTGGCCAGCAGACTGGTTGGGAGGTGTCAGAGTTCCAGTCTTGTTTCTGTGAGACACGAAGCTCTGAGGAGAGAGGTAGAGGGAGGGGAGTGTGTGGGTGTGTGTTTCTGTCTGTGGGTGTGTCTGTCTGTGTGTGTCTGTCTGTGTGTGTCTGTCTGTGTGTGTGTGTGTGTCTGTGTGTGTGTCTGTCTGTGTGTATCTGTCTGTCTGTGTGTGTGTGTCTGTCAGTGTCTGTCTGTGTGTGTCTGTCTGTGTGTGTGCATGTGTGTCTGTCTGTCTGTGTGTGTGTGTGTCTGTCTGTGTGTGTGTTTGTGTGTGTCTGTGTGTGTGTGTGTCTGTCTGTGTGTGTGTGTCTGTCTGTGTGTCTGTGTCTGTCTGTGTGTCTGTGTGTGTGTGTCTGTCTGTGTGTGTGTGTCTGTCTGTCTGTGTGTGTCTGTCTGTCAGTGTCTGTCTGTGTGTGTTTGTCTGTGTGTGTGCGTGTGTGTCTGTCTGTCTGTGTGTGTGTGTGTCTGTCTGTGTGTGTGTCTGTGTGTGTGTGTCTGTCTGTGTGTGTCTGTCTGTGTGTGTGTGTCTGTCTGTGTGTTTGTGTGTGTGTGTCTGTGTGTGTGTGTCTGTCTGTGTGTGTGTCTGTCTGTGTGTGTGTGTCTGTCTGTGTGTGTGTGTCTGTCTGTCTGTGTGTGTGCTGCTTTTATTTTTTTTGTCCGGGCTGCTTTTTACTCTCAGTCCGGCTCTGGCTGAAAACCTTAAGTGTTAGTGCCTATATTTGGCCACTATAAAAGAAGGTGCCATTCGACCATATAAATATCTTAAAAATGCCCTAAGGCATGTTGAAAAGTGCTAATTAATAATTGTATTAAGATTATTTATAAATACAGAAAGGTTTTTTAAAAACAAAATGCAGCCATACATAATTTCTTGCAGATACCCACCACCTGTGTCTCACTTTACCCCATACTACATGGATCCATAAATATTATAAAGTATCAAAATATATTGAAAGTATATATATAACTATATAGATCCACCTCTTTGTGCTTATGCATGGAATACTTCTGGCTTCAGTCTCTCTATTAAAAAAACGAGTAGAAAATAAATTGCAAGGAGCAGAATGCAGCATTAGTGGGTGTATGGCTGCACTGTGCTTACCGTCTGACAGGTCCGGACTGAGAATTAAAATTGGCCCTGGCATTTCAGTTACACAGAGGCCCAATCAGCCCACAAAGAGGCCCAAAAAGTCCTCATCAGCCCACTAAATAGTGACTTTCTATGGCACCTTATAGCAGCCCCTCTGGCATTTGCCTGAACCCACAGATTGCCAGTCCGGGCCTGCTGTCTGTCATAGGGCAGGTGGCTAATTGATCTGAATGATGTGCAAGTTAGGGGAGGGGCAGTGAAGCGTTATATTCATGGGGACAGTCACAGGCCTCTGTGCAGTACAAATAGAGTAGAAACAGTGTGGGAATTGAAGTCTTGGCTGTAAGAAAACTGGCTTTTGTTACATTGAAGAGTCAGAAACAGCAGTGCATTGAGGGATAAATAGTTTCTTTTGCAGTAGCAATTACCTTTGCAAATTACTTTAAACCACTGAAAACTAGTAATTTTGGATCCAAAAATGTCCATATCCACAAAAATATTTGAATCTGGTGTAGGGGCCCCTATGGGTTAATCTGCCCTGCAGCTTTAAGGCCCCCACCTTTTTCTTAGAGTGATCTGCCAGGAGAGGTGTGACAGCTTCCTGCTACACTGCTATATAGTGAGTGGCCACTTCCTCTTTCGCCTCTGGATGTGATTCCAGCTGGATGAGCTCAGGGGACTGAGTGCAATAGGCCCAGAAGAAGTCATGTGACCAAGTCGGGGACCAGGAAACCCCGTGAATGAGGAATAGTTACACTAGGGCAGACTTGTCATAGTCTCTCTAGGAGAGAAAGGCAGAGAGGTGAGAGAGAAAGAGCAGCTGAAGCTCCAACAAGGATTTGCAGTAAGGGAGGAGCTTCCCAGAGGCTTTATGTGTTGCCTCCAGTCAGGGACCTCAGTGAAGAGGGACTGTAGGGTACAAGCTGCTTCCTGACAACTTCCAGGAGGGAATGAGTGTAATACTGAAAATGCCTAATGGAGGCCTCATGAAATACCTGTGTCTGCTCTAGGTGAGCTGCCTGCAGATCTGTGTGACCTCTCTATATGCTCCTGCGTGAGTACAAACCTGATGTCACTTGCCTCGTGCAGAGTAATAAACCTTGTTCTGTTTTATATAGAACCTCCTGGCGCCTAAGTCTTTTGTTATTGCACAGTAGCCTGTGGGAGTTGTAGTTACACTACATCTTTAATCTGCCATATAGGGAAGGCCCTAACCTGAAGTGTTAGAGTCACGTGTAACCCATGCTCTGTTGCACTAGCTGGTGAATTAACTCCATATGGCCCAAATAGGTGTTACACTGTTAATGTAGCAAGCCTCTAATCACTCACTCCTCAGTGGGCCAAAACTGAATTTGAATGCTAGAGATGATGCTAATTTTTCCAAAGCAACTTCTGCCTTGCTATACATATGACAAGTCATATTTGAGGTTCCGCCTAAATATTGGAAAGGGGTTACAGTAAGAGCTGTGAAGATGTGAAATTGTCTCCCTGAATCAGTGGTACAGGCTGATACATTAGATAGGTATAAGAAGGGGTTGGATGGTGTTTAGCAAGTGAGGGAATACAGGGATATGGGAGATAGCTCATAGTACAAGTTGATCCAGGGACTGGTCCCATTGCCATTTTGGAGTCAGGAAGGAATTTTTCCCCCTCTGAGGCAAATTGGAGAGGCTTCAAATGTGATTTTTTGCCTTCCTCTGGATCAACTGGCAGTTAGGCAGGTTATATATAGACTTAAGGTTGAACTTGATGGATGTGTGTCTTTTTTTCAACCTAACTTACTATGTTACAGTCTAAATGTATTTAGTATGAATACATTCTAAATATATTTCAATCAGCCTTTTGTAATGATGTGATTAATATTTACCTGTCAGGTTTCTGCAGTTCCTAAAAATATCTCTCGTTTTTCCCTTTTCATTTTCTATCAGCACACATTGTACACTGCAAGATAAAAAGCAATAGTAGAAGACTGGCATGAAATTGACAGTTTTGAGCTCTAAAATAACACTAATAGTAATACAGCTGAAAGAGTTGATGATGGTTGGTGTATGTATTAGATGTACCAAATTACTATCTTCCATTCCTTGCTCCATTAAAGGAACAGTTTAGTGTAAAAATAAATACTGGGTAAGTTAGCCAAAAATGTTTTACCCAGTTTTTATTTTTTACACCAAACTGTTCCTTTAAGTGAGTTCAGCTGCCAATGTAAAGGAAGCTAAGTAATTAGGCTGCAGATGAGCAGTAATTAAAAGGAGAGCTTCCCACTAGAGACATCCATGATTGGAGGAGGGCTGTTAGAACCTCCTTGAATGGAGGAAGGAAAAGTGTGTGTAGCTGGGAAAAGAGTGTGATTCCCACTGAGATAAAGAGTTGGAGAGAGCTCAAAAATGACTGGAGAGAAACCCCTCGCAAGAGACAAGAGTGAGCCACAGAGAGGATCCTGGGAGTTGTGTACATCCACACCAGTGAGTGCTGGAAATGTGAGTTTGAGTGAACACCAGTGAGGATGTTAAAGCGGGACAGCCTTTGTTGAAGCAAGTGTGCTAAAGAATTGATTTGTGTATAATAAAGGCCAGCAAAGCTGTATTTAAACTCTTAAAGGTGGTGTCAGTCTACATTTCTGTGCTGAAAACTGTGCCGTGGCTGTGGTTTTCACTACCTGAAGGTCACAACAGGTATGGGATTTGTTATCTGGAAACCCATTATCCAAAAAGTTCCAAATTACGAAATGGCTCCATTTTAATCAAACATTTACCATTTTTAATAAGTATTTCCTTTTTCTGTAATAATAAAACAGTAGCTTGTACTTGATCCTAGCTAAGATATAAATAACCCGTATTGGAAGCAGAACCAGCCTATTGGGTTTATTTAATGTTTATGTGATTTTCTAGTAGACTTAGGGGCAGATTTATTAAGGGTCGAATTGAGAATTCGAATGTTAAATTTTTTTTGTATGGTCAAAACTGTAAAATTTGACTAGGGAATTATCCAAATTATTCCAATTTGATATTTTCCTACTCTGGCCCTTTAAGAGTTCAATTTCAAAATGAAAAATGTATCTAATATAGTTAGTTAGGCAAAAATGTAATGTATAAAGGCTGGAGTGAGTGGATGTCTAACATAATAGCCAGAACACTACTTCCTGCTTTTCAGCTCTCTAACTCTGAGTTAGTCAGTGACTATAAGGGGGGCCACATGTGACATAACTGTTCAGTGAGTTTGTAATTGATCCTCAGCATTCAGCTCAGATTCAAAAGCATCAGTTATGACCCATGTGCCCACTCTCAAGTCACTGATTGGTTACTGCCTGGTAACCAATCAGTGGAAACCAAGAGAGCTGAAAAGCAGGAAGTAGTGTTCTGCCTACTATGTTACACATCCAATCACTCCAGCCTTTATACATTACATTTTTGCCTAACTAACTATATTAGAAACATTTTTTATTTTGCACGGCCTATCTATTTTTCCCATTTTTATTTTTACACTGAACTGTTCCTTTTAAGATATTTGATTTTTTCTTAAATAACCCCCCAGTCAATTTTCAAATATTTGAATTTAAGGGAGTTCTAAAAAAACTCACATTAATTCCAAATTTGTCCCTTGATACTGCAAATGTGCCTCCTTATGAATGGAGATCACAAATTATGGAAAGATCCCTTATCCAGAAAACCCCAAGTCCAGAGCATTCTGGATAACAGGTCCCATACCTGTATCAGTAACACAAAAAGAAAGATAAAATCAGCTGGGAGTATTGGAATATTATTTTTAGAGAAAATGAAATATTGCAGAGCAAATAAACTTTTCATACGTATGAACAAATACTGGAACTATGAAGTCTGTGTAATTTGGATCCAAGTCAGCATCCTCTAGCTTGTACACAAAGTCTTCATAGCCATATCTCCATTCTACCTTCTCATTAAGGGGCATGAAGTTACCTGGGAATAAAAAGAAATTATTATAAAAACTCTTTATGCACAGTAGCTGTACGTACCTTTGGCAAGTGTTAATCTCAAATTGATGTAGATATCAGTGGCCTAATGGGCCCACACCTCCTTGGAGCCTGTCAGAGCCACAATTATTTTAATATTGTTTGTTTGCTTTGGACAGTACATCACTTAGATTCTAGCTATCTGTATAACAGAGCATTGTGTCCCAGTGGCTGCACAGATCCTATCTGATCCCCATTGTAAGCAGCAGTCCTGTCCTGCTTTATGGCAGCTGAGATTCTAGCTATCTGTATAACAGAGCATTCTGTCCCAGTGGCTGCACAGATCCTATCTGATCCCCATTGTAAGCAGCAGTCCTGTCCTGCTTTATGGCAGCTGAGATTCTAGCTATCTGTATAACAGAGCATTCTGTCCCAGTGGCTGCACAGATCCTCTCTGATCCCCAGTGAAAGCAGTCGTGCATCAGAGAGCTCTCAGAGAACCAGAGGAATGGAGAGTGTCAGCCCAGGCCATGCAAGGCCTGGGTGGGCAAACCCCCAGCGTGAGGCCCAGGCCTTGGGGCCTACACTGGAAGGTGTGAGATCCACCAGGACGGTGCAGACAAGGAGTAAAGCAGCAGGGAGTGAAAGGAAAGGAGCAGCAAGAAGGTCGAGATCGGTTTCCTTGGGAAGGATTTCTTCCACAGACATGGAGGATTTGGGAAAGGCAGCTGCCAGTGCTGTGAAAACGCCTGACAGGGAAGTAAAGTGTGTGATGAGTGAGAGGGGGGGGAAGGAAGGAGATTGTTGGTAAAGAAAGACAAATGGAAAGTAAAGCAGAAATTGTATCTGTGACAAACATGGAGGGTTGTGTGCAAAATGTCAGTTCTGATATTTGTGTCTTAAAACATAAAATGGAAAGCAGTCAGCATTTTATTTCTCCTGATCTCTTTGAAATCTCTGTCAGGGCAAGACTGTGAGTTTGCGGGTGGAGATGCAGCACAGAGCAAACCCAGCAAACAATCAGGGGCTGAATATGAAGCAGCTGCTTTGCACCATGCAGCCGACATGTAGTCTCACGTGGCTGATTGTGGGGGAGGAATGGCTGCTTCTAAAACTTCCCCTGAGAGGCATCAAGCATCCCATGCTCTGGTAACAAAAACTGCCTCATGTGCATGGGTGCGGGTGGTGTCTGGAGCTGGTGTGGAGTCAGGGGAGGCAGTGAGAACAAACTCCAGCAGCCATATTGCTACTCCCTCTGTAGAGATGTATAAGAGTCTCACAGGGAACAGCCATTTTGGTACTCCCACATCAGAGAGAAACAATTGTTCTGATATAAAGGAAAAACCCCAAGCAGAAAGCCTCTTGAAGGGACAGTATGCTGGTTCAAGTCACAGCCAGGATCAAACACCTACCACTGATGAACTGGTTGAATTAATAAAACTGGCAAATGAACAGGAGCTGCAATGGAAAAAATTTAAAGTTGAGTTGCAAAAAGCATTTTATAACTATTCAACTGCTGATGTGGAGAAGCAAGACTTTTATTTAGCAAAAGTCAACAAAATAAATGAAGAGTTCAGAACCTTAGAAAAACAGATTTTGCAGAATTATACAAAAATTGGTCCCCTTTCTGAAGTCTATACAAACAGGTTCTTAAACAGCCGGCTAAATACAGGTCCATGAGGCAAATTGCATCTGCTTCATCTACTTCTGATAGTGACAAGGAGACTAGAAGGATTGGCCAGCTGAAACCAAAGAAATCAGTTGTTGCTCAGATACATGCGCCCAATTTTATCTTCAGCTTGGATGAGGCAAATAAGATAAAATGGGAAAGAGAAGCCAATCTGCTCATATGGAAGAGGAAAGCTTTGTTTTCTCAGAACAGGATTTTCCCTCCCTTCCCTCTACTTCTCAGAATGACTGTGCCCATCAGCCCTCAGCATCCAAGGAGACCTTCACTCATCAGCCAATAATACAGAGACTTCTGCAGTTGTGCAGAGTGCCCCAATGTCCTTGGCACTGGGGCATGGGAAGCTGAGTGAGCAGGAATTGACGACAGCTGCTTGTGTGGGAGAGTCTGGGAAGGATGGAGTGGATGGAGTGGAGGCTGGAGCAGACTATGTGAATGCAAGTGATGTTATGGAGTGCGGTGGTGGAGACATCAGTGAAAGTGTTGCAAGGCAGTGTGTGGAATCTGTGCTTGGTGATGATAATTCATTGCCCAATGTGATACAACCTGTTCCTTGTACCACCCCTTTAAGTACTGCAGCTTTAATTTCTATTCCATCTTCTTCTGCTATACTCACCACCTCTTCTATGGCCTCAACCTTTTCCCCAGCCCTTACAGTTTCTCCAATAACAACTTCCCCTTTAACTACTCCAGCTGTTTCTCAGAATACTCTGCCTACAGTGCCCTCCGCACAGCCAAGTTCTGTATCTGCACCTGTTTCTTCCTCTGTAAGAAGACCAAATGGTCAGCAGTCAATTCCTTCAGAAAGTGCAGGCAGGAGAAATGTGGCCCCACCACCTCCACCAAACGCTTGGAATAGGCCACTGAATAGGGTGAGGGTGCCTGGAGTGCAAAACAATATCACTCGGCCGGTTTTCAAGCAAAAGAATGTGATTAGGCTCAGGTGGCAGGGGGATAAGGAACAAATGCTTTCTAGGGATGTGATAGCCAAGGAGATGCTGCTTAAGCAAAGTACTTTAATACCTGTAGGTGTCAGGGCTTATATAAAGTTTTCTGACACAGAATATGACATTGTGTTCAAAACATCACAAGCCCTGGAATTTTTTTGGCAGGATTATGACAGCTTTAAACATTCAGTCCTGTGGGAAAGTTTTAGAGTCATCTCAATAACTAAACCTGAGACAAAGAAAGTCACCATTTTGTTTAAGAATGATTGTGTCCCACCCGAGGATATTCTAATATGGCTTAGACGTCATTGTAAGGTGCTTACCCCTTTAAAGAAGGACATTGATAATAATGGATATTGGTCAGGTGGGTGGTGTACTAATGTGGAATTGTACATGAGGTAAAATGTGCCACAGCATCTTCCAAACTCTGTCTTCATTGGTAGTGAGCGAGGGGTGTTTTTTTTTTATCCTGGTCAGCCAAGGGCCTGTTTCAAATGTGGTTCTTACTGACATCGGGCAAGTGCCTGTGCAGTGGTCAAGTGTTCACTATGTGGTGATGTAGGACACTCCGGGAAAGATTGCAATGATGTGAAATGTAACTTGTGCGGAACCTATGGCCACTCACATAGGGCTTGTCCAGAGGCTCTTCATAACATAATGGAGAGCTGCCCTCAGTTAGAGGAAGAGATGGCAAAGGATATGTTGGAAGAGATACGGGATGAGATGGATTATTTCCAGTCTGATTCACAACCATCGGTCATTCCCCATCTCAGCCTCATGATACTGTAAAAGATCAGTCAGCTGTGGCAAGAGATGCAGGAGATTCTGTTCCCCTTACTGTTTCCTCTTTGTCTCAGGGAGCAAATAATGAGTTGCCAGTTTCTATAACAGAGGCCCCTATCATTCAGCCTTTGGGAATACAGCCTCTTCCCCAGAGACAGAAACTCTTGCACAGTCTGGAAAGGGAAATTGTGAACCAGCAGTTAAGGCAATTCCACCAGTAAGACTAAGTTAGTCCCCTTCCTCACAAGACTGGACAATAATAAAGAACAAAGACCTTTCAGGAAAGCAGTCCCCTCCAAAATACATTCCACCTATGCAAATCAGCCTAGAAAACAAATTTGAACTTTTGGCAGAGAAAAAATCTTGGGCAGATGCTATGGAAGAGCAAGATGAATTGGAAAGGATAGATATGGAAGACAAACAAAGTGTGAAACCGTGTCATGGTCAGGCTGATGTGGGTACAGATAGTGGTGCTGAAGGCAATACTGACAGTAAGGGAAAGGAGGAAGTTGTTTCAGGGTCTGAAATGGAATGTAACAAATTGCAAGTCCGCAGGAAAATTGTCTCGGTTGAATTCAGAGAAGGTGATAAGGCTTTATCTGATGATGCAAGTGAGATGATATCGTTAGATGATGATCCAATCCCATCTGGTACACAGATTAAAAGATTTGGTGATCAAGATGATAGTCAGGATGAGAGGAGTAGAAGGAGGAGGAGGCACAAGAAAATTAATAACACTTAACTATGGCTTCTTGCCCCCTCAGGTTTATTTCAACAAATGTTGCAAGCATTAAAGTGGCCAGTACAAGATATCAAGCCTTTGCAGCCTTAAGGTGGCCATAGACTTAAAGATCTGCTTGTTTTGGCGACCGCCAAACAAGCGGATCTTTCCCCGATATGCCACTAAACTGCGTGGCTATATCGGGGGTAATTTGAGCGTTCGGCCGTATGGCCGAACGATCGAATTTCGATGCGCCAAGCGGCTCCGACGGGTAAAAATCCAACCTTCCCGATCGATATCGTAGCCAGATATCGATCGGGATGACCAGTCGGAAGCCGCCATACACGGGCAGATAAGCTGTCATATCGGTCCAAACGACCGATATCGGCAGCTTTATCTGCCCGTGTATGGCCACCTTTAAGCCACACCTCAGCTGACATCATCTTCTTGCAAGAGACCAGACTGACCACCACTGCAGATATCAAGAAAGCATCAAAAGATTGGCTTTGGGGTCCAGCTTTTTTTTCAATTGCTGCAGAACCTGGGGGCGGTGTTGGTATTTTGTTTAAAGGCTTTTCTGGAATATTTGTGCACCGCCTTATAGAGGTGGAAATAGGCAGGTGTCTTCTATTAGATGTCTCTGTTGCAGGACGCAGACTGAGACTTATTAATGTTTATGGGCCTCAATCTGGGCATGGGAGAAAAAACCTTTTGAGGGAAATTCAGCCATATCTCCATACCTCCACTTCAGTCATCATGGCTGGTGACTTCAACCAGGTCCTTAGAGCAGAAGATAGATCAAGGCTTTCCTTTGACAAATATGAAAGTAATTTTCTTACAAACATACTTGAGCAAACAGGCTTGGTTGATGTCTTTACCCCTGGCGGTCGGATGTCAAAGCATACTTACCATTGTGCAGGTCAAAGCAGCAGGATTGACATGGCTTTTGTTCGGAGGGGGGAGATCTTTACACAGACTGAGGAAATCTTGGTTGATTACTCTGACCACCTTGCCTTATCTTTTTTGCTGGGTGTCTCCTCGGTTCCAACAAAAGGTAGTGGGTTATGGAGATTGAGTTCAGATACCCTGGAGAGTGAATCAGTGCAGCACTCCTTTGAGGCACTCCTTCAGTTTGAGTTGACAAAGATTGTGTTTTTCGACTCAATGTCACAGTGGCAGGAGGAGGCCAAGAAGTCATTCCGCACCTTCTTCCACAGACTATCTGTTACAAGGGAGGGAAACAAGTATAAAAAGTACCTTGCCCTATGAAGAAAGCTTGAATCCTTAATTTCGGACAGGGTGGTTGGGGAGAAAGTTTCCAGACCAAAGCTTCAGATCAAACGGCATCAGTATAGTCGTTACAGGTCCTTGGTTTTGGAGAGGGATTATGGGGGATTCCATTGCCCGGATCCCTGTCGGAATTGCAGGGAAGCTGTGACGAGGAAGTTGATTGTTGGTTTGAAGGACTCTCCGGGTATAGTTCAGAAATCTAAGGGTGGGATCCTGTGAGTTGTTCAAACCTACTATGCTAGTTTGTTCGGAAGTAAGGTTTTGGATAGGGGAAGGATGAAAGCTTTTCTGGAGGGAACCCCAGGTCCAGACCTGAAAAATTTGGATTTTTCACCCTTGATTGAGGACATCACAGAGGAGGAGGTCAAAAAGGCAATTGAGCAGCTAAAATTAAAGAAAGCCCCAGGTCCAGATGGCCTAACAGCCGAATTCTATAGAACTTTTAAGAACCTTTTGACCCCGATTCTTGTGGAGGTCTTTAAAGAGGCATTTTGCCTCCCTCCATGAGAATCTCCTCTTTGGTGTTATTATCCAAGGGCAAGGATCCTACAGATGTCAAGAACTGGAGGCCAATTGCCCTCTTGAACACAGATAGGAAGCTTTTGGCAAAGGTTTTTTTTCTAGGCTTGTTTTATTTTCAGGCACGTTATTGTCCCGTGAGCAGTTCTGCATGGTGAAAGGGCGGAGCATCTTTGGGGCAGTCTTGTCTGTACGAGAAGTGCTTGAAACATGTAAAGCCCAAAATAAGGGGAAGTATGTGGTAGGTCTTGACCAAGCTAAGGCTTTTGATAGGGTGGATCATGATTATCTGTGAGCGACCTTGCGTAAGTATGGCATCCCGGACCAATTTGTTGATTGGCTTTCTGTTTTGTATAAGGAGGGGGAAAGCTTCCCACTTGTCAATGGGTGGTGTGGTGAAACCTTCGGGGTTGAGGCTGGGGTACGCCAGGGTTGCCCTCTTAGTCCACTGCTATATGTCTTTGCGATTGACCCATTTCTTTGTGGAGTTCAGGCTTTGGATTTGGAGGGCTTCCAGTTCCCCTGTTACCTGCCCCTGAAGTCGGTATCCTATGTGGACGATGTCTCGGTTGTCATCTCCCGTCCTGAAGAAGTTGGGATGTTGGCCGGGGTTATCGAAAGTTACTCAGAGGCTTCAGGCTCTCTGGTCAACGCTGATAAGTCGGAAACTTTCTGGACCTTGGATGGTGAGCCGGATTTTGCGCTCCCTGATTTCCAGCATGCCTCCGGTGAAATAAAGATTCTAGGGGTCAAATTCGGGAGGGGTGATAATGCCAGGTTAAATTGGGAGTCAAAACTGGATGCTGTCGACTTAAGGATACAGCGATGGAAAAACTGGAAGCTGTCCTATAGAGAAAGAGTGAAGCTCATCAAAGCTTACCTGGTTCCTATCCTCCTGTATGTGTCTTATGTTTACCCCTTGACAAAAGCTTTCTATGTAAGGATCCACAGCTTGTTCTTTCAGCTCCTTTGGGGGAACAAGCTGAATCATGTCAAAAGAGGGATCACTTACCTACGGACTAAAGAGGGTGGGCTGGGCATGTTATGTCCTGTGGCCTTCTTTGGCACAATTTTCTTGAAATTTAATTTTGGGAATCTGGGCCAAAGAACTGATGTTCCGTGGGAAAACACTGTCAGGGCCTGGGCATCCCCTTTTATAGGGCAATGGTTACAAGGCGATAGGGTAAAGTTGGTGCGGGTGCGACATGGTCAACTCCCACTGGACTTTGTTGCCGCACTGAAGCTTTTAAGAGTTTGGGACATAAGGATAGGCGAACTTGGCACAGCCTCCAGATGTGATCTTTATAAGAGGGTGTTGAGTGTCTATTTTGCTGTTCCAATGGCCTTGAAGGACTGTGTAGGGGGAACTCTTGTGGAGAGCCTGCGTTACCTAAACAGTAAGAGATTACCCCCAAAGTTTTTTGATCTGGCATGGCTCTCTCTTCAGGGAAGGCTCTTTGTTAGGGGGAATGTGAAATACCTGTCTGCAGTAGATAAAAATTGTCCCTGGGGGTGTGGTGTGGAGGAGACCCAGGAGCATTTTCTTTTGCAGTGTCCCATGACAAGCAACGTCCTTCATCAAGTTTCCCAGGCCATATCTGCCCCATCTTTAAGTTCCCTTAACTATGCTGAACTTGCATATGGTGTTTTGGCAAGAGACCTTTCATATCAAAGGGAGACAGTGTACATCATTATTACTGCCTACAAATATCACCTTTGGCAGGGTCGTTGCAAATACACTTTTGGTATGGATATTAGTGCAGAGAGGATAGTGTCTTTTATACTCAGAGAGTTATGTTTTATAAGACAGATGGAAAGATCAAAATCCTCATCCAATATTTCTTCATGGAGGGATTTCATATTCTAATGTTTAGTTTGAGCCTGATGTTTTGTTCAATGTTTATTATTTTACTATGTACACCTTGCAGGAAAATTACTGCCTGCTTTGTTTTGTCCTTGGGGGTCCTTTGTTTTGGGTGGGGGATGGGGTTAGGGTGGAGGGAGTGTGTTATGAGGACATTTCAAGCAGACTCTGGACTTGAATATGAATGTCCTTTATTATAGGGAGGGGAGGATGTCAGTATGGACAGAGTTTGGACAATGGATTCTGACTATCCTCTGGAGGGTGGATTGGGTGGTTTGGTGTCACATACTACATGAGCTGCCACAAATGGACTCTCATTAATTAGTGTTTGCCTCATGCTTGTAATTTGATGGTGTGCATTATTTTGTAAAAGGGTTTTTATAATATATGTAAATAAAAAAATTCCTATCTGATCCACATTGCAAGCAGTCATGTGTCAGAGAGCTCTCTCATGTCTGGAACAAGCCCAGGCCCTGCTAGGGCTGGTCGGGCTACCCGGAAAGCTGAGGCCCAGGCTTTGGGGCCTGGCCATGTGGCTGAACTTTCAAGGCCAAGACTGCGATCCTCATCTGCTGGGACCCCAAGAACACCACGTGGAAAAACCAGCAGTGAGAGTGAGATGGAGGTGGAAAAGTTTGTGGCTTAGACCAGGAGGCAGAAGCAGAAAAATGCAGCAGCAGCTCGTGCTCAGGAGGTGGAACGCCGCAGAGGTGCTCTTAAAGGAAAGATCTCCCCTGGAGCTGCTAATGTTAACCCTGTGCTAAAGGGGAAAGTGGAGTGAAAGCAAATATCGGATGAGGAAATAAATCAGCAGGAACATAAAGGTATGGAAATACAAACTGTGCCTTTAATTTCATCAGAAGTTAAAGGGATACTGTCATGGGGGAAAAAAAATTCTCGAAATGAATCAGTTAATAGTGCTGCTCCAGCAGAATTCTGCACTGGAATCCATTTCTCAAAAGAGCAAACAGATTTTTTTATATTCAATTTTGAAATCTGACATGGGGCTAGACATTTTGTCAATTTCCCAGCTGCCCCAGGTCGTGACTTGTGCTCTGATAAACTTCAATCACTCTTTACTGCTGTACTGCAAGTTGAAGTGATATCACCCCCCCTCCCTTTCCCCCACCAGCAGCCAAACAAAAGAACAATGGGAAGGTAACCAGATAACAGCTCCCTAACACAAGATAACAGCTGCCTGGTAGATCTAAGAACAACACTCAATAGTAAAAACCCATGTCCCACTGAGACACATTCAGTTACATTGAGAAGGAAAAACAGCAGCCTGCCAGAAAGTATTTCTCTCCTAACGTGCAGGCACAAGTCACATGACCAGAGGCAGCTGGGAAATTGACAAAATGTCTAGCCCCATGTCAGATTTCAAAATTGAATATAAAAAAATCTGTTTGCTCTTTTGAGAAATGGATTTCAGTGCAGAATTCTGCTGGAGTAGCACTATTAACTGATGCGTTTTTAAAAAAACATGTTTTCTGATGACAGGATCCCTTTAATATTGAGCTGGCAGTAATAAATGTTAATGTACAGGAAGATAAATATGTTTCTGTGAAAAAAACTGACTTTAAAACAAATGTGCAAAGTGATTTAAATATTTGTCAAAGTGCCTCCCAGCAATGTGTGACTGTGGAGTATGAGCAGCAGAAAGTCCAGCGCTGCAAAACCAAACAAACTGTTTCTCCATTGTGTGAGCTGGAATCAGTTGGCAGGTGGGGGAGGAATCAGGTGCAGGAATTAACTCTCCAGTTTGTGTGTTACCATCACAGCCAGTTTTCCAGGAGAGTGGGGCTACGGGTGCAGCTGCCAGACCTTGCACTCAAGCAACCACATCTTCACACCATGGAGCAGCCGGCGCCACTTAAGTTCCCAGTGGAAAGGAGAGAAGGAGTAACGTTTCCAGAATTGCACCAGTTCCCCATGGGTCAGAATGCAACAGCCCTGGTGTAAGCCCTGGAACCAGCATTGTTCATAACACCAGTAAAGGAGCTGCATTTAAAGGGGCAGAGCAGAAACATGCAAGTATTAAAGGTAAAGTTAAAGAGACAATTACTGCAGAAAAAGTAGCTGAAGCATTTAAAGAATTGGCTACATTACAAAACAGGAAAAAGTCTTTGGAAATATCAATAAAACATTTAACAAATGCAATGGTGTTTTCAGATGATAAATTTAAGGAATCCATCAAATGCAAATGAGATGAACTGGGGAATGAGCTTGCTGGTATAGAGCTTCACATTTCTGAGCTGTATAAAGATGTCGGTCCCTGGAAGGAAGTTTATCAAAATAAACAGAGATTTACAGCAATGGCAACCAGTGTCCGCACTCCAGCAGCAAAACCAGCTTTGGGAAAGTCATTTCAGACAAGCACATCTAACAGCCCTGTGTCATCTGAGAGTGAGGCGGAATTCATAAAGCCTTAACCCCCCCAGGCTGCAGAGGCGACGGTGGCAGTGGAAAAGAAGAGCAAGGAAGTGCCCAGGATCCAGCTGGAATTGTGTCAGTAGAAGAGGAAGAACTGCATGCAGAAGAGATGGGTCATTACACCAACAAAAACTACTTCTTCCAGTGTGAAAGAGAGTGAGAGGGCGGAGAGTGGGGTGATTGAGGAGAATGAAGTGGAAACCTCTGTAGCTGTTGGGAATGACAGTGTGAGTGAGGCTGTGACAGGTGTTGGGGGAATGGAGGGTGAATGTGGGGGAGTGAAAGCTGGAGGGGTGGCTGGGAATGTGGCTTTTTCTGCTGCTAATGTATTGGCAGAAGATATCCAGGGACAGGTAGATCAAGGGCTTCCAGAAGCTGTAGAGGTAGTGTCAGTTCAGGTAGTTCAGCAAGTTTCTGGGAGAGAAGGCGCCTTTTCGCAGTCCCTGATTTATCTGATAATGACCCCTTTAAGAAAAAGAACTGGGTTAAGCTAAAGTGGGATGGCAATAAAGAAGATGCCCCTTCAAGGCGGCTTTGTAAGTACCATGTTGTTAGATGGGATGGGTTTCTCACCAGATGACTTATCAGCTGTAATTGGACAAACGGCAATAGATTACGACATCACCTTTAAGTTGCCTGAGGCTTTAGACCATTTCTGGTGGATTTATAATTTGCAGAAAAGAGCAGGACGCCAAAACTGGGAGAACTTAGTTGTCATTCCAATGACCAAGCCTGAGACTAAACTCATTACTATAGTAATGAAAATTGATGTGGTTCCCCAGGAGGATATCTTGGTTTGGTTGCAGCGCCAGTGTACAGTTTTGTCTCCATTGGTAAAGGTCTATGATGAGGATAATGTCTGGGGAGGTGTTTGGCGCACAAAAGTTAGGCTGGAGGGGACAGGCCCAACCATCTGCCCAATGCTTTTTTCATAGGGAACGAAAAAGGTTCTTGTTTCTTTGTAGGCCAGCCACGGCGATGCTTTAAGTGTGGGGCTAGAGATCATCTGGCAAAAGCCTGCGCTATACTGAAGTGTGCACTTTTCAATGCTATGGGGCATGAGGCAAATAGCTGTGACCAGGTCAGGTGCAACCTGTGCAATAGAATGGGCCATTTCCACAGGAGGTGTCTGGAAGCATACCATAACATGGTCAGACTTTTCCCTGAGATAGACCAGGAGATGAGAAAGGTAATGGAGCCGGCGGAAGGGGAAGGAGAGCAGGAGCAAGAGGAGGAGGTACCAGCAACACAGGAAAAAGTCATTCCTAAACGGCAGAGGTTTAGGCAGCCAACAAAGGATCAGAAAAAAGGAAAGCAACGGCCAACAAAGGATCAGAAAAAAGGAAAGCAACCAGAGAAGGCAACTAGAGGGAGTGAAGTTGAGGTACCAAATGATGGCAATGAAAAAGATGGCTGGGAAAAAGTTAAAAACAAAAAGTCTAAAAAATATGCCCATCAGTTAAATCCAGGAGAAGGTCTCTCAGGAATAAATACTTTCTCTCTTAGTACTGGGAATAAATTCTCAGTGCAGGATAATCATTCTGAGACCTGGGGTGACAGGGCAGAAAGAGAAGAGCAAGAGGAGCTGGAGAGGATAGAGATGGAAGAAGCTGGGGAGAGGAACCCAAGGGAGTTGGAGGAGGAGGATATGGAGATTCAACTGGCTTCAAAGAAAAGAACTAGGGAAGGGGGTGAGCACCCAGTCAGTAAGAAAGGTGTAAGAGAACCTGCAAACAGCTCCCAGACTCCGGCCAGCAACCCAGTGAGTGAAAATGAAGAACAGCAGCTGCAGTCAGGGCCCCAAGTTAAGCGATATGGGGATGCAGTTGGTTTTTCAGCAAAGGGAAAGAAAGGCAAATCTATGACAAATATTCATGATGGCGTCGTCTCCAATTAGGTTTTTAACATCTAATGTGTGTAGTGTCAGAACTCAGCGAGTCAGATTTTTGGCTTTTGAAAGCCTAGGTAACTCCGACACTGAGGTGTTTTTCCTTCAGGAAACCCGTCTTACTACTCAGGCAGAACTGAGAAAGGCAAAGGCTGACTGGCGGCATGGGCCTTCATTCTGGTCCATAGCGGAGGAGCCATGTGGAGGTGTAGCGATATTATTTAGAGGTGGCCTCAATATAAGAGTACATCGTCTCCTCAAGATTCAAGTGTGGCGCTGTTTGATGTTGGACGTGACTGTAAATAGCAGACACTTTGGTCTTATAAATGTTTATGGACCGCAGTCTATTTCAGATAGGAGGGCTTTGCTGGCTGAAATCAGGCCCTATTTACATACATCGCTGTCTGTCATCCTGGCTGGCGATTTCAACCAAGTCCTTAGACCAGAAGATCGGTCAGGTAGATCAGAAAGCTTTTTCTTTTTTTTTTGTATATTCTTTATTTAAGGAATAAGCATTTTCTTATACAGAAAGGAAAAAAAAAAATAAAGCAAAAATATTCACATAGCAAGTACATCGAATCCAATAATTTCTCATACAAAGTGTGTTTAAGTAACTACGTATAAGGAAATTAAGCAAAAGCATCATGCTGAATATGCAAACACATTATCTCGGTTACTCATCTAGGCATTCATGAGCTAAAGGCAATCCTGAACAGCGAACCATAAAGTGATACAAGCCTATGCATGTCATATATTAACCAAATAAGCTGTACAATAGTACCGAGATAAAACTAGTAACAGTCTTTATAGGATTCAGTCATATATCAAGCTAGTGAGGAGATAAAAAAAAACAAAAACAAGAAGAAAGAAAAGAAAAGAGAAGTAAAAGTAGGAGAGAAAAGAGTGCTCAGCCAAATCCAATATAAAAAAAAAAGAGAACATATGCCTGATACTATACCGAGTATGTACCCATACAGGCACCAATGAAGTTATTGTGTAAAACGTAGCCCCTAGTCCGGGTAAAATTACATCGGAGGTAAGGTTGCCACAAATGTCACCCAAGTGGACCAAGTCCTCACAAAGCTGTCTTGTCGGCCCTGTGCAAAACTCAAAAGCTCCTCCATGCGCATAATTGAGCCCATTTCCGTGTACCATTCTGTGAGCGTAGGTGCGACAGCTGATCTCCAATGACGGGGTATCACCGCTCTGGCAGCACCCAAACAATATCCTGTAAGTGATCTCTTATATGGAGCCACAGGACCAGGTAGAATTGACAAGAGTCCAATAGCTGGATCGAAGGGGAAATCAACACCTTCTACTGTTTTAATAACCTGAAACACCTGTTTCCAAAAAGGCACAAGCAAATGGCATTGCCACCAGATGTGCAATGGAGTGCCAGCTGCCACATCACACCTCCAACATAACTCCGATACTGCCGGGAAAATTTTATGCAAAACATCTGGACATTTATACCATCGAGAGAGGATTTTGTAATTAGTTTCTTGTGTTCTACAAGCAACTGAAAATTTATGCGTTAAAAGGAAACTTGTATTCCATTGATCTTGAGTGAACTCCACCTGTAATTCACATTCCCATTTTCTAGTAAATTTAGGTAGGACTAGTTTGCCTGCAGACCCTATCAGTTTATAAAGTATGGAAATAAGATGTTTCATTGGAGCTTTTGCTAGACACAGTTCTTCAAATGGTGTAGAAGGTGAAAACCTAACTTTTTTATTTTGGGGGGAACATAACCAGTGTTTTAGTTGATTATATTTAAACTTAACCAAAAAGGAGTCTGAGTTCCCCGGGCATAATGTAGAAATCGGCAATAAAGCGTTTTTCTCCAATACATGGAAACACACAAAATTCTCAGTGCGCCTCCTACCCAGAAATCCTGCACTTGCCATTCCTGGAGGGAAACCAGGGTTCCCCATGATTGGGGTAAGGGGACCTTCCCGGGAGATCATATTTGGGTTCAAGCGTAAGTAACGGTCAGCACAGATTAGTGTTTCTCTACAGATTTTTGGTAGGGTGGAGGAAGGAGGTCTAAGGATTGGGTATAACCACCAAAGTGCTTGCAGAGGTCTATCCACCAAAGATTGTTCAATTAGGATCCATTTCTTATTGTCATAATTGTGAAACCATTCCAAAATTCTGCTCAATATGGAGGCTTGTAAATAATCTTTCAAATTAGGCATTCCCAAACCACCTTGCTCTTTCGGTTTGGACAAAATATGTTTGTTTATTCTAGGTCGCGAACCATTCCAGATAAAGGTACAAAAAGCTGATTGTAGGATATCAAAGAAACGTTTTGAGGGTGTTATCGGTATCGTTTGAAACTGGTATAAAAGTCGCGGAAGAATGTTCATTTTGATTAGGCTAATGCGACCAAACCAAGACAGCATAAGTGGTTGCCACCGTTTAAGATCTGACTGTATTTGCCCCAACAAGACCATATGGTTCAGCGCAGAGAGTTTAGTAAGGTCAGAAGGAATTTGAATCCCCAGATATTTTATGGATTCAGTCTTCCATTTAAAAGGGTAATTTGCTTGTAAAGATAACTGTGTTTGGTGAGGAAGTGATACATTTAGCGCCTCGGACTTATCGAAGTTTATCTTGTAATTGCTGAAAAGACCAAATTCTTTAAATTCCTGCATTAAAGAAGGCAGGGAGGTATGTGGTTGTGTTATGAATGCTAAAAGGTCATCAGCATAAAGTGCCAACTTATGGTTGACCCCTTTGATGGGTAGGCCTGTAATATTTGGATTTTCCCTAATCGCTATAGCTAAATGT
This sequence comes from Xenopus laevis, assembly GCF_017654675.1. Lineage (NCBI taxonomy): Eukaryota > Metazoa > Chordata > Amphibia > Anura > Pipidae > Xenopus > Xenopus laevis. The sequence goes on along the minus strand of NC_054387.1, from coordinate 129,261,898 downwards.
TCCATAACCAAGGCATACAATAGAGGGGAAAGGGGACACCCCTGGCGCGTCCCATTGCTTATCATTATAGGATCCGAAAGTTGTCCATTAATTTTTAATCTCGCTTGGGGGTTAGTATATAAAGCCATGATACGTTGTAAAGCTTTTGGACCTAGGCCAATTTGGATTAAAGATTCCCGAAGAAAGGCCCAGCTGACCCTGTCAAACGCTTTTTCAGCATCCGTTGACAGGGCCAGCATAGGAATCTTGTTACTAGTGGCATGATCAATTATTGTAATAGCTTTTAAGGTATTATCTTTAGCCTCCCGAAAAGGGACAAAACCCACTTGATCTAAATCTATGAGATAAGGTAAATGTATTTTGAGTCGGTCGGCAAGAATTTTAGCGTATATTTTAATATCCACATTCAATAGGGAAATAGGCCGGTAACTAGTGCACGTTAATGGGTCTTTACCTGGTTTTTGAATAAGGGAAATATGAGCCTCCAGCATAGGTGAGGGGTTGCAGGGATTTGAATCTAAATTATTAAAGGCATGCAACATTACTTTCAAAAGGTCTGTCTGTAAAGATTTATAAAAGATGGCCGTGAGGCCATCAGGGCCAGGCGCCTTACCCACAGGCGTACTCTTAATAGAACTCTGTATCTCTTCTACAGAAATAGGGAGTTCCAGGAGTTCAATCTCCTCTTGGCTAAGTGTCGGCAGTGCCGTCTTTGCAATATAGTTTCGTAGACGGGGTAGTAACCTATCCTTACCTTCGCTAGAGGCGTTATCGATGTTATAAAGTGCTGAATAGTATCGTTGCATAACTTTCAGTATATCTTGGTTTTTGTACACTATTTTGTCCTTGTCTGCTTTAATAGCGGGTATGAAGGACGACCCTTGTGTTAATTTAACAGCTCTAGCAAGTAATTTCCCGGGCTTATTACTATGTTCATAATATCGACTTTTGCATTTTAGCAACGCAGCTACCGATCTCCTATTTAGTTCCCCTTTTAATAATTCCCTGGTTGCCGTAAGCTCAGACCAAGTATCCCCATCCATGGTGTTTTTGTGCTGCTGCTCTAACATTGCAATTTTTTGGAGTAGATCAAAAATACGTATAGAATAGGCCTTCTTTAACCTAGCCCCATGCTTAATAAAAATACCCCTAAGGACAGCTTTCAACGCCTCCCATTTTATTACTGGGTGCGAATCATCTGAAGCATGCACTTCTTGAAAGCAGGTTATTTCCCGTTTTATCTCAGATAAACAATCAACATCCTTTAAAAGGGAATCATTGAGTTTCCAACTCCAAATTTTACGTTCAAGGCTAGGGAGGGTTAGCTTCAAAAATAGTGGTGCGTGATCAGATAATAGCTGAGGCCCAATTTTACAGTCCTGTACCCATTGTAATGCATAATGAGAAAGAAAAAGATAGTCAATACGGCTATAGGACTGATGGACCTGAGAAAAATATGTATAGTCCTTATCTAATGGATGAAAAATCCTCCAGGTATCCATTAACTGATTATTATGAAATAGATTTTTGATACGTTTTAAAATCTTATAGGATAGATGAGAATGTCCTGAGGAAGAATCGAGTTTGGGGTCCAAAGTCAAGTTTAGATCCCCACCAAACACAGTTATACCTTCGGAAAAGCCTTCAAGCCGGGTCAGGACCATATCCAAGAATTTATATTGATCTTGATTAGGAGCATAACAATTGACTAATGTGAATTTATGACCGGAGAGGAGTATCTTAAGAAAAACATACCTCCCTAGTGGATCAATTAAGGAATCTATCAAGGAGTATGCGAAATTTTTATGGAATGCTATAGCAACTCCTTTACTTTTGGAGTCAGGATTATCACTGCAATACCAGGTGTGGTAGTACCTATTTTTGAAGGATGGCCTGTGACCCAGCTTAAAATGTGTTTCCTGTAAAAAAGCAATCATGACATTTTGTTTATGTAGACCTGTGAGAATTTGGGACCTCTTCATTGGGAGATTTAAACCCCGGACATTGTAGGAGCATATTCTAGTATCCGCCATCATAATAACTTCTGTTCGAAATGCGCACAAAAGGAATGGCTGAGCAGTAGGAGAAAGAAAGGAAAAGTTAACATTAAGAGAAATGTCATTACAACTAAGTCTGAAAAACTCGAAACAACTCTAAACATTATGTTTAGTTTAACATTATCGAACTCAATATCATAAGATGGGCATTCCTGCCTGACCATCTGATACCTAGGGGGGGGGGCATAGGTGGATCGTAACCTCACGATTTAACCTGCCAAATAAAATCCTGCAAAACTCACGTACAACTCACAAGCCGAAGCATATTTAACAAACTACAATAAGACTCAGCAAAAGAGAAATTACGTAACATAGCACCCAGTCATCGCCACCAGCTGAAGTCAGAATCTGTAGCATTCCTCCAAGACATCAGAGAAAAGTCAGCGGTTGAAGTTCCTCCTCTTAGTGGGGGTGTTCTGACCACTTCTTGGAACTTGGTTTCTGGAACGATTCTGGTTAGCATTGGTAAAGCTGTTCTGTAGATTCCCTTGAGATGCCATCCAATCCCAGGTCTCCTAATTCGGGACATCAATATGTGGTAAGTCGAGAAGATTCAGAAAGGTCGAAATATCTCTGTGAAATCTTATCGACACAGGCTTCCCATTTTTAATAACTGTAAGGGCAAACGGGTATCCCCATTTGTATCGGATCGAATGTTCTTTAAGTAAATCCAAAATGGGTTTCAGCGCTCTACGTTGTCGCAGAGTGTTCCTAGAGATATCCTGAAAAAGTCGAAGTGTAGTACCTGCAAAGTCTATGTCCCAAATGTCTCTTGCCTTCAACATAATGGTTTCCTTAACCTTGAAGAAGTGTACCCTGCAAATCACATCTCTAGGAATTTCTGACGATGGGTCCTTTGGCCTCAGTTCTCTATGTATTCTATCAATTATCATAGGTTTCTCTGGAGGTTCTCCCAGAAGAGTATTAAAGAGCTTTTTTATTGTGGGTAGAAGATCTTGCGAAGCAACAGACTCTGGTAAACCTTTAATTCTGATATTGTTTCTCCTAGATCGGTTCTCTTGGTCATCCAAAAGATTTTGCAGATGTAAAAAACGTGAGTCATGTTGTGCTAGAGTCTTTTCAATATGCGCAAGGTTCGTCGCGTTCTCATTAACGGACTTCTCCAATTGCGTGTATTTTTCTCCCACTTGCTGTAGTTCTGTATGCACTACATTAATTTCAGACTTTAAAGCAGTTTCGGTGTTAGAAATAAGCTGTTCAATATCCCGTCTGGATGGGAGCGACAATATGTGTGCTCGCAGCTCATTATCCCCAGATGCACCAAGGCCTAGACAGCCTGATTGTACTGCAGGCCTGCCTGAGTTAGGGTAACTGGGTGTCAAGGGGTCAGGGGCCCGTTCCTGATCGAAAAGAATAGGTGGAGTAGTGGGTCGCATGAGATGGGGATCGAGAACATCATGCAAAGGAAAATGTTCCTTACCGGGCAAGGCATTAGGAGGATCCATCAAATGCGTCACAAGCGGAGGCGCAGGCGGTATTTGCCAGTCATCGCCGCGATCCCAGCTGGGTGAGGCCTCTTGCGGCGTCATAAGCAGTGGATTAGGGGAAGGGGGTCCGGACAATTTTCCGGAGATGGTTGGAGAGGCATGTAGTTCGTCTGCGCCCTCATTCCCCTGTGAAAGGCTGTGCGGGGAGCGGCCCGATGGAGAGGGCTGCCAAGATGGCGGATGTTCGCGCCCGTCCTCTTGCACATCTGAGCAGGAGGCCGAGCGTCGTTGAAAAAACTTCGCTAAATGCGACTTTTGCGGCAGCTCCTGTTCTTCCGGGCCTTTCCGCCCTCTCTTGGTCTTCCCCATGGGTGGAAACTGCAAATACAAGTCTGCTGAAATGGCTTATAATCGGCTCTGTGTACGGAGCTCAACAAAGCACGTCTTCACTCGGTCATGCCCAGACCACGCCCCCCAAGCTTTTTCTTTTAACAACTCATCCAACAAGCCAGATTGGGTGATGTTGCCACGTGGGGAGGCCGGAGAGCGATTCATAATTACAGGTGTGGGCCTAGGAGTAGCCATCTGGATATGGCTTTTGTCTAGATGGGTGAGGAGTTTGCTGATGTTAAGGAAATCGGGGTTGAGTACTCCGACCATATGACCTTTTCCTTTACATTGGGCACTTTGTCTACTCCAGAGAAGGGCAAGGGTCTGTGGCGGCTCAGTGCAGATTCCCTGGAGGGTGAGGCAGTACAACAGTCTTTTGAGGCTCTTCTTCAGCACCAGTTTGGGAGAGTTGATTTTTATGACTCTATGTCATTGTGGTGGGAGAGTGTTAAGCGCTCATTTTGGGCTTTCTTCCAAAATCTATCTGTACGAAGGGAGGGCAATAAGTATAAGAAGTATCTGACTTTTATAAAGAAGTTGGAGTCCTCTTTTTCAGATGGCGTGGAGGGGTCAAAAATTGCCCAGCTGAACCCAGATCAGAGAATGTCAGTACAGCCGGTACAAATCTCTTGTGCAGGAAAGGGACTATGGGAGTTTTCACTCGCCGGACCCCTTTTTAAACTGCAAAGAGAATGCTGGGCGAAAACTTGTCACCAGTCTGATCGATCCCAAGGGTGAGTTACAAACATCAAGGGAGGGCATCCTTGGGATTGTGAGAGACTTTTACACTTCTCTGTTCCGGGCTAAGGCTTTGGATAAGGGGAGGACTTCATCCTTCCTGGAGGCAACCCCAGGGCCTGATGTAACGAATCTGGATTTTGAGCCTTTGACAGCTAAGATCACAGAGGACGAGGTCAAAGCTGCCATCGACTGCCTCGTTAAAAAGAAGGCTCCAGGACCGGATGGCCTTACAGCCGAATTTTATAAGAAATTTAAAGATTAGCTGGCTCCGGTTCTTGTAGAGGTCTTTAGAGACTGCCTGGAAGGGGGTATCTTGCCCCCCTCTATGAGAGAATCCTCCTTGATCTTGCTGTCAAAGGGTAAGGATCCAAAGCGGGTTGAGAAATGGAGGCCAAGTGCCCTTCTCAACACTGATAGGAAGCTTCTCGCACGGATATTTTTTACTAGACTGAGTTCATTTTCAGGCACTTTATTATCTCCTGTTCTGCACGGTGAAAGGGCGGAGCATCTTTGGGGCGATCCTTACTATTAGGGAAGCCTTGGAGTTATGCAAAGTCCAAAACACTGGGTGTTACTTTCTGTCTCTGGACCAGGCTAAGGCCTTTGATCGAGTGGATCATGAATATCTGTGGGCTGTTTTGGCAAAGTATGGCATCCAGGGAACATTCATTAGATGACTCTCAGCTTTGTACAAAGGGGCAGTAAGCTTTCCACTTATCAATGGGTGGCGTGGTGAAAACTTTGAGGTCGGGCAGGAGTGAAACAGGGGTGTCCCTTAAGCCCTCTGCTGTATGTTTTTGCGATTGATCCCTTTTTAAGGTGTTTGCAGGCAGTGGAAATGAGGGTCTCTCTGTTCCCTGTTGCCAGCCCCTCAGGTCGGTAGCCTATGCGGATGATGTCATGGTAGCAGTCTCTTGTTCTGAAGATGCGAGAATGTTGTCGGAGACAGTCAGAAGTTACTCAGAGGCCTCTGGGTCTCTGGTCAACATGGATAAGTCTCAAGCTTTTTGGTCATTAGACGAGGAGCCGGCCTTTCCGCTCCAAGAATTTTCAACAGCCCCAACTCAGATTAGAATTTTAGGGATCAGATTTGGGAAGGGAGATGATGGTAGGCAAAACTGGGAGGAAAAGTTGGATGCCGGAAATCAGTGGCATAACTAGATGTTACTGGGCCCCACAGCAAATTAATTTTAGGGCCCCAAACATATCTAGAGGTTGTCCTGTTTTACCAAAATGTATTGAAATTGTATGAATTTGAGCCTCATGGGGCCCCCTGTACCTCCTGGGCCCCCTGCAGCCGCAGGGTCTGCTTCCTCTGTAGTTACGCCCCTGCCGGAAATGCAAAGGTACAGCGATGGAAGGGATAGAAGCTGTCCTACAGAGAAAGGGTGAAGCTCGTGAAGACTTACCTGGTCCTATCTTTTTGTTTGTTTCCTACGTGTATCCGCTGCCTGAAGCTCTCTATGCTCGGATCCAAAGCCTGTTCTTCCAGTTAATCTGGGGGAACAGGCTGAATCCAGTAAAAAGAAGCATTACTTACCTGCAGAGGAAAGAGGGAGGATTGGGCATGTTGTGTACAGTGGCTTTCTTTGGATCCATCTTCCTGAAGTTCAACTTTGGGATCTTGGGCCAAAGAACTGATTCCCTGTGGGAGAGTTGCATCAGGAGCTGGTGATTTTGAGAGAGAGCTTGTGATTTTGACTTACCCAGGCCCTTCTGGGTCTGGGGAGGTTGATTTCTCAGCTGTTTTTGCGGCTTTATAGCCTTTACTTTTCATTTTTGTTTTTGATTATTTATTTATTTATTTTTGGAAATGGGTAAGAAGTTGCCCCCAACAGAGGAAGCAGGGGCAATGAATACCCGAGCAAGGCTGGGATCCAGCAGGCGTGCAGTGAGCCAGAAAGCTGTGGTTGGTGCAGAAAAGAAAATGGCTGCTACCGTAAAGAAAGTGAACAAGAAAGTGAAAGGTTTGCCAAAGGAGGAGGAGGTGTCTGTGGAGGTTGAGGAGAAAGAAAAACTGGATGAGGTCCCTGAATCAAGTCTGTCTGGGTTTGCGGCATCTGAGCCCCCTGTGCAATGTGTTGTGGAACTACAAGTCTCTACATCTGGAGCTTCAGCAAAGGTTGGTGAATCCCAAGCTACCTGTGTCCCAGAGAGCACCCCCAAGGAACGAGCAGGTCCCCCATAGCTATGGAGGAGGAAAGTCCTGTGGCCAGCGCAGACTGGAGCCCCTGGTCTGGTATTTGCATCAGTCAGGGAGCAGAGGGGAGCGGTGCTTTGCTGGGTGAAAATGAAGGTACAAGCAGCTGTACTGACACACAAGCAGCTGCTGCTATGGAAAGTGACCCCCAGCTGAGGGAGAAAGCAGGTACCAGCTGCACTGCTGTAATGGAGGCCGGCCATGTGCTTGGGAAGGAGGAAGCCATTTCGGAAGCAGAGACAAGCTTGTGCACAGCAAAAGGTAAGCTCCACCCATCCAGTGAGAACTGCAGAGAGTCCAGCAAAGACAGTGAGAAAGGAAAGATTCCAGCAAAGAACCAGACAACCCCCCACAAATGGCACCGACTGCTGCTGCAGCACCAGAGGGAGGAATGGAGGCAAGCATGGACTATGGCTACCTGGCAGAGACTGTGGCTTTACAGGTGCTGGAGGAGAAATCTGCAGGTTACAAACAAACTGACTTTTCCTTAATTGCCTGTGTGGGGGAGGAGGTTTCCACTAATTAGACTGTTGCTGCTACAGACTGTGTCTCTAAAGACTTTTCTGGGGCCTCCACCTCTAAAGACTGTATAAATCAGGAGGAAATTGTTAAAGCTTTAAAGACTATGGAGTATTTGCAGCAGAGGAAAAAAGAACTAAATAATGTAATTGCAAAAGAACTTAGTTTGGCTGCCAAAGTGACTGGAGAGTTAAGAGGGCAGAAAACAAGAGGGCAGAAAACAAGAAGGACTGCTAAATACAATAAAGAGTTGGAGGAACTGGAGGAAGAAATTAAAAAGACTTTCCTTATAATTAAACCATGGGAAGAGATTTATAAGAACTGGGAAAGGTTTGAGCAGATGGAAAAAGGGAAAAGTTTTTCTTCTAATGTTTCCTCTAATATCCCTGCTGATGTTGTTGTGCAGCCAGAGTGTGTGAGTGCAGGTGTGAGTGGGACAAGTGGTGAGAGGCTGTGAGTGAGGGGGTACAGGGAGGTGAGAATGCTGGTGTGGGGGGGATGGGAGAGGGGACTATGGGGGGCAGTAAGGCTGCTCCAGAGGTTGGGCAGAAGAAGGGCCAAGCACCTGTGAATGTGTGGGAAAGGAGGATTCTGTTTGCTAACTCATCTGGTGTAAACAGATTACTTGATGGCCCAGTATTAAAAAGCGCAATGTGGTGAGGATTAAATGGGAGGGGGAGCCAGACAAATTCCCTGGTTGGCGGTATAGTTAGTTACATAGTTAAATTGGGTTGAAAAAAGACAAAGTCCATCATGTTCAACCCCTCCAAATGAAAACCCAGCATCCATACACACACCCCTCCCTACTATTAATTAAATTCTATATACCCATACCTATACTAACTATAGAGCTTAGTATCACAATAGCCTTTGATATTATGCCTGTACAAGAAATCATTCAAGTCCCTCTTATAGTCATTAACTGAATCAGCCATCACAACATCACCCGGCAGTGCATTCCACAACCTCACTGTCCTGACTGTGAAGAACCCCCTATGTTGCTTCAAATTAAAGTTCTTTTCTTCTAGTCAAAAGGGGAGGCCTCTGGTACACTGATCCACTTTATGGGTAAAAAGGTCCCCTGCTATTTGTCTATAATGTCCTCTAATGTACTTGTAAAGTGTAATCATGTCCCCTCGCAAGCGCCTTTTTTCCAGAGAAAACAACCCCAACCTTGACAGTCTACCCTCATAATTTAAGTCTTCCATCCCTCTAACCAATTTAGTTGCACTTAGTCTCTGCACTCTCTCCAGCTCATTTATATCCGTCTTAAGGACTGGAGTCCAAAACTGCCCCCATACTCCAGATGAGGCCTCACCAGGGACCTATAAAGAGAAATAATTATGTTTTCTTCCTTTGTGTTAATGCCCTTTATTATGCAAGACAGAACTTTATTTGCTTTAGTAGCCACAGAATGACACTGCCCAGAATTAGACAAGTTATCTACAAAAACCCCAAGATCCTTCTCATTTAAGGAAACTCCCAACACACTGCCATTTAGTGTATAACTTTAATTTATATTATTTTTGCCAAAGTGCATAACCTGCATTTATCAACACTGATTTTCATTTTCCAGTTTGCTGCCCAGTTTTGCAACTTTGACAAATCACTCTGCAAATTGGCAGCATCCTGCATGTTCTGCACAATTTAGTATCATCTGCAAAAACAGAAACAGTACTTTCAATGCCCACCTCCAGGTCATTAATAAACAAGACCTAGTACAGAGCCCTGCGGTATTCCACTAACAACACTGGTCCAATTAGAAAATGTTCCATTTACCACCACTCTTTGTAGTCTATCTTTTAGCCAGTTCTCTATCCAGGTACAAATACTATATTACAGGCCAACATTCCTTAATTTAACCAGTAAACTTTTGTGTGGCACTGTATCAAATGCTTTAGCAAAGTCTAAGTAAATCACATCCACTGCCATCCCTGAATCGAGGTCTCTACTTACCTTCACATAAAAAGAAATTAAGTTAGTCTGGCAAGATCTATTACACATAAAACCATGCTGGCACAAACTCATAGTATTATGATTTGCTATGAAGTCCAGTATCTTATCCTTTATTAACCCTTCGAAAAGCTTTCCTACCACTGACGTCAGACTAACTGGCCTATAGTTTTGAGGCTGAGAACGGGATCCTTTTTTGAATAGAGGCACCACATTAGCAATTCGCCAGTCTCTCGGCACTATGCCAGATTTCAATGAATCCTGAAAAATTAAGTAAAGAGGTTTGGCAATCACAGAGCTAAGCTCGCTAATTACCCTGGGATGAATACCATCTGGCCCTGGACCTTTGTTAATCTTAACATGTTCTAGTCTCTTTTGAATTTCCTCATGTGTGAACCATGCATCATTAGTTGTATTACTAGAATTGGGACTAGCTGGAATAAAAACTTGTCATTCAGCATATTTACAAGCCTACTAGCTTTTTCTGTCTTAGCAACCCCATTACCCCAGTCAATGTATGGATAATTTAAGTCACCCATAGCAACAACTTGACCCAGCTGTGAAGCCGCTTGTATCTGCAAGAGTAGCTGAGCTTCATACTCAACACTTATACGAGGTGGTTTATAGTATACACCAATGATAATTATTTTTGTAACTTTTTGCCCAGTCAAAATCTCTACCCAGAGGGATTCTACACCCTCACCAGTGCCAGCTATGGTTATTTCTTTAGCGCATGGCTTTAATTCAGGCTTTACATACAAACACACATGGCGCGTAACCTGGTGAAAGAATCTATGGGTTTTACTACCAATGATATATAAATACTTTTCTTGACACAGAATATGATATTAGTTTTAAACTGTCCCAGGGGTTGGAGAGGTTTTGGGCTCTTTATGATCAAAAGAAAAGCATAAAGGGTGGGAAAACTTTAGGGCAATCCTGATGTCAAGGCCTGAAACTAAAACTGTAACTATTATTTTTAAACATGAATCGGTCCCCCCATAGGATATTCTTGTTTGGTTAAGGGGCAATGTAATGTACTAACCCCTCTCGCCAAAATCTATAATGAGGAAGGTTTATGGCGGGAGGATGGAAAACCCAAGTGAGACTAGAGGTTCAACACAATGTCCCCAAGCACCTCCCCAATTCATTTTTTATAGGAAGAGAAAGGGGGGTTTGTTTTTACCCGGGCCAACCTCGCCAATGCTTTAAATGTGGCTCAAACAGGCACTTGGCCATTAACTGTGAAACCAAGGTGTGTGCTCTGTGTGGTGCTAAAGGCCATACCAGCAAAGAATGTAATGTGGTCAGGTGCAAACTTTGTGATACTCTGGGTCATAAACACAGGGACTGCCCCAATGCTTGGCCTATCATTGTAAGGGATTGCCCTAATTTGGAGCAGGAATTTCAGGAGGAGGAGGGGAGGGGGCATGAGGAAGGCATGGAGCTGGAGACCAGGGTGGAAGGAGTGGGGGAACCTGGAGTTCCCGAGGAAACTAGGGGGAAAGAAAGGAAGGAGAAAGGGACAAAGGAAGATGAGTGGACTGTGGTAGCAGCAAAGGGAAATAAACAGCAGGGAAAGATGGTTATTAAGGAAAGTATAAGTACATCCAACAGGTTTACCCTCCCAGGTGGGAAGAGTTGGGGGGAGATTGCAGAGGAGGAAGAAAGGAGGACCAACAGGGAAGAAAGGGAATGTGAGGAGAATTAAAAGAGCAAGAAAAGACGAAAATCAAAAGAAGGAGAATCCCCAGAACCTGAGAGAGGCCAGACTCTAAATCCAGAGGAACTTACGGGTAAAGAGCAGGGGAAAAAGAGGAAGGAGAGTTGCCCTGGGGAGGGAGGTTCCTTTTGAGCAGGAGTTTCTAGTTTTTGTAGAAGGAGATGAAGCTCAGGGGATGAAGGTTAAGATGCATGGGGAAGGTGGGGAAGAGTCTTCAGCAAAACTCCCTAAAACATGATGAAGAGTTCCCCAATTATTTTCTGTACTCTCAATGTGAGAAGCATCAGGTCTCCTAAGGCAAGATTGGTAGCTTTTGAATTTCTATGTTCTTTGTTTGTGGATATCCTTTTTATCCAGGAAACTCACCTAACTAATGTATATGATACCTATAATGCAAAGAGAGACTGGCAGAAAGGGCCCTCATTTTGGTCCATAGCAGAGGAACAGGCTGGAGGAGTGGGGATTCTGTTTAATGGTGACAGGCATATAGAGGTTAAGAGGTTGGTGGAGGTTAAAATGGGCAGGTGTTTATTATTGGACATTAAAATAGATGGGGAAGATTTAAGGTTAATTAATATGTATGGGCCCCAAACAGTGGCGGAAAAGAAAGAGCTCCTAAGGGAAATGAGACAATATTTACATACCTCAATGCCAGTCATCCTAGCGGGGGACTTCAGCCAGGTAACAGGACCAGGGGATAGATCTGGCAGGTTTAATAAATATGAGGGTGTTTTTCTGAGTGAAGTGGTCCAGACAGCAGGGTTGGTGGATGTGGCTACTGAAGGGGGTAGGAAGGGCAAGCACACCAATTTTTTGGCTCTCGCAGCAGAATTGACCAGATATATGTAAAGGCTGGTACTCCTTTTTCAGGAGTTAAGAAGATTGAAGTGGGGTTTTCGGACCACTTGGTTCTTTTCTTTGAATATGGGGTATCACATAGTCTGGGGGTTGGTAAAGGTCTGCGGAGGTTGGGGTCAAAAATATTAACGGATGAGGCACAAAAACCCTTTTGTGAGTTTGTTATACAAAACATTCTATCAAAAATGATTTTTTTATGATTCACCAACACAGTGGTGGGTAGAGACCAAGAGGTCATTTCGGGCTTTCTTTAAGTCCCTAGCTGTTATAAGGGAGGGAAATAGACAATGGCAGTATCAGTGCTTGAGAAAGAAGTTGGAGTCCTATATTTCAGATAGGGTGGTAGGGGAAAAAGTGTCCCAGTTAAAGAACCAAATGAAGCAGTATCAGTACACCCACCAGAGGTCTCTTGTTCTTGAGAAGGATTCTGGGATGAAAATTTCCCCAGATCCTTTTAGGAACTGTAAAAAATCAGTTAAAAGGAAACTGGTGAGGGGTCTCATTGACTTCCAGGGTAAGGAACAAAAGATAAGTGAGGGAATACTGGAAGTCGTGAGATCCTACTATGGTGCTTTGTTTGGGGAGAGAACCTTGGAGAGGGAAAGGATGACCGCTTTCTTAGAGACGACCCCAGGGCCTGACACAAATAATTTGGATTTTTCCCCCTTGACAGCTAAAATCACAGAGGAGGAGGTAAAGTTGGCGATAGAATCTACAGAATAAGAAAGCTTCAGGTCCAGATGGTTTAACATCAGAATTCTATAAGGCCTTTAAAGATTTGTTTGCCCCAGCACTTGTTGAGATGTTTTAACTGTTGCTTAGAGGAAGGTGACCTCCCGCCATCTATGCAGTTTTCCCTCTTTGATTTTGTTGTCAAAAGGTAAGGATGAGAAACATATTGAGAACTGGAGGCCGATTGCTCTGCTCAATACAGATAGAAAGATTCTCGCAAAGGTTATTTTTTTTCGTTTAAGTTTATTTTCAAGCACTTTTTTTTCTGACTGTCAGTTCTGCACGGTGAAGGGGTGGAGCATTTTTGGATCTGTCTTTACCATTAGAGAGGCTCTGGAATTATGCAAAGCTCATAGGTGGGGGAAATACGTTCTGTGTTTATATCAGTTAAAATCCTTTGATAGGGTGAATCGCCAGTACCTATGGGCTGTTTTGTCTAGATACGGTATCCCGGGTCAATTCATTAGGTGGATAATGGTTTTGTACAAAGGGGCAAGAAGCTTCCCACTGATTGCCCTCTGAGTCCTTTGCTGTTTGCGTTAGATCCATATCTTAGGTCGCTGCAGGTAGGTAACTTTGAGGGTATCTGTGCACCCAGTGCTCAGCGCCTAAGTTTGGTGGCCTATGTGGATGATGTGATGGTGGTTATCTCAAAGCCTGAAGAGGTGTAGAGAGTCTCCTGTTGCATCAAAAGCTACTCAGAGGCCTCAGGGTCTCTGGTCAACAGTGAAAAGTCGGAAGCTTTGTGGAGTCTGGAGGAAGAGCCCAGTTTTGAGTTAAGAACTTTCCCTGTTGCCATCTCTCAAGTTAAAATACTAGGGGTTAAATTTGGGAGGGAAGATAATGCCAGGCTAAATTGGGAAGAGAAGCTGGATTCCAGTTTGGCAAAAGTTCAGTGTTGGGAAGGGTGGAAGCTAACCTATAGGGAAAGAGTTAAACTTATCAAGACTTTTCTGATCCCGTTGTTTTTTTACTTGTCCTGTATGTTCCCTTTGCCAGAATCTTACTATGCTCAAGTCTATAGCTTATTCTTCCAGATGATCTGACCTCCTCCCTAGGCTTATCTTTGTGCTCAGACTCCCCCTCTCACTCCAATGGTAATGCTCTGGATCTCATATTTACCAGACTCTGTTCAACCACCAATTTTACTAACTCACCATTTCCCCTCTCTGATCACAATATGCTCACATTTCAACTCTCACTAACTCCCTCCTCACCCCTGCTATTCCGCAAACACGTACTTACCGTGACTTGCAAGCTGTAGACGTGTCACATCTCTCTTCTACCTTTGACTCTCTTCACTCTAATATCTCAGCCATCTCATGTCCTAATGTGGCTACCTCTGTCTACTATAGTACTCTCACCACTGCCCTAAATGAGCTTGCTCCTATAAAAACTAAACATTCTAGACCCAAACCACTTCAACCTTGGCATACTGCTCATACAAAACGCTCCAAAGACATTCACGTGTACTTGAGCGTCGCTGGTGCAAATCCCGTTCAGAATCAGACTTTTGGAGCTACAAATCTGCCCTGCGCTCCTATAACACCAGCCTCTTCCAAGCCAAACAAACATACTTTACTTCACTCATTAACTCCCTTTCTAAAAAACCAGCACAACTTTTCTCCACCTTTAACACCTTTAACACTCCTTTCGCCTTCTCCACCCCCTCTGTGCACATCTGTCTCTGCTCAAAATATTGCTGAGCACTTCAAAAACAAAATTGACACTATCAGAAGGGACATTACACTACTCAAACCCCCTAGACTTCCACCACCCTCCCTCCACACTCCCCAGTCTATCCTGTGCTCCTTCACCCCTGGCACTGATGAGGAAGTCTCAAAGCTTTTGGCCTCTTCTCACCTTACCACCTGCTCGCTTGATCCAATTCCCTCAAAACTTCTCCGCAATACCAATCCTTGTCTAATCAAAGCCTTAACTCACCTTTTTAATCTTTTGCTCTCAACTGGACTGTTTCCTTCTCAACTAAAACATGCTCTTGTCACCCCCATTCTGAAAAAACCCTCTCTTGATCCCTCCAATCTTGACAACCTCCGACCTATCTCTCTGCTACCTTTCATCTCTAAACTACTTGAGCGCCTAGTCTACAACCGACTTACCTCATTCCTCTCTGACAATAACCTGCTGGACCCCCTGCAATCTGGTTTTAAGCCACAACACTCCACTGAAACTGCCCTAACTCGACTAACTAATGACCTTTTAACCGCTAAAGCCAACTATCATTTCTCACTACTAATACTGCTTGATCTCTCAGCCGCATTTGACACTGTAGATCACCCTGTCCTCCTCCAGTCCCCCCATTCGCTTGGCCTTCGTGACACAGCCCTGTCCTGGTTCTCTTCTTACATCACCAATCGTTCCTTCAGTGTCTCCTACAGCGGAGTATCATCTTCTCCCCTTCCTTTCTGTTGGAGTTCCCCAAGGCTCTGTCCTGGGACCATTACTATTCTCCCTCTATACTTCCTCCCTCTGCAAATTAATCAACTCGTATGGTTTCCACTACCACCTCTATGCTGACGATACTCAGATCTATCTCTCATCTCCTGATCTCAACCCAGAACTCCTAACTTGCGTCTCCTCCTGCCTGTCCACTATCTCTACCTGGATGTCGCAACGCTACCTTAAATTGAACCTCTCTAAAACTGAAATGGTTCTCTTTCCTCCAACTAACACCAGTAAAATCCCGGAAGTATCCATCATAGTTAACAATTCCACTAACACCCTCTCCCCAGGCCCGGTGCCTTGGGGTTATCCTAGATTCTGCCCTGTCATTCACTCCTCATATCCAGTCGCTTATTAAATCATGTCACTTCCACCTAAGGAACATATCCGAAATACGATCATTTATCACCCAAGATGCTGCCAAAATTCTTATTCACTCACTCATCATATCGCGTCTAGACTACTGTAACTCTCTTTTAATTGGCCTTCCCCTCCAGAGACTGTCACCCCTCTAGTCCATAATGAACACTGCTGTGAGGCATATATACCTCAGCAACCGCTCCTCCTCTGCCTCGCCATTCTGTCAATCCCTGCACTGGCTTCCGTTACCTTCCGCCTACTACGCTCCTCTACTGACCTGCTACTCAACTCTTCTCTCATTACCTCCTCACATGCTCGCATTCAAGACTTTGCAAGGGCTGCACCCCTCCTCTGGAACTCTCTCCCATGGTCTGTCTGACTTTCTCCCAACCTTTCTACCTTCAAGAAATCTCTTAAAACGCACTTCTTTCAAAAAGCCTACCCTACACTCTGCTTAACTACCAAACGCAACACCACATACAGTACCATATTTCTCACCCACTTAATTCAATCTTGCCCACTCCCACACCTTGTGTATTACTCCCTTCCTTTTAGAATGTATGCCTATGCATAGGGCCCCCCTCACCTTTTGTACCTGTTTTGATTGTGATGTATGTAACTCCATATGTTCTATGTATAGAATTCATGTGATTTAGTTGTATAATCACATTTACTTTACAGTGCTACGCAATATGTTGGCGCTATATAAATACATGTTAATAAAAATAATAATCTGGGGGAGTAAGCAAAGCTGTTTGATAATGCCTGGCTGTCACTGCAGGGCAAACTGTATGTACGAGGCAATGTAAAATACCTGAGCCATGTAAATAAAGTGTCCCTGGGGGTGTGGGGTGGAGGAGAGTCAAGAGCACTTTTTGTTGGGTTGTTCTGTTTCATGTAGTTTATATGAGGGTGTGCTGAAGGTGTTGGGTATTTATAACATATGTGCCAATGATTAAGCTGAGAGAGCCTATGGACTTGTTCATAGGCAGCATCACTATAACAGAGAGACTATATATATTATTTTGTCTGTGATTCGGTATCACCTCTGGTGTATGAGATGCAGGAAAACTATCTGGAGAGAGAATGAATCAATAGGTCTTACAGTAAACAAAATCTTAAGGGAAATCAGTTTTATTAAGATTAACGAGATACAAAAGAAAAGTGTGAATGAGAAATATTGGATAAACTTGGATCTCTCTTGGACGGCATGGGCAACTTCACTGGAAGTTGTGAGATCAACCAGAAAGGTACATAAGGCTTTATCTGATGATACAAGTGAGATGATATAGTTAGGAGATGATGATTCAATCCCATCTGGTACACAGATAAAAAGATTTGGTGATGAAGATGATAGTCAGGATGAGAGAAGGAGTAGAAGGAGGAGGAGACACAAGAAAACAAATAACACTTAATTATGGTGTTTTGCCCCCTCAGGTTTATTTCAATGAATGTTGCAAGCATTAAAGTGGCCAGTACACAATATCAAGCTTTTGAAGCCTTAAGCCACACCTCAGCTGACATCAACTTCTTGCAAGAGACCAGACTGACTATGTCTTTGGGGGTCCTTTGTTTTGGGTGGGGGACAGGTTTAGGGTGGAGGTGGTGTGTTGTGAGGACATTTCAAGACTCCGGATTTGATTATGTATGTCCTTTCTTATAGGGAGGGGAGGATGTCAGTATGGACAGAGGTTGGACAATGGAAGCTGACTATCCTCTGGAGGGTGGTTTGGTGTTGGTTTGGGTCACATATTACATGAACTGCCCTAAATGGACTCTCACTCTCGCTTATGTTTCATGTTAGTAAATTGAAGGTGTGCATTATTTTGTAAAAGGGGTTTTATAATCTATGTAAATAAAAATTCCTATCTGATCCCCATTGCAAGCAGCAGTCCTGCCCTGCTTTACTACACGCTACTATTACAAATGGAGGCAGCTGCATAACTTCAGGTATCCAGACATTGACTGGAGCAATGAGGCAACCAAGTTAGTAAAAGTTATAAGCTTTGTAAAAATGCTAAATTACAACCAATAGTAATTTGATCTAGTAAAAGCGGATAACATGAACTTGATAGCTAGACTTTGTATGAGTGAGCATTTAGGGAATAGTGAATAATGTTACTGAGAGAACACTATAAGGGAGTAGAGTTGAGACTTTTATCAGGTACAATAAATCATGCAAAAAAACTGAAAGGCAAGTTGAAATAATGATGTAAAAATCTATTTAGATTTTTAGAGGTTCTCGTTGGTTTTTTTTCTATAGGAATTGTCTAAAAAGCTATTTTTTGAAGAGGTTTTCAAGGTGCAGCATTAGTATTTTTTAGTGCATAGTTCAGAGTAATTTTCAATTTGTACTTTTTTTATTCTGATATTTTAATAAATCCCATGACAATCATAGTTTTCGAGTTGGTGAGTTTAGTCTTGGATTTAAGAACTGCTAAAACCACGAAAATGAGACTTTTGCTAAATAGCCCTCCAAAACTGAATTGTTTTATTACTAACACTTGTATTTTGTATTCCTGATTGCTTCTATACAATACTTGTTGTACAAGTATAAGATCTATTATCCAGAAACCTATTATTCTGAAAGCTCCAAATAAAAGGAAGGACATTTCCCATAGACTCCTCTTAGGGCTAGTCCACACGGGGAGATAGCGACGCGTTTGCGGTCGCGGCGACAAAGCGCCGCGACAGTCGCCGCGACCGGCGCAGGCGACAGTTTTGTATGGGCGCCTATGTAAAAACGCCTGTGCTAATCACACGAGGCGATGCGCTTTTCAACAGTCGCCTGAAAAAGCCTGGCGAGGCATTTTCAGGCGACTGTTGAAAAGCGCATCGCCTCGTGTGGTTAGCACAGGCGTTTTTACATAGGCGCCCATACAAAACTGTCGCCTGCGCCGGTCGCGGCGACTGTCGCGGCGCTTTGTCGCCGCGACCGCAAACGCGTCGCTATCTCCCCGTGTGGAATAGCCCTTAAGCAATCAATCCTAATTAGTGAATTTCTTTTTCACTGTAAAAATGAATAAAGGAACTTGGAAGGAGTCAGCGATATTAGTTTGTGTTTGATTTTGAAGGCACCAATGAAACCCAACTTAGGAGAGGGTTGATGGAGCCTTTGTAGAGAGCCAGCTCCAGGCAATTTAGCAGTAACATTGAGTAGGAAATTGTCTGTGTTTTTAGAAAATAATATAATAAATAATATAACAGAATTACCCTATATCATAATATCTTTACTTTCATACATGACACACTGAATACTTACTGGGAAGGGGTGGGGGCATTTACAAATACACTTGCACCTGTGCAGAAACCCATGAAAACCAGATCAGATGATTTACTTTCTGTGTTCAACCTGTGATCTAATCATTGAATGGTTGCAAATTTGCCCGATGTTTTTAAATGAGCCCCACTGTAAGTACTGTAAGTATACACCCAAAAAGGGTTGGTACAGCATGACCTACATCATGGGGCCAAAAGGCTTCAAAGGGACAAATGTATTCTCCAATGAATCTACTGAATCCTCCATAAAATCCATTCCCATTTTAATATATATAGTAGAAGGGCAATATTGTGCAAGCTGAAGCAGATACTCCATTGAGAATTTACAGTAACATTACAGTTTACATAACACATTCCCATTATGTAATATATTTGTAAACCCAAACTTCACCTAAATGTATCTACAAAAATGTGTTCAGATGAACAGATTGCTAATTTGTCACATTCCTCTGCCCAGGCAATTACATTTGCATAGATTTACTCACTGTAGATATTCCTGTATCATAAGTAAGTCTTGATAGATCGCTGTCAATGGTCACTTTCAGGTGACAAGCACATAGAAGTACATGTAAGTAATATATGGAATAGACTCTAAAAAACACTGCACAATATGTCACTGCTACATAAATAAATACATATAATAATTAACACTGGCAGCTACTCTGTATGAAACCATTCAGCCAGTTATCTATCCATGCTCTTGTATAAATATTCTTCTTAAAAAGACTGTGTTTATATTCCTTTGTAACAAAAATCAAAAGACAAAGACATTAACCACAAAAGAACTATACAGCCTAATTACTAAGCCACAGAGAACAAGTAAATATATTTGTTACAGTATCTTTTCTATAAAACCATGCTGACTGCTATTTTAAGAAATAATAGAAAAGAAATCCAACTTTGAATTCAGCCAGAATTATTCCTCTGATGAACTGCACAATGGCACGAAATGCGTCAGGACGGAGTGGCTGACACAAGGTATGCAGATGGGGGGAGACACAGCCATGTGGTGTATTATGCTATGGAATTGTTTATTGATATATTTGTTGATACATTGTGGTGAATTTGCACAGTTAAATGCTTTGACGTGAGATTCTGTGCATGTACATTTTTTTCTTTGAGAATTATTGCTTGCTATAAACTATATCAACATTGAACATTATAAATGTCAAACTTAGAACAAATGGACAGCTAAAAGCTGCAAGGATAATTGTCCCATCAATGCCCATTAGCTCCAGGGATAGTGAGCTCTCCATGCATTTTTACCTATGTCAATATTCACAAGTTGGATTGATGGGAATAGTGCAGGCTGTGCAGTCTGAAATTGTGACATGAATGAGGTAGAGAATTACAATGCAATTCATACAATCTGCAAAATTTTCTAGTGGGCCACAGGGTATTTCAACGTGGGTAAAAAATAGCACACAGCTAAAATCTGATGCATTGCTTTATATTCAATGCTTCTTTGTGTAAATAGTTGCAACCACTCACTTACCCAGCTGTGCATAAACTGTTCTCATTTCAAAATTATTCATGTGCGCAAGTCCTCTGTTATCCACAACTGTGATGGTGGGTGTAAGTTCATAGGCTTTTCTCTCCAGAGTGATAGCACAACCTGATTCTGCGTGCATTATATACTTTCCTTTAGACAGAACATATTTGAGTGAGTTTATGAGGGCCGACCTGCCCTGTCCCACATACCCAAACAGCTGCAGTAGGACCCGGTTGTAGCCCTGGTTCCCCAGAGGACAATTGTCCAGCCTGAAGTTCTGAATGTCGTCTCTGAGCTGGTTATGATCCATAGCTGGACAGTCTATGAGATTCTCTGTGCTTGTTCCAGTGGCTGCTCCCTCTGTGACTCCCTTTCACTTGTATATTCTATTTTATAATATTCTGTATTTTTACTTTTATCTTTTACATTCTTTGTGGTTACTGTTATCAGCTCTGCCTTGCCAAAGGTTGAACATTCATACTATAAACACAGTTAATCTTTAACACAGGTTAAATAACATATTATCCATAGCTGTGATCAAAGGGCAATGTGAACTGTACTACTGGTAGGCAGCAAATATCCTACTTATAACTTGCACAAATGTAAATGTGTACTTGAATGACTGCCCCCATGGCTACACAGCAGCTTGTTTATATAAACTATAGTAGTACTTATCTGTTATCTACTGTGTATCCTGTGCTTGAATGGCTGCCCCCATGGCTACACAGCAGTTTGTTTATATAAACTATAGTAGTACTTATCTGTTATCTACTGTGAATCCTGTGTTTGAATGGCTGCCCCCATGGCAACACAACAACTTGTTTATATAAACTATAGTAGTACTTATCTGTTATCCACTGTGTATCCTGTGCTTGAATGGCTGCCCCCATGGCTACACAGCAGCTTGTTTATATAAACTATAGTAGTACTTATGTTATCTACTGTGAATCCTGTGCTTGAATGGCTGCCCCCATGGCTACACAGCAACTTGTTTAAATAAACTATAGTAGTACTTATCTGTTATCCACTGTGTATCATGTGCCTGAATGGCTGCCCTCATGGCTACACAGCAGCTTGTTTATATAAACTATAGTAGTACTTATCTGTTATCCACTGTGTATCCTGTGCCTGAATGGCTGCCCTCATGGCTACATAGCAGCTTGTTTATATAAACTATAGTAGTACTTATCTGTTATCTACTGTGTATCCTGTGCTTGAATGGCTGCCCCCATGGCTACACAGCAGCTTGTTTATATAAACTATAGTAGTACTTATGTTATCTACTGTGAATCCTGTGCTTGAATGGCTGCCCCCATGGCTACACAGCAACTTGTTTATATAAACTATAGTAGTACTTATCTGTTATCTACTGTGTATCCTGTGCCTGAATAGCTGCCCCTATGGCTACACAGCAGCTTGTTTATATAAACTATAGTAGTAATCCTCTGTTATTTACTGTGTATCCTGCGCTAGAATGGCTGCCCCCATAGCTACACAGCAGCTTGTTTATATAAACTATAGTAGTACTTATCTGTTATCTACTGTGTATCCTGTGCTTGAATGGCTGCCCCCATGGCTACACAGCAGCTTGTTTATATAAACTATAGTAGTACTTATCTGTTATCTACTGTGTATCCTGTGCTTGAATGGCTGCCCCCATGGCTACACAGCAGCTTGTTTATATAAACTATAGTAGTACTTATCTGTTATCTACTGTGTATCCTGTGCCTGAATGGCTGCCCCCATGGCTACACAGCAACTTGTTTATATAAACTATAGTAGTACTTCTCTGTTATTTACTGTGTATCCTGCGCTAGAATGGCTGCCCCCATAGCTACACAGCAGCTTGTTTATATAAACTATAGTAGTACTTATCTGTTATCTACTGTGTATCCTGTGCTTGAATGGCTGCCCCCATGGCTACACAGCAGCTTGTTTATATAATCTATAGTAGTACTTATCTGTTATCTACTGTGTATCCTGTGCTTGAATGGCTGCCCCCATGGCTACACAGCAGCTTGTTTATATAAACTATAGTAGTACTTATCTGTTATCTACTGTGTATCCTGTGCTTGAATGGCTGCCCCCATGGCTACACAGCAGCTTGTTTATATAAACTATAGTAGTACTTATGTTATCTACTGTGAATCCTGTGCTTGAATGGCTGCCCCCATGGCTACACAGCAACTTGTTTATATAAACTATAGTAGTACTTATCTGTTATCTACTGTGTATCCTGTGCCTGAATGGCTGCCCCCATGGCTACACAGCAGCTTGTTTATATAAACTATAGTAGTAATCCTCTGTTATTTACTGTGTATCCTGCGCTAGAATGGCTGCCCCCATGGCTACACAGCAACTTGTTTATATAAACTATAGTAGTACTTCTCTGTTATTTACTGTGTATCCTGCGCTAGAATGGCTGCCCCCATGGCTACACAGCAGCTTGTTTATATAAACTATAGTAGTACTTATCTGTTATCTACTGTGTATCCTGTGCTTGAATGGCTGCCCCCATGACTACACAGCAGCTTGTCTATATAAACTATAGTAGTACTTATCTGGTATCTACTGTGTGTCCTGTGCTTGAATGGCTGCCCCCATGGCTACACAGCAGCTTGTTTATATAAACTATAGTAGTACTTATCTGTTATCTACTGTGTATCCTGTGCTTGAATGGCTGCCCCCATGGCTACACAGCAGCTTGATAAAAACTTTTCATGGGCCCCTGTGCATGTGTATATTGCACTCCTTTAACTACATCTGACATCAGACATAATCAGTGGAGCAAGAAGGCACACAGAGGAACACACATAGATTTGTATCAGATATATTAGGAAGACCGAAATGAGACATTGTAAGGCTTTTAAAGGGGACAGCGTCCCACTGTTGTAAATAACCCTGTTTTATAGGAGAGGAAACTTCAAAGGGATTCTGTCATGATGGTGTAGTTTTTATTTCTAAATTATACTGTTTACATTGCACATAATTCATTCTAACTTATAACATTTTCATTCTTGCACCAATAAGTGTATTTTTTTAGCTGTAATATTGGTGTGTAGGTACCCATCTCGGTGTATATGTCTGATCCTGTGCTTTTAGAAAAAGCCAGTACTTCATGATGGAACTGCTTTCAGATAAGCTTTTGTTTCTCCTACTCAATATACTAGAGGAGTCACAGTGGGGCTTGGATTTTTATTATATGCATGTGATTAAATGCAAACCATGTGTGGTACAGATTGGAAATAATTGATGGTGAAATATGATTTTGCTCTATCTGTGCCTCATTTGTTGCAGCACCTCTCCTTCTTTAGTGCGTCCCCTGATCCGGATTCACTGGTAAATACCTACAACAGAAATCTATCATCCACAATCAACTACCATGTCCCTCTGGATCCAAAAGATGACTTCCTCCACTATAAACTTTTTATGGCCTACCTTATTACTGCCAGGCTAAGCAAGACTACTATAGTACATAGTATAGTAAATAATAACAAACCCAACCCTCAAACAACTCAAAAATAGACAAAAAAACACTGTCATTTGGTGTATATCCTTGCATTTACCACCACTCTTTGTAGTCTTTTAGCCAGTTCTCTATCCAGGTACAAATACTATGTTCCAGGCCAACATTTCTTAATTTAACCAGTAACCTTCTGTGTGGCACTGTATCAAATGCTTTAGTCTAAGTAAATCACATCCACTGCCATCCCAGAGTCAAGGTCCCTTCTCACCTTCTCATAAAATGCAATACTTTTTTAATCTTGCAAAATCTATTATGCATAAAACCATGTTGGCACAAACTCATAGTATTATTTGCAATGTAGTCAAATATATTATAAGAAAATTCTCACCACTGCACTCCTGTGTATTTACTCCTCTGCTTCCAGTGGTGCTGGGTCTCCGTGGACCCGGCAAGGTCCCTTATAGACGAATATAGAAAAATACGGATCCGCACACACTTTATCTTCAAGCAGATGGGGGTTAACCCAAGTTTATTGTGCCACCACTAAGATCAACGTTTCGGGGGGGTTTACCCACCCTTCATCAGGAACCCTGATGAAGGGTGGGTAAACCCCCCCGAAACGTTGATCTTAGTGGTGGCACAATAAATTTGGGTTAACCCCCATCTGCTTGAAGATAAAGTGTGTGCGGATCCGTATTTTTCTATATTCGTCAAATATATTATCCCATAATGCTCCTTCAAAAAGATTTCCTACCACTGACGACAGACTAACCGACCTATAGTTTTGAGGAAACGCTACTATATACTACAGGAAACTGTGTATCCTTGAATGACTTTATAAATAAATTTATACATACTGTACAAACATGAAAAAATGTATATAATAATTTGGGAATCACACACTATAAGCAGGTTAACTGCAAATTATGCTTTTATTGTGCATCCACATGACATGTTTCATGTTACACACTTGAAAAAGGGCCATGGTGCCCAAAACGTTGTGTGGATGCACAATAAAAGCATAATTTACAGTTAAACTGCTTATAGTGTGTGATTCCCAAATCTGTATATATATTGTTAATATAAGCAGGAGGCCAGGGACGGAGCCTCCAGGGAACCACTACTTTCGACTACTAAAGTAAGGCTAATGTGTGCAATTTTCCTGTTGATACATGAAAAAATCTCATTCTTTAAAGGTACTTACTTCAAAAGTCTCTCCTTTCAAGCCCATATACTATTGCTCATTGCCTTTCATCTACACTGTACAGGTACAGATTGGGGCCTGGGGGCAATCTGAGGGACTGACTGCCATTGGTATAGGTACAAATGGAGGCAATATGATAGGTGCTGGCACAGGTACAGGGGGCTATATGACTGGTAAGATGGGAAATGGTAATGCAGGACTGGGTGGGGGGGCACTGATTGAAGCCTTTGACTAGGGTGCAAAAATACCTTGGCCCGGCCCTGCCTCCCTGTGTGTGCCATTCTCTGCTTGCCCAGTGCTGCTTGTGTGTGCCATTCTCTGCTTGCCCAGTGCTGCTTGTGTGTGCCATTCTCTGCTTGCCCAGTGCTGCTTGAGTGTGCCATTCTCTGCTTGCCCTGTGCTGCTTGTGTGTGCCATTCTCTGCTTGTGTGTGCCATTCTCTGCTTGCCCTGTGGAATGTAAGCCTGTTAGGGGTTTGTTCTTGGGGTTAGCATTTGGAAATTGTTGTTAAGGGCCCCTAAAGTGTTTAATCATGTGTTGGGGGGTTGTTGTATTATCTACAGGGGAGGAGGAGGCATATGGATTTAAGGGGATGTTTTTAACATGTATAATCCCAATTTTTCGGTAAAATCACTTTTATTTAAACATTGTTAAAAAGGATTACATCAGTTTATGGTCTGACGCGTTTCGTATAGACATACTTCATCGGAGACCTAAACAAACTTCCATCACATCAACTATTTATACCCACACATGTGACCTTCCCCCCATAATGCAACACTTCAGTTAATTCACTGATTAGTATCACCTATACAGAAGTGCTTTAAATATTTAACAGTTAAAAAACTTTGCTTCGCTCACTCTCGAGCCAAACTGCATTACTGATGTTTCCTTCCACATAAATATCTCTATCGTTCAATCTGAAATGTTACAATTTTCATTTAATGTTTATATAATGAATGATTAATCTGTGATAAATCTATATCTAAAAAGATGTTTGTACTAGTTCATTTTAGGCTACAATAAATATGCTTATTCTTCAATTTAAATTGATACGGCCAACATTGTTACAAGAAAAAAGGTTATGGAAAAAATTCATTCCACTTTCTTATGTTAGCAACACTGCTATTAAAAGATACTATTTCTACATTGTTACTTCCAATCACGGTGGGTACAAAATCCATTTATGTTTGCCAAATTCTATTTAACAATTTGATTACATGTTTCATTTATTTGTTAAAATTTTTGCGACCTAAAAACAGTTTCCCAAACTTCATTATATATAACAACTAATATCAAAAACTGAGTTTAATCCCTGCTGCTGTCTGGTATTCAATTTGTGTATCCATTTCACTTCCGCTCGCAACTAGGTTTTTTTCCCCCTTTGGGGCACCAATATGAGCAGGGTTCGGGGCACATTGCACCCGAACCACTACCTCTGAACGGTGAGCGAATTAAAAGCACGAGAAATGTGCAATAAACTAAATGGATAGAGCTTATAGAAAATTTATAAATCCCTCGTATTGGATGCATGGTGAAATATTATGTTTTTAACATGACTTTAATTTTTCACATATGAGTGATGAGGGATTTCCCTGCAGTGAGCACCAACCATTTGGTTTTTTGGTGTGCTACCCCCGTTAATGTGGATATGATCTTAAAAGTTCTTGTGGTAATATGGGTGTGGTTTACAGTGGGTGTGGTTTAAAAGGGGGAGTGGCCAACACTGACTTCGATTATCGGCCCTCCTCTACATAGGCCAGTAAAATTTTGGCCCTCGGTACCACAGAACTTGGACAAGACTGATCTACAGTATACCATGTCCTCTTCTTGTTTGAGTGCAGAACACCTGGAGCTACCAACACCTCCAAAGGCCTGCATTAATTTGCATAGCTAAAAAGTTGGGACTGAAGAATAGGTGCACCATTGTAAAAACCTGGGTGAAATGTATTATTCCTCTATTACCTCTTGAAGGCTACTCAAAAAACTTTTAAAACACATTGTAAGGCATTACTGGAATTCAAACAGCCTGCCTTTTCAATGTGATTTCAATTGTCCAAGTTATCTTTTTGACCAATTATGGCCAACCAGTTACATCTTATAACTGGATATAGAAAACCTTCTCCTACCAATTACCAGTTGCCTAAGTAATGTACTGATAACTGTAGTATGATCCTAAATTTGGCTATCCTGTCTACAGTGTCGGACTGGCCCACTGGGATACCAGGAAAACTCCCGGTGGGCCCAGGTGTCAGTGGCCCCTCATGCTGCTAAACATTTGGCCTATTTTATGGTCATTCCCTGTTTCTATAAGAACAAAGTGGCTAAATAGACGGTATAATAAATGATAGTATGTAGAGAAAAGGAGAACAGATGAGTGAGGAAAGGAAGAATAATAGTACTAAGAGTGGGCCCCTGGTCAAAGATTAATTGGTGGGCCCCTAGTCAAAGGTTTTTGGGTGGGCCCTGTTGTCTCAGTCCAACACTGCCTGTCTATTTTTTTCTGTATCCTGACATGAAATCTTGATCCTATGCATCATGGCGTCTTAATCTGGAACTTGATTATTCTGTATTACTTGAACCTAATTATTGTGCCTGCCCCATCTGTTTGTTACTTATCCAGCTCAGTTCTGTACTGCAATCCAATCTTCTACAAATCATAAATGCCACAGTTACAGTATATAGCCATTTTAAAATCCATGGCCAACTAGTCACATTTCCATTTTGGGAGGTGATGTTTTGTTCTCTCTGAAACTCACATTTAATTGGTTTCAAATACTCATAACATTTATGGGACCCACTTTTATTATCTTTTGGTGTGTGGTTTATACTTTTACTACTCTGGCTAACCTTTACATCTACCGTATATACTCGCGTATAAGCCGAGTTTTTCAGCACCCAAAATGTGCTGAAAAACTCAAACTCGGCTTATACGCGGGTCATACCTCCTTCCGCGGCCCCAGCAGGACTGTCTGTGACTGACTGTGTCGCCGCCCGGAGCAGGTCCAGGAGCTCCGGGCGGCGCGTCCTTCCCTGCCGGCGTTCGCTCCCAAAATGGCGGCGCCCATGGCCGCCACGTGGGTAGCGGCGCCGGCCGCTACCCACGTGGCGGCCATGGGCGCCGCCATTTTGGGAGCGAACGCCGGCAGGGAAGGACGCGCCGCCCGGAGCTCCTGGACCTGCTCCGGGCGGCGACACAGTCAGTCACAGACAGTCCTGCTGGGGCCGGGTCACGTTTTACTGTGACAGAGGGAAGAGCAGCAGACGTGAGGGCCGGGGTGGGGAGAGCGACAGGTGGGGAGAGCGACAGATGGGGAGGGCAGGGGGGGGGAAGTGGCAGAGGGAAGCAAACATGAAATAGGGGTAGAAAGAGGACCCTTTAACAGGTACCTGCCCAGTGTCCCCCAATTGTTGCGGCCGGGTCACATTCACATTTTGAAATCTGACATGGGGCCCCTAGGCTTATACACGAGTCAATACATTTTTCCAGTTTTCTTAGGTAAATTAGGTACCTCGGCTTATACACGGGTCGGCTTATACACGAGTATATACGGTATTTACCTAACTATAATGCTGCTTGGAGATGTGGACAATGTTGGTTATGAATGCTTGTCTTTAGGGCATTACTACCTATTCAGTATTTGTATATCAAAATAATATCTTTCACAAATAAAAGTATTTAAATGTGGTCATATTCTTCCAGTTTAATAGGCACACTGCAGTAATATGCAAGATGGTATTTTTTTTACTCTGGTTGGATATTCACCTTGCTTGCTTACTTGGTTCATTAGTTGGTTTCTAATGTAGAATAAACTCTTTAGTACCCTAGTTCCTCACAAGGATCACTAGGCTTATCATACATTATATATGAAGTGCCAGCAAGCTATCTGCATAGGAGTGCCAGGATTGAAATATAAACTGGCATCAAGAGGCAAAATATTCTGCCTTTGTATAGCAGTGCTTTGTAGGTTCTGTGGGGCTGGCAATCCAAGGGGTGCTTGGGGGCTCATTCCAAAGGTCAGCTAGGTATGAGATCTACAGTTAATGTCTATTGCTTACCTACTCCTTTACACACTTGTAATAAAAGAGCCCACTGCATTGCAGTTATTAATTGCAAGTTTAACACGTTTTTACAATAAAATCCAAATTGTTTGTGGAAATTATCAAAAAAATTTATTGATAAATAAGGGGATAGATCAGTGCAGATTTTGTTGGACTATTTTACAAAATATTATCAGCAATTTTCAGATTTTGATAAATAATCCCCATAGTGTAAAAAAATAAGAGTATGCTAGTGTATTCTAATCTTTTACATATGGAAGAAATGCACTTTAAATGTGTTTTAAAGTTAACGATAAAGGGGTAAATTTATCAAAGAGTGAAAGCCCGCAGCTCCCAATTCATTTCTATGGGATTTTGAAAGGCGTATTTATCAATGGGTGAAAGTGAAAGTTCACCCTTTGATAAATACGCCTATAAAAATCCCATAGAAATGAATGGAGAGTGGCGGGATTTCACTCTAGTGGCGGAACTTCACTATTAACTTCACTCTTTGATAAATATACCCCTTGAGTGAAACTGGCTCCATGTAGTATTAATTGTTGCTCCATGGCTCCATGTAGCAAACATTGTATATGTTTCCTTTAAAACTGTAAGCAAGTTGGATGTAGATAAAAATGTAACAAATAAATGTAAACAGCATGTCAAAAACTTTTTGGGGAAATTCTGCGAACAATCTCTAATAGCCAAAGAATCAAATGAGGAACATGCATCCCACTGAATATGCAAATCTTCATCAGCAACAGTAATGAGATATAGCTTTGGACTTTAACATAACTATATGGCACAATTCCAGAAGTTTGACTTTCACTTTTCCTCAGTTTGCAAGTCACAGATGAATGACGATGACTGGATATGAGAGAACAGTGGATCATGTAAGAGACTATATCCAGCGCTTCAGCCTTGATAACTGTGCTTTAGGGAACCAGGGCTATAACCGAGTTCTCCTACAGTTGTTTGGGTATATGGGTCATGGCAAGTCCTCCCTCATCAACTCCTGCAAGTATGTATTAGATGATGGAGAATATCGCATTCATGCAAATGCATTGGCTTCCCATACTAGTGTCACTTTCAACAGAACAGCCTACCCACTCACTGACACCATCACTATTGTGGATAACAAAACTAACTGATTAAGTAGCGTTTAATAGAAATTTACTGGGAGCAACTAAATGAAGCTTCTTCTCCTCTTTAACTATTTCAATGGTTCCATTACACACCAATGCAACTTTATTTTTCATAATCTTTGCAAACATCTGCCCTGTAACGTATGATTGCGATAGACTGATCCCCAGCCTTTGAGGCTGCATCCGTAGTTACTACCTCCCAGTGGGCGGGGGCCCAGCTTCTGCCTTTGTTGAGGTTGTCTGGATTGATCCACCATGCTAGGCTCTGCCTGGTTACTTCATGTGATATGTATTATCAGTTGTTGTAAGTCCTTGTGATCCTTGTTCTACTGAACTAGGAAGTTGTTCTGGAGTGGTCGCATGTGAAATCTAGAGAATGGTATTGCCTCCAGTGCCGATACCATGAGTCCCAATAGGCGAAGACAGTCCTCTGCTGACACTGTCTGGGAGGTCAGGAACTCCTGAGTTGTCTGTATTAGTTTCTCTATCTTGTCCTGTGGTAAGAACACTCTCCTGAGCATTGAAGTTGAGACACCTGATGGTTTGGCTTGGTTGTAGTGCACTCTTGTGGTAATTTATCAGCCACCCGTGTTGTGTTAGTACCTGAAGACACATATGGGTGGCTTGATGTGCAGTAATCAGTAGGTCATCTAAGTAAGGT
This sequence comes from Xenopus laevis, assembly GCF_017654675.1. Lineage (NCBI taxonomy): Eukaryota > Metazoa > Chordata > Amphibia > Anura > Pipidae > Xenopus > Xenopus laevis. The sequence goes on along the minus strand of NC_054387.1, from coordinate 129,231,166 downwards.
AGAATCTTTATCCTCAACAGTCTAAATGTAGGCTATGATTGGGGTTAGGATCTTGGCGCAGTAAAAGGTCCAAAGGGTAAGGCCATAAACTATTAGTGGTGTTCGCTTACGGCGAAACGCAGACACTTTCGGGATTCGTGGTAAATTGGTATGTGCAGATGTGCATCCTGCAGGTCGATGGATGTAATGAAATTGTTTGGCTCCATGGTCACTACAACTGATCGAACTGACTCCATCTTGAACTTCTGAGTGGTGACCATTGGGTTCAAAGGTTTTAAATTGAGCACGGGTCTGAAGATGCCCTCTTTTTCATACTAAGAAGAGGTTGTAATAAAAGCCTCTGTACTTTTGATCTAGTGAGTTGGTAGTTTGTATTAGAAGTCTTTGTTTGTTGGTGGTAGTTGATGATGTGCTGAACCTTTTGGGTGGAAGGTGGGGTGAGAATAGGATTCTGTACCCTTGATGTATTATTTTTAGTACCCACTTGTCTGTGACGTGTGTCTCCCACTCCCCGAGGTATATTTGCAGTCTTCCACCTATTAGACTCTGCCCTAGTGGCTGAGTCAGGCCGAGCTGGTTCTGTTAGTGATTGGTTTCTTGGCATTGGTACGGTTCTGTTCCTGCCAAGATGTTCTCTGTTTATTTGTCTGATCGGTTTTAGGTGCCCTGAAGTTGGTCCGAATGGGGTGAAAGGGACTGGTTTGGGTTGACCAGCTCTTTCTGTTTGAACTTGTTTGGTGTGTCAAATCTTTGTTTCTTTCCTGTGGGGAGAAAGGTACTCCCCCCCCCCCCCCGTTACTTCAGCTAAAATCTGTTTGAGATCCAGGCCGAAGAGGGATTCGCCTGTGAACCGAAGAGCTAGAAGTCTCAGTTTGGAAGCTGTATCGCCCGACATCCTGAATAATGCTCGTCTTGTGACTACAGCATTTGTTGTTGCTTTAGCCACTAATCTGCTAATTTCCATGGCAGCCTCTGCGAGAAATGTGAATGCGGTTGTCAGTCTATCGATCTCCATTTGTAATTCCTGTTTTGATGAAGGTGGGTGTCGACCCAGCTCTTGTGCTCAATGCCTAGCTGTGCAGGCCAATCCCACAGATGCTACTGCTGGATGTAGTATTGCTGCTGCCTGAACATAAGATCTCTTTAGGGTAGATTCCATGCGGTGGTCTAAGGGGCCTTTAATGGCCGCCTCCTCGGCTGGTAATGCTGTGTGTCTGGACAAGTGGGCTATGGCTGAGTTTACTCTAGGAGCTTTGTCCCATTTATTCTGCTGATCCTCTGGCACTGGATAGGTTTTAAAAACCATTGAGTGAGAGCTACCCATCTCTCTGGTTGGTTTCATTCTGATTCAATGGCCTGTGTAATTGAATTGAATATTGGGAATGTCAGTTTGGATTTCTTTTGAACACGTAACGGTCTCATCCTTTATCATCCTGCATCATTTCCTTGAGTAATCTTTTAGATATCTCTGGGTTAGAGGTCAAAGTGTGTTCATCCTCAGAGTCCAAATCTGTAGTGGACTGTCTTTGATCTGAGGTGTCTCTTCCTAGAAGAGGACCTTGTTCCTCCTCTGAGTCTGAAGCCAATCCCTCCTCTGATTCTGAAGAGGAGTCCAGATTAATGGGAGCTCTACACTTCTTTGTCTGTCTCGGGTTAATTGCCCCCTGTGTAATTCATGAAGTTGCGGGTGGGGGTGGTTGAACAGTACTCATGAAACACTGTAAAAATTCCCCAAATTGAGATGGTACTTGGGTTGGTTGGCTAGGTGATGGCTGGGGTGTATCTGTGGCAGCTTCAGCTGCATCTGACTGTGGGGAAGTTGGTGTTGTGGGTGCCAATAAAATAGGCCCTGGAGAGGACTTCCTTACCTCAGTACTGGGGGCTGAGTTAGGTCCCTCTGCTGTTAATGATGGCATAGGTTGTGGAGACAGTATGGGTGGCCCCTGTACCTCAGGTGCTTTTAAACTGGGCTTATAATCAGAACAGCAGTTAATTTCAGATTTTCTTAAAGAGTGCTTGCAACTTCTGCATTTGTTTGGCTTCTTTGCCGTCTTTATTAGCTATATATCTGCCCTTAAATCTGCTAGCGATCTGCCTTTTTGATTATGCGTCTATTAGAATGCACTCCCACAGACTAGTATTGGAACTGATATAGTACACCTCCTAGTAAGCTGGCAAGTGAGCAATAATGTCCTTGTAGTGTGCCAAGGCTCCGTTTCACCTGATTTGTGCCTCCTTTAATGCAGGCTGTTCGGGGATTATGGAGGAAATTGGCGCGATAGTCGCACTGCCTCCTGTTCCCTGGTGTGGTTATGCGGAGCAGTTCTCTGATGTCAGAGCGCCTCTATAGGAAAACGGTGCAAAGAAGTTTGCCATGCTTGTCCTATGCGCTCCATTGCTTAGCAACCACTCGTAATGAGCATAGTGAGGTGCTGTCTAATCTTCTACCATGCAGTAATTACCTAGGTTAGACTGCTCCCTTTTCTAAACTGCTCTGCCTATTGTAATGTGCAGAGTGCACCCAGCTCTAGACGGATGAATAAGATTCTCAGTCCCTTGTTTTCCCCATAGCCAGTCTAGGCTGCATGTTGCGACTTTGGCCCCTATTTTATTTAGGGTAATGTCTCTGTACCCATGTAGACTCACCCGGTCCTGAGCCTCCTTTACAACTTGTTTCACATGTGTGGGCAGCTCTTCGCACCCTGCCTGGTTGTGGCCTATGACAGCTCTCCGTGTCATCTATGGCCCCTTACAACTAAGCTATCTTCTTGCTGTAGATGTACCGAAAGACAGCTCTGCTTGTCTTACATGGAGTATGTAGTAGATGACCCAAGATAATTTAATTAATATGCTGATGAGATGTCTGATGTGCTGTCCTTTACCTCTAAGGCAGGACAAAAAACTGAGGAGAAGAGGCGGAGCCAGCCCATATACACAGGAGGAGAGGCCAGGAGTCAACAGCTTTATTCTGTCTTGCCTTCAGAGGTGAAGGATCATAGACGTCTGCACTGACAGGAGGGCCGACTAGAGAAATGGAGATGTTTATTAGTCAACCATGCTAAAGCTGGCCATAGATGTTGAGATTTTTAAAAGATCAGATCCTGATTGTGAGACCAAGATCTTCTCAGAACGATCGTACCATCATCTAAAAAGTCCAATTTGGCAGGAAAACAAAGGGGAGCTGCCTGCTTGGCCCTGCAAACATAGATACATTGCACTGGGACCGACAAAGATTTTTTGACCTGGCCGATCAATTTCCTGACAGATGTCGGCCGAAAAATCGTAAGATGTACAATCGTTCGAATCCCACTAACCGCACGATAATTTCGAAGGATTGGTCGGGTTTCCCTAAAATCTGTCGTTCGGCAAGAAGAATCGTCGCGTCTATGGGGAGCTTAACACATACGTATTAAAAGCACATTAAAACCCTAAGGGGCAAATTCACTAACCTGCGGAGTTGCGCTAGCACAGGCTTCGCCACACTTCGCCAGGCGAAGTTTCACCAGGGCGCCGCTAATTCACTAAAATCCGAAGTTGCGCTCAGGGAGGCGAAGTTGCGCTAGCGTTAATTCGTCAAGGAAAGCGCAGTTACGCTAGTGATGCCTAATTTGCATACGGCACCGAGTTAAAGTACAATGGACGTATGTGAAGCAGCAAATACATTACACTACACAAGCCTGGGAATCCTTTATAAAATAAAATAGAGTTGTTATTTTGACCTACTGTATTGTTTAGGTGCCAGATGTTAGGAAATGTAGGGGGGAAGGAGGGTACCCCAAAAAAATTTACGTTCTTTTTCAGCCTATCACCCTTAAAAAAGGAAAAGACGCCCGCGTTTTTTTTTTTTAAACAATCCCTATATCTACTCTATTGCTCTTCACCTGGTCTGAGGTGGCGAAGTAACATCTGGCGCAAGAGGTAACGTACAGTAAAATGCGCAAGTTAGTGAATTAGCGTAGTTATGTCCACTTCGCTAGCAAATTTGGGCCAGCACCCGTAAATCGGTGGCGAATTTGCGCTAGCGTTAGGCGCTTCGCACTTTAGTGAATTTGCCCCCTAAGACTCCTGTAAGAGGAGGGGCACAAGCGATTATGTTACAAAGTAATAATGTTATCACAATACTGTAAATAATAACTGCTGTTAATATTGAACTAAAAAGTCCACCAAAAATGAATACAGTGTCCAAAAAATATTGTCACTCCAACTTGTGAGCTTGATATATGTATATTGAAAAGATTTCAAGGAGAGATGCTTCAGCTGCAAGAAGTTGAATGCAGTCACACATAAATAACACAGTATATTATACAATGTTTATGAACAGATGAACAGAGCCATAGGGTTCTGTCTTTCTTTAACCCATTCAATATTGTGGCGTTATAGTCTGACAAGAGTTCACTAGATTCCTTGATCCTAGGGTCGCACACATTGACCATGAGGCACATCACAATGGTAGTTAGTACAATTGTAAATTAATCATTTATTTAACTTATATTCTTATTGTGAATATATTCTTTTGTGCCCTCTAAATCAACTGACCACTCGTCAACAATTAAAGATCTTTATTTATTTGCATGGAAATTACTTTTTGTTAAATGAACTACTGGAGTGTGCCTTTTATTTGTGAACTATAACTTACACTATTATGTTATCTGATAAAATCTGGATATAATTACCATAATTGGGTTATAAAACTCATTTTAGCATTGTATAATTGATATGATACAGTATATTCTATTCTACTCTAATTGTGCTTGATTAGACTATTTACTAATATGATTGTTATGTACTTTCTGTATAATCGCATAAAGTAATGTGTTTTATTTGTCCTTTACCCGTGCTAATTTATTCACAGTGCTACCCTTTTAAGTTATTGTTCCTGCTGATGGGAGTAGAGAAGGTGATTAAGATAGAAAACTACACAAGGGAGGATCATGGCAGAACACAAGGGCGACACAAGGAAGTTCTAAACTTTCTCTACAGCGTTCTGGAAGATGTCAACTTCCAAATGAGATATCTGAGGAACCCAAGAAAGGAAAGGATAGAGCGCAAGAAATTTCTGATTAACTTTCTGCATGAGAGAGATTCAGAAACTGAAGAAATGTATAAAGCTGCCAAAACGATCCATTGACTTCGGGCATTGGGAGAATCTTTGAATTGATTCTTGATTTGCTCCAAGTTGATGAGAAAAACGTATCTAATAATTCAGATCCAGATTTTCCCATAGAGCCAGATTCAACCCAATGAGAAAAACATCTCATTGTGAATAAAGAGATTTTTTTTTTCTTCTTACATCTTTATCTTGCCTATAAGTTATCACATGATAAATCATAAAATAATGTTTTCTCATGAAACTGAATCTGGCCTATAATATTCTAAATAAATGGAGAAACGTACACTTGGATCAGCTGTTGTACTAAGGGAGATATATACAGTTTTTTTAAATTCACTGTATTTTATGAAAAGTTAACTATATTTCAAGTAGTAGTCACAGATGAAATGAGGCAGTAAATGACCTTGCAAAAATGTGGCAAATCCTACAATACACCTGTCATGCGTTTTGAATTCTCATTCGTATACATCTATATTTATCTACATGGGCCATGATTTTCTTTATGGATAATGGATCTTTCTGTAATTTGGATCTTCATACCTTAAGTCTGCTAAATAATCATTTAAACATTAGATAATCCCAATAGGCTGGTTTTGCTTCCAATAATGATTAATTATATCTGTTTTATTATTACAGAGAAAAATTTTGATTATATGGGAGACAGTCTTTCCATAATTTGGAGCTTTCTGGGTAATGGGTTTCTGAATAACAGATCCTATACCTGTACCTTTTATTTCTTGTTTTTAAGCCATCAAGTGGGAAATTGCCTCAACATTAGTACTGTCAAATTGTCCCCATTGTGTTTTTGCTCCTCTTATTGTGAAACGATCCCAAGAATGAGATAAAGGCCTTGCATAAATCAACAACATTGTGTTTTCAATTACACAAAAACTGAAGCTTCAGTAGGAGAAATATGATTTTTTTGGTAAATTGCAATTCATCTATGCAGATACAATTGATTGCCGAATTTAGACTTCTCTGTGTTAAGCCTACTAGCAATTTGCTATGCTGCAATGCAGAATTTGATTGTATTATTATTATTATTATTAACATGTATTTATATAGCGCCAACATATTGCGTAGCACTGTAAAGTAAATGTGATTATACAACTACATCACATGAATTACATATATAGAATATATGGAGTAACAAACATCACAATCAATACAGGTACAAAAGGTGAGGAAGGCCCTATGCATAGGCATACAGTCTAAAGGGAAGGGAGTAATACACAAGGTGTGGGAGTGGGCAAGATCGAAGTAAGTGGGTGAGAAATGTGGTACTGTATGTGGTGTTGCGTTTGGTAGTTAAGCAGAGTGAGGGTAGGCTTCTCGAAAGAATTGCGTTTTCAGAGATTTTTTGAAAGCAGAAAGGTTGGGAGAAAGTCGGACAGACCGTGGGAGAGAGTTCCAGAGGAGGGGTGCAGCCCTTGCAAAGTCTTGAATGCGAGCATGTGAGGAGGTAATGAGAGAAGAGTTGAGTAGCAGGTCAGTAGAGGAGCGTAGTAAGTGAGTGGGTGAGTATATAGAGATGAGTTCAGAGATGTAGGGTGGAGCAGAGTTGTGAAGTGCTTTGAAAGTCAGTGTCATTAATTCATTGTATGATTCTTATTCAGCAATAGACCCTTACTTTACTTTTCACTAGACTTCATTGTACAGATAATTAATCAATCAGGGGAAGCAACTATAGTATATGATCCTACATATTTCAAAGCAATACTTCCAGATCCTTAAAACTTGTTTTTATTGTGTTTATACCAACCAGGAAGAATAATGTGATGTTACTATCAGTGTCAGAATATGCCCTGTTTAGTGCAAGAAATAAAAAATAAATATATGAACGAACAGCTGGTGCACACACAAAAATCTATGGTAAATGCCTAGGCGCTGGTTAAATATGGATAAATAGTAAGCAAATCTTCTTGATGATGGCTTAAGTTGCTAGCCGAAACATCGCAATAAACTACACTTTTTTTACACCTAAAAAGCCCTGTGAGTGCGTTTTTTTATTTGCTTACTATATATATATATATATATATATATATATATATATATATATATATATATATATATATATATATATATATATATATATATATATAAAACAAACAAGGGAAAGTTGTGCTCACCACTATTTTTTAAAATCATTAGGCGGGGGTGCAATGAGGCTGTGACTACAAAATACAAATAGACAAATACAAGAGTCCTCTGCACTCAACCCATTATCAATATATTTAAGACAGAGACATTTTGTGCTACTGCTACTGAAAAATTACTTACCCTTTAAAAAAAACAGGGATTGTTTGTCCATATATTGCAATATATTTAATATGTCTAATAAAAGGGCAAAATGTGCTCTGTGCAGACGTTTGTGCATGTATACAACGTTCTGTTTTCTGTGCATGTGCAAACCATACACACAATGGTTTTTTGGCATTCGCACCGAGCCCCTAAGGTTAGGAACCTGGTGGGCCCCAAATAAGTCAGTCCAACCCTGGTGCTTTGCCACCCCTAGTCTTATGTGCCATAACTGTCCATGGCCCAAACACTTCCAGGCCAACACGAGTGAAAGGAGGATCAGTAGTTAATCGGTCAGGTGGCAAGTCTGACATATGTTGCTGCTGATGTTTCTTATTTAGTTTACGGGACTGAACATACTTGTGGATTATGTTATTTATCTGTATTCCTCCTGCAGCTCTATTAGCACTCTCAGTAAAATGTCTGCCTTGGTGCTTGTCTTGGTCATGGTGATGGTGAATAAGCAATATGGCAATGTGATGGTTACCAGCTATTATCAAAGGGTTTTGTTCCTTTTGTTTTAATGTGGCCCTGTTCAAACTGCCACCAACCCTTAACATGCCATCACTGTCAATTACTGGATTCAAGTTAAATATTTTTAGAAATGTTCTTCTTATTAAGAATGCACTGGATTTCTGCAGAAAAGGCATGCTGCTGAACACAATATATTATAATTAACTCACTTTGAGCAATATCTGCTGCAGTAGGAGATTTGTGTCAGAGGTGCCAGCCACAGCAGCCTTTAACATCTGTTTATTATACATGGTAACAATGTACTCTGTGGACTAATCCTGCAATAGTGCGTACAAGTCTTGTCTACTTGGAGAAGCATTCAAACCATTGACAACCTAAGTTGAAACCTTGGTCAATTCTCGTGACAAGGGTTGAAACTTCAGGATGAATTGCAGGGTCTCTGTTAGGATCCAGGAGACTAAAGACATCTGCAGAAGTTGTAGGTTCTGAGCAATCCAGCAAGAATTCAGGACCTGTTAACCAACTATCTGCAAAGATAGCTGTGGACACAGGCCTGGTTGCATTGAAGTTTGGTTCTTGTAGAACGGAATGACAAGGGTGCAACCCAACTGTTAGAGTTGTCTTTAAAGAATTCAGTGTACATTATTCTGATTAAATCAGAAGGTGCAATTGTGTTGTCATCGTTTGAAGTATAAATATAAAATTTCTCAGCACACCGCTTACTTGATTTTTAAGGGTGTATACACTTCCTGGCTGCTTCATAAACTGTATCCAGGGACTTTGTATGGAAGGAGCACACCTATGGCCAAAGCCTTTTCAATCTATATATTGCAGCAGAAAAACAGCACAAGCTTTCGGAAGAAACCTCCTTCCTCAGGTGCTATCGTTTGTACTATGAAATACTGTATCCCCAAAGTTGTTATCAAAAGAGATATGTGAGAAAATCTTACCCTGGTGGTCTAGTGGGGGGACGGCAGGGACGCCTGCCGCCCCCTCGGCGGGGACGCCCGCCGCGCCGATCTGCTTCTCTGCAGGCGCCGGTCTGTTAGGGCGCACCTCTTCCTGGTTTTTATGCGCATGCGTGCTGACATGATGACGTCAGCGCGCAGTGGCGCGAAATTCAAACGATATTTAAAGGGATCTCTAGTTTAATTCTGTGCCCGTGATAGGATTGTATTCCTGGTGCTCCTGAGCCTTGTGCTAGTTTGTTCTGCTTCCTTCTGAACCTGTTTGATTCCTGTTTTGACCCCTGCCTGGCTATTTTGACTATTCTGACTTCTGGATCCTGACCTTGCCTGCTTACGATTACTCTTCTGTTAAAACCCTTGATTGATCACCCGGTTTTGACCCTTTTGCCTGTTTGACGATCCTTGCTATCTGCCTGCCTCGACCCTGCCTGCCTGACTACGATTCTGCTTAATCCGTTGTACCGAGACTTTCGGTCCGAAAAGACTTTGCTACCAGCCGTGCCCCTTTGCCAGCCAGAACATCTCGCCTTGCACCCCTCGTTAAGTCCAGGTGGCACCCAAGTAAGCTCCGAAGCCCAACGGTGGTCACACTACTGGTGAAGCCAAGCCGAGACCAGGGTGCTTGGCACTTTTTCTGGTATTGGGTGCCGGCCGTGACAAGATAGAAGTGACACTGGATGTTGGGATCATATCTTTAATTTTCTCCTTTAAAAGATGAGGGCATGGTCTGAAGTGACTTGCTCGTCCACTTCTCAATACATGAGTTTTAAAGGAGTCAACTTCAGATGGTCTGCACATTTTGTTCAGGCACACATGACCCACTATTACCAAGCCTAATTCAAGTCTTTGTGAATAGGGATCATCATGAGGACCATTGCACTGTTGGCTTACCTTATGGATTCTCTTTATGGAGCATTTCTCTCCCCAACATGAGCAGGATTTTGGAATCCTTTTTGATGGCATGAATCTGATTAGCTACGTGCCTTAAGTGGGGGTTGGTGGTATGCTGCTTCTGGTGTGGGAATCTCCTCCCTGTTATTAGGTATTTCACCACATTCAATTAGCATACGTAAAGGCAGATGAATGTTACTTTTGATTGAGGAGACAATGTATCTCACTGTAGTTTATACACTATGGAGCAGGGTGTAGCAGGTCCTATTAATGTCCCACTGGTGCTCCTTCCAGGTACCTAATGAACATATGTAAACATTGAAATGGAGGATGACAGTGCAGATTAACTGCTAAAGTGCGAGTTTATTGCAGTCCACACAACATGTTTCGAGCAACATATGCTCTTTTTCAAAGGAGACAATGTACTCATTGACTCTTCTACCAAGGGTCTCTATACAACCAGCACAGGGATTGAGGGTATAGGGTTCTGCATCTCATTTGATATTGAAAATCTCAAAAAAGCTGTGGCCTTGACAGAGATCTGTTGCTTTGTCATCAAGCATAGCATAAGTCTTTATTGCTTTATCTGGTTGACCTACAAGACTTTACTCTGACCACATGATATTTCTTAAATGGGTGTCGTTTCTTGTGAATTGGACACAGACGGTTGGGATCGTTGGTTCCCCACCAGAAGAAGTTTTGTCAGCCAAAGAGGTTGCAGCAGGAGGGATGTCTGTCTTTCTAACAGACACAGTGCCCCACAAGTCTCTGTGTTTAGTACCTGTGTTGTCATGCCTTGAAGATGATGAAGCAGAAAGGTTGGGCTCACAAAATCTGAAGCTGGGATCATTCTTGGTCCAGGCATGGTCACTGATGAATTTGCAAAAGTATGAGAATGGAAGGAAGGATACATTATATAGTCTCTTCTGCCCTAAACCAGCTGTGGCCCACTTCTCTTGCAGTGTGGTAGCTTCAATACTTCTTGGTTCACCCCATGAGCAGTATCCAAGTAGCTGAGTCCTGAGAGGCGAGGGTCTGCCTTAGCTAACTCCAGCTCCATTAGAAGCTCACTGAGTTCCTGCAGTTTGCGATTGTCTTGGTTATTTTTGGGAAGGATAGTAGTCTCTTAAAAAAGGCACTTTCTATAACTTCAGAGCTACCACAGGTTTGTTCAAATCTTCCCCGAGCGGCAGCAAGACCTGTATCTGGGTAGTCGATGTGCACAGCTTTTAGTCTCTCAACACAACCAGCAGACTCTGGACCTAGCCATTTGATGAGTAAATCACGTTCCTCTTTGGCTGTGAGGTTGAGGTCAGCAATTGCAGCTTTAAGGGCTCTGTAATTCTCTGGACAGTCATCATGGTATGCATGGGTTTTCTCCCTGGATGTCTGTAAGCTCTAGCACATGGTGTACTTGCTTAGCTTCAGTTGGGAATGAATGTACAGAGCCTTGCTGAAACATTTTGCACTTTTGCTAAAAATGGTTACTATCTCTTTAAGAAAGTTACAGCAGTGGCAGAGGTGTAGGGCAAACTGCAGCAGTGCTATAGCAGGACCCTGAGAGCAGTGTATACAGCAGCTTAAGCAGCACAATAACACAATCCAGATGCATACAGATGCAACAGTTCTGAACATTCACAGGGAATAACATGTGTTTGTATAACCATGTGCTTGCAGGGAGTTGTTAGACTGCATTAAGCTTGGTAGCAGATTGAATATAAATGACTTGCCAATGAGTGGAGACTTGATTGAACATACACTGTAACAGCAGGTTTACGAAACGCATTTTAGGACATCTTGCACGAAATGCATCTCCTTCCTGCAATGTCCTATGCCTTCAGAATGGAGCATCGGTTGCTTTTACCGTCACTCATCGTCCAAATCTGCAATCACACCTCCGTCCTCTACCCTCCCTTCTCAGCCGTCAGTCATATGAACTCAGCCCTCAGCCTTCCGCCCTCAGTCCTCCATCCTCCTCTTTCAGTCATCTGCCCTCATTCCTCTGCCTTCCGCCCTCAGTCCTCTTCCTTCCGCCCTCGCTCACCACTATAGAAAGTTATGGATAAGACTGTCGGCTGAAAAGAAAGATCTGGGGGGGGAGTGCTGAGCAGTGAGGGCGGAGGGAATAGGGCAGAAGGAAGAGGACTAAAAGGAAGAGGACTGAGGGTGGAAGGCAGATGACTGAGGGAGGAGGATGGAAGGCTGAGGGAGGAGGATGAAGGGCGTTGAGGGCAGAAGGCTGAGGACGGAGTTCGTATGACTGACGGCTGAGAAGGGAGGGTAGAGGACGGAGGTGTGATTGCAGATTTGGACGATGAGTGACGGTAAAAGCAACCGATGCGCCATTCCGAAGGCATAGGACATCGCATGAAGGAGATGTATTTTGCAGCAGGATGTCCTAAAATGTGTTCCGTACAGGTTATTGAATTCTATGATAATGGCTGATTTCCCCATGAGACCTCCCTGCTGGGCCTGTATGGAGCTGTAACAACCACTGAGGACAATCTTTGCCAGATAGCTGAACTCACCAGGGACTTGTAATCCACAAAGCTGCTTTATTTGAGCTGGATAGACAAATGTAGCAGTGGATGAATAAGTGCTGCAGGTCAAAAAGTATATTTATTTTCCCAACCTCAGAGTAGCTCTTCACTCATGGAAGGCAGGAACACAAGAGGATGATGGGAGGAACTGACATCACACACGAGGAAGGGAATAGGAGGAGGGTTTACAAACAAGGGAATACAGAGCCTGCTGTATAGCTTTGGTCACTAGGTGGCAGCATAATAACGGATAAGCATATACGCGGCGATGCGTTTTCTATAATCGCCCGAAGTTGCCTCGAAAACGCATCACCGCGTGTGCTTTAGCGCAGGCGACTTTTCATTATAGCCTATGGGAAAACACGCTGAGGCAGTTTGGGGAGGTAGTCGCTCAGAAGACGAGGCGATTAGTCGCCAGGCGACAAAATCTCCCCAAATCTCCTCATGTGGACTAACCCTTAAGGAGTGCTGATTAGCCACCTGAGACTAATCAGACCCAGCTGGTCAGTAGCAGATCACACTGCTAAAATGGGCAACATCACTGGTGATGGTTTCCTCCAATTCTCAGACAGCATGGCTCCCTGGTGTGACACTGATGAGCCATGGCCATTGGATAAATCAGAGGGAAGCAAATTCTCATTGGTTACAGGTTTGGCAGGAGCTGCAATTTGTAACCAGGGAAAGATTAGACTGGATTCTACCTAGCAGGAGGACACTATGGTGTTATGTGGGGATTTGCAGCTCTTCTTATTGCCAGTATCCTGCCATTTCCACTTATCATGGATGCCTTTGTTTCCGAGGTGAAAAAAGCCATTGCAGCTAACAGCAGGGAGTGGCTGCTGGAAGAGGATAAACCCAGGACAGTAGTGAGTGACATGGTGGGCCTTTCTGGTACAACCGACAGGAGAAGTACAGTAGGTGGTAAAGTCCCTCAGAGAGAAAATCCTTTACATAGCAGACCAATTACTCCTTATAACATGAACCCATCAATCAGGGCCACCATCAAAAATCACAGGGCCCCGTATAACAAAATTCTATGGGCCCCACCCTGCACCACAGTAAAAAAGCCACACAGGCAACACTAAAAATGGTAACCCCCCCCCCGCTAACAAGTTATAAAAAGCCATTGGTGGTCAGGACTCCATTATAAGTTAAAAAAAACACTGGTGCCAGTGCCCCTCATAAAAGTTTGTAAAAAAAAACATTGGTGACCATGACCGCCCCTTACAAGTTAAAAAGAAACATTGGCGGTCAGTGGCCACATAGAATATTTAAAAAAATATTGGTGGCTAGGGGCCTATATAGGATTTAAATAAGACACATTGGTTCACTTCAACTTCGGCCCTTTTCGTGGCTTCAGGTCTTTTTGAGACTTCAGGTTTTCACGGCTTCAGGTCTTTGGGACTCCAGCACTTTGCGACTGTGAATCTTCGGGTCTTCAGCTCAATGGGACTTCGGCAGTTTGTCGCTGTCAAGGAGGGCCCGGCTAATTTGAAAAGTGCAGCATAGCTCGCTTCGGATCTTCAGGACTTTAGTTATTCAGGTCTTTGGCTCAACAGGACTTCTGCACAGGCCTGGATTTGTAGAGAAGCCACCAAGGCCCAGGCCTAGGGTGGCAGGATTTAGGGGGTGGCATGCTGCCCAACCACACCCTCATTGGTTCAGAAACACAGAGGATGCGCAGGAGATATGATAGTTTTTTAAATGTCCCGTGCACCAATCCCCATTGCTCCAAAAATTTGCTTGAATGAAGGTGAGAGGACGGGGATGATGAACAACTGCAGGCCTAGGGGCGCCTGCTATGTAAATTTGGTGCTGCTTCTGCAGTATGGAGCTCTCAAGGTGGCTAATTTGAAAAGATCAGCACAGCTGGGCCCAGTACAAATGTACCCCCTGTGCCCAGTGATGGCGGCTCTGCCATCAATTTTTTCCCCTCAAGTTACTGAGCTAACACCACTCATGGATAATGATAATGTGTATACAGAAACTAGGAACAGCTATAGCATAACACCTTCATGTAATGTTGCTCCTCTGGGTTTGCATTTGAATTTGAGTGTAAAAAAATATGGTCTGGTGAATTTGAAGATGTTTTTACTCTCATGCATCCAGATAAAGATTCAGTGGATAACTCCATTTGTAGAGCAGGTGACTGAATAAAGTAAAACAAGTGGCATACACTATTAATAATTGGTTGTATGGATTTAGTTCACATGTTAGTGAGTTGTGTGAAAAATTCCCTGAAAAATGGTCTTCCATTTTCTGCTACTGAGAAATGATTTGGGGTGCTTATATGATGTTTGGCGGCATTTGTTGGCTTGAGTATTACAGTTCTGACAAAGAATGGTAGGTAGAGCCCATATCTCATATTTCCTAAAAATCACAAGGTCACTTTTTAAAAGAGAAATGTGGTGAATTATTTCTTGGCATAACTTTTCTGTGAAAATTTGCCAGTATGTTTTTTCCCCATGCAATAGTAGTGGGTAAAATTCCCTAGAGAATTTTCTTTAGAGAATTTTCACATGGAGAAAATTAGTATGGAAAGGGCAATGTTGATGGAAATTTAAAAGTGGCTGCTGTATCTTTATAATTGAAATTTGCCAGCCTGAACCTGGATAATTTTTTTATTGGAGAAAAAACATTCTTGTGCTCTTAGTGAATTGGAGAATTTTGACTGGAGAAAGTTTACCTGGAGAAGAAAGGGGAAAATAGTATTTTTACCACTGCAAAGTTAATTCTCCAAAACTTGGGTGTATTCTCCTTTTAGTAAATTGACGATGTTGAGGGAAAATTTCATTTTTACTTTCACCATTTAGTAAATGTGCCCCATTGTCTCAAAACACTTTAGAGAAATCTTATCTTAAGGGGTGTCCGCTGGTCCATTGAACTTTTTTTTGGGAAAAAGATCCTCTGCTATTTGTCTATAATGTCCTCACAAGTGTCTTTTTGTCCAGAGAAAACAACCCCACACTTGACAGTCGACCATCATAATTTTGCATCTCTCTTCTATGTCCTTTGGCAGACATGTACCTCCTGTATACACCCCACAAAGTCACAGATGATGTGCACCAATATCTCAAATTAGAATCAACATAAAAAAGTTTGTAAAATAAATAAATAAAAAAGGCAAGCCCCATCTACAGTGTCAGACTGGCCCACAGGGATACCAGGAAAAGTCCCGGTGGGCCCAGGTGTTAGAGGTCCCTCATGCTGCTAAACATTTGGACTATTTCATGGCCATTCCCTATTTCTATGAGAACAAAGAGGCTTAATAAATGAAATAATAGATTATAGTATGTAATATAAAAAGACTAGATGAATAGAGGTTGAATTAGGAGAAAAAAGAATAATACTACCGAGAGTGGGCCTGGTCTAAGGTTTTTTGGTGGGCCCCTGGTGTCCCAGTCCGACACTGCCCATCTATAATTCCTCCCTCGACAAATTAATCAGCTCATATGGTTTCCACTACCACCTCTATGCTGACGATACTCTATCTAGCTCTCCTCTCTTGATTTCAACCCAGAACTTGCGTCGCGTCTCCTCCTGCCTGTCCGCTATCTCTACTTGGATGTCGCAACGCTACATTAAATTAAACCTCTCTAAAATGGAAATGGTTCTCTTTCCTCCAACTCTTTCCTCCCCCGTCCCCTGCCTGGAGTTGGTCAAACAGAAAGGTGACAGCCCTACCTACATCTGTATATTTCACTCTGTGCCACATTCCATTGTAGTATCACAATACTATTAGAGATGCACCAAATCAAGAATTCAGATTGGTATTTGGCCAGGATTCGGCTGGTTTCAGCAGGATTCAGAGTCGACTGAATCCTTGTGCCTTGCTGAACTGAATCCAAATCCTTGAAATCATGTGACTTTTCATCACAAAAAGGAAAAAAATTGTATCCATGTGCTGCGTGCATCGCTCTGCTAGTGCAGAGAGCACTATTGCACTCAATGCACTAGCGATGTAGCCCCCCTTAGACCCGCTTTGACGCTTATTTTTATTAACTTTTCCAAATTACAAAAGGTAATATCGGCATTGTTATAGACAAAAGAAAAGTAAAGAAAAAAAAGTGCTAAGACGCTAAGTTTTAAGTGCGGAGGGGGTTGCATTTGGGCTGCTACCTCAGGCGGCAGCAGCAGCCCCAGAATTGCGGGGAGAGAGAAGCAGCAGAGTACAGGCAAAGTACTGCAAGCTCCCACAGTTTTTCTGTGTAGAAAATTAAGCATTCTCTCTTTAGGGTGTGGAAGGATAGGGGGTCCTTGTCAGGGCTCTGAAGAACAAAGCGCGCTCTTCTCAGGGCACGGAAAGCCAAAGGGAGTCCTTCTCAAGACTTTGAAGCAACTGCCACATAAGTGGGTTCTTCCCTCAGCAGTTCAGAGATCAATAGCTGTGTTATTTCAGTAAAGTTGCTCCTGGCTGGCAGGCTACCTGTATCACTGTCATTTAAAGTTATAGTGTCCTGCCAATAAATCCATCAACCTTTCTAGTGTTCCCAGGGAGGGGTATTACAGTTCAGCCTGTCCCATATCTCCCAACATTTTGGAAATAAAAAGAGGGCGGCAAAATTATTTGATAACGCCCATCTTTGTGGCCACACCCCTTATTTACCATGTTCATTTTACAAAATTTGGGAGGCTATAAAAGTCTGAACATATTTCTGGGTTTTTTTTTTTTTTTTTTCATTCCAGTTTTACTAAGGAAAGTTGAATTTAAGCTGTGAGTCTAACTTTACCCAATTGACTTCCTTATCTAAATTGTTCCAATTACTTTGCTTATCTCAAAATTGTTACAAAGTATCTTATTTTCACCTGGTGGCCGTTCTGGGCCCAAAAGTCAATTAGGTTAGAAACCTTGTTTCTTTTTCTGGCTGTTCAGTGCAGAGAAGTCAGGATTTTTAGTACAAACATGGAACTGTGGGTTGAGCTGTCAAAAGCGGGACTGTCCCGCTGAAAACGGGACAGTTGCGAGGTATGCTGGCCTTACCCTGGGTGGAGGCACGACATTTTATAGTGTACCTGCTCTCTCATATAGCGGAGGCACAGGACTAACGTAGCCAAACTCCAGTAAATGTGTTAGATCTCACACAGTAGCAGAAGAGGGCTATACAGACTTAGTTCACAAAATACACAATGAAATGAAGCAAATGTACATGTGACTTGTAATAAAACATACATATACATATATATATATATAATACTTCATGTGTAATATGAACAGTTGTAGATTTGTCACAAAGCAGAAATATACTGATAAAGAGCAAAATGTACATCACCCAGTATTATATAGAGATATGTGCTGGAGAGCAAAGCTGCAGTCCAGGATTAGGGTGACATGTGCATGACAAGTGGCCTCTGAGCTTTATTTACAAAAGTAATTTAAAATAAATTTATTGCAGCAACCTGCGGATGGGAAAACCTAAGGCATTTCGGGAACATCTCCCTTAACCATAGGCTTGCAGTAAATTAATTACAGGTGACTTTTATACACAATACAACAGCGACCCCTACTGGGTATTCCACAGAAATACATCTTAAATAAATATATAATTTATTAAAGTAATTAAAATCCCAATTGACAATAAAAGTATTGTACATACAAAATACATACAAAATTATCTATCCCAGAACAGACCCCAATTACTCCTAAATTGTTTGTACAAAGAGGATCAAACACATCCCGTAAATAAAGGGAGGGGGTTTAAAGGATAACTTCTCCTTTCACCAATATCGACTTCTTTTATTATATTACTTTCTTTTCTTTCTATGGTATCTATAGTTTCTTTAATTCCAAGAATAGAAAATAATATAAAGCATAAGGTAATGGAAAACCCCAAAAAGCCAAAAAAACATTATGGTCAGATATGGTGTATAAAAAATTGGACAAGACAGAATGGTCCAGAAGGAGCCACAGATCTGAAAGAAGACACAGAGAGGAGAAAAGTAATTCTGGGGAAAGACACTATGGATTGAAAATAAACCCGAGAAGGAAGGACAGGACTTAAATGTGGTAAACATATTGTCAGTAACGCTTACAGGAAAAAGTGTTAAATAATGGTTTGACTTTTGCTCCCACCAACCATTTCAGTTTATTTAACACTTTACTTGATATTAATACGTTTGTATGAAAATTAACCCTCAGAAGACATTTTGGGACGTGTGGGATGGGCACAGATAATTGTGATAGAGTTGAACATCTTGGGTCCCCACTTGACAAGGGGAAAGGAGGAGATAAGGAATCTTTGGTCTCCTCTAGGGAATACTGTTGTTTGTCAAATTTATAAACATTACAAGTATAACAGATGTTTACTCTAATAGTGAGATGGTGGGAAAAATCGTCATGGATAAGAAAATGACTTCTGACTTTTATCCTTTACAGTTCTTGATTGATATGTTTTAGGACGTCGTGGAGAATGATTTAAAGATTCTTTGTACTGAGAAAATATAGGGACATCCTAGTAACATATCCAGGGAAGAACAACAAGCCATAAAGGGGACCCATCACCCCAAAAAATTATTCCAAATCCTATTTTATCACATTAGTCAAGCAAAATTACTTTTAATTGCAATGTATGAATTATGTATTCATAATTATAGCAAGCAGGCAGTTGTGGACACTGTTATTAAAGGGATCCTGTCATCGGAAAACATGTTTTTTTCAAAATGAATCAGTTAATAGTGCTACTCCAGCAGAATTCTGCACTGAAATCCATTTCTCAAAAGAGCAAACAGATTTTTTTATATTCAATTTTGAATTCTGACATGCGGCTAGACATTTCCCAGCTGCCCCCAGTCATGTGACTTGTGCCTGCACTTTAGGAGAGAAATGCTTTCTGGCAGGCTGCTGTTTTTCCTTCTCAATGTAACTGAATGTGTCTCAGTGGGACATGGGTTTTTACTATTGAGTGTTGTTCTTAGATCTACCAGGCAGCTGTTATCATGTGTTAGGGAGCTGCTATCTGGTTACCTTCCCATTGTTCTTTTGTTTGGCTGCTGGGGGGGAAAGGGAGGGGGTGATATCACTCTAACTTTCAGTACAGCAGTAAAGAGTGATTGAAGTTTATCAGAGCACAAATCACATGACTTGGGGCAGCTGGGAAATTGACAAAATGTCTAGCCCCATGTCAGATTTCAAAATTGAATATAAAAAAATCTGTTTGCTCTTTTGAGAAATGGATTTCAGTGCAGAATTCTGCTGGAGCAGCATTATTAACTGATTCATTTTGAAAAAATTTTTTTCCCATGACAAGCAAGCAAAACAAGTCTTGCATCATCTCAGAATGTTGTTTGTGCACCAGAATGGGGGACCTAATGTCCATCCCCATATCCTGGTTACACAATTAAATGGTAAAGAGAGAGGGGGAACGTGGGGTGTTCAGTTACATCTAGGAAGTGCTGAATGGAAAGTGAAAGTAACTACCTGCCTAAGGCATAGAGGAGGGGCAGGCAATATCTGATTGACAGCTGAGATTCTTAAATGAGTTTACAACAGCTATGAATGCTTTAATTAAAAATAGAATTTGGATTTCATGTTTAATTTGAAAAGGACTTTTGTTATACAGCTTTTTATCTCTGTGTGGCAGGTCCACTTTAAGTGACTAAAAGGTGATGCATCCATAACCATCAGACAAGCTGATAAGGGGGTATCGTGGTGGTTATGAACAGCACTGATTATGTAGCGGAGTCAAAGCGACAACTAAATGATATTGACACAAATATGAGACTTTCATCTAACCCAAAGAATTAGTTTTCAACACATATTGAACAGCTGGTGTCTAAGGGCATCTCTTTGGGGGTGATGGATTCTCGAGATTGAGATTATTTAGTCAGACACACACTCACCATTCCTATTTTCCACCACCTTCCAAAGATACATACATCTGTGACCTCTCCTGAAGGTAGACCCATTGTGGCTAGTATTGGGTCCATTAATGAGGGGCTTTCAGATTGGTTGGATTTGGGGTCGAAATCTTTGGTTCCGCACTTGGGATCATATATTAGAGATTTGGAAAGTCCAAAGCACTGCGGCACACTGACAAAATAATTGTGTTTGTATTTGTGATATTTATTGGCTCCAATTCAAGTAGACAAAGGGCAACGTTTCGGGTCTCGCAGGGCCCTTTATCAAGCCTTTAATTAATGAGGGGCTTTCAGATTGGTTGGATTTGGGGTCGAAATCTTTGGTTCCGCACTTGGGATCATATATTAGAGATTTGGGACACATGATTCATGAATTATCTTCACTTAAGTGGTTAAATACTTACCATTAGATTTCAATGGACGTTATATCTTTGTACTCCACTATACTGCATAGGCTGGCAAGCTATTGCAGCATCACTGAAAAATTCACGACAAAACACAGATGATTTTTTTTATTTCACAATTTTTATTAACACATAATTTTTTCTATTTCAATTGTGGTTTTTATCTCCAGAGATGAGGGACTGCCATCAGGACATAATTTTACCCCTCCTATGCCAACCTGTACATGGGTTGGTGGGAGCAGTCCCATGTCTTTGGATGTGACAACCCATTTCATGAGCACATTATATGGTATGGTCATTATATTGACGACCTTTTATTTGTATGGAAGGGCACACAGGAATCAATAAATGAATTTTTATATATATTTGAAAAACAACGAGCACAATCTTTAATTTTCACTGGAACACCATAATAACAAGATTAGTTATTTAAACCTCAAATTAAAAGGGAATAGTCCCACAGGGAAGATCCATACAGAAATGTTTAGGAAATCAACTGCAGGCAATACCATCCAAAGCATATTATATGAAGTATCCCATATGGCCGGTTTGTAAGATATCGGAGGTAATGTAATTTGAACATGACATGTAAAGAACAGTCTAAAGAATCGGGATGTAGACTATGGAATAGGGGATATTCAATGGATTTGTTAGGGCATCATACGGGAGAGCCAGTAGATATTCCTTATTATACAGAAATAAATGTCCAACTGATCATGAAAAAATAGGAAATACTGTGAAAGATAAAGTCTATTTTGTAACTGAATTTAGTGAGGAATACAATCAAGTTTGTGGAATAATAAAGAAGTATCTTCCGGTCTTGAGAAGTGACCCTAAACTGGCTGATGTTTTGTCATATATAGATATCAAATGTGTTTCAAAAAGAGCACCCACTTTGTGTAAAATATTAGTACCAAGTTTGGTATCATCAGACCCAGTAAATCCTCATGGGAATTGGCTATCTGTCACAGGAACATATAGATGTGGAGCCACTATTTGTAAGACCTGTACGGTAATTTCAGTGGGTATGGGTTTCAGATCCAACAATACAGGGCGGTCCTAAAGAAATAATGGTTTCTATAATTGCAACGCAAAAATGGTAGTGTACCTCCTAGAATATGGGCATTGCAAAAAACTGTATGTAGGGCGTACAACAAGATGTTTAAAAGAAAGGACAAGAGAGTATATTTAAAAAAAAGACAATGTCCCCTATAGGAAAATATTTTGCATTATGTTCCCTGAATGGTGTTAAAGATTTAATGGTCAATGTAACTGAACAGGTCAAGGCTCCCATTAGAGGAGGGACCTTAAATCTAAGGGAGGCATTTGGATATTAAAATTAGAAACTAGGGTTAAATTTGAGACATGACATTAGCTACCTATATGATCAGATAAACATATAAATCCTCTAAATTTAAATTTATATTTTAAACAGGTTATTGGAATTAAAGAAACTATAGATACCATACAAAGAAAAGAAAGTGATGTGTTTGATCCTCTGTTCAATACTTTGGGATAGATAATTTTGTATGTAAAATACTTTTATTGCTAATTGGGCTTTTATCAACTTTAATAAATTATATATTTTTTTAAGACATATTTTAGTCGAAAGCCCAGTAGGGGTCGCTGTTGTATTGTGAATAAAAGTCACCTGTAATTAATTTACAGCAAGCCTATGGTTAAAGGATAAGTAAACCTTAAAAATAAGTGTTTATAAAATTAACAAGGGGGCTATTCTATGCACTTTTTTCAACGTATATTTATTATTTATTTTTTTAATTTGTTACAACAGCACCACCTGCTGGTCAGTTTCCCACCAGTCTGACCACCAAGTAGTCAAGGAAGTTGTCAGGAGAAAGAAAGAGGCTGCTCTGATGTTTGTTTGCTTAGGAAAGATGTGAGAAAGGTTTCTAATTTTTTTCCTAAGCAGAAGAACATCAGAGCAGCCTCTTTCTTTCTCCTGACAACTTCCTTGACTGCTTGGTGGTCAGACTGGTGGGAAACTGACCAGCAGGTGGTGCTGTTGTAACAAAATTCATACATATTAACAGTACATGTATCCCTTAATATACAATATATAATAAAAACAAAAAACAAAATAAATAATGAATGCACATTGCATCCTCATTCATTTTACATTCACTTATTTTTAAGGTTTACTTAACCTTTAAGGGAGTTGTTCCTGAAACACGTTAGGTTTTCCTATCCGCAGGTCGCTGCATTAAATTTTTAACCAGAGTGCCATTCATTTCCTTTTTTGCTGTACAGATCCAGTGGGGATGCTGAGGATTGAGCACTTGGTTTTAGAGAGTTGCTTTATTTTTAGGGGAGCTTTGAGTGGATTTTTAGTAAATAAATTTAAAATAAATGCCCGAAAACTTGGGGGTACCAATTTGAGAGGAACCTGTGTAACCCTAGATCCTGGCTAGATATCTCAGGTCTGATGTTTCTCCACAACTCATGGCAGAATAAATAACAAATAAATACCCCAGCATAGCGCATGATTAATACAGTGTTAATACCATGGGACAAGTTTACTAAAGTGTAAATTGATTTCACCTCAATTAATCAAGTGTATTTTTACAGAACATCCCATATGCCCTTTAAATCATAAGTAGGCTGTTGGTAGCAGCACCATTTTCTACCTCCAAAAGTATGACAACTGCTGCTATCTGTTTTGCAACAAAGATTCTGAAAAAGTATGAAAAGTCCTACTAAGCAACACAGCCAGTGGCCATCAGAACATCATTATGAAAAGCTGTCAGGTCAGAGGGGGAAACAGTACAACGTTTAGAATTTAATTCTGACATGGGGGGGGAGTTTAGATTTTTGTTTGGTGACATCAGATACCCTAGACTAGAGAAATGGCTGTACCACTGCTTTGGGGTATCCCTTCACTAGTCTGCTTCAGAAGTCCAAGTGTCATGCTCCTGCCCCCTCCAGAAGCCCCAACTGGGGTTGTGCAGCTCCTTTTCCCATTAGTAGGGGGGCCCTGGGGTGGTACCCTCCTGTCATCTCCCAAGGCCCCATCCTGTTCAGCACTCAGAACCTACCCCTGGGCTATAGTAACAACAATAGTAGTAAAGGTGAAACCTTTATAGTAAAAAAACATGTTTTTTAATTATTTGATTAAAATCGAGTCTTTTCTGTATAAGGGGTTTCAGAATAATGCATCCCATTCCTGTTGATACATTGTGAGATTTCTTTGTGGGATTCTGAGTGTTTAACACAATTCTGAATGTATAAATGGTCATTGAATGTTACAAGTGTAAGTGTAACCCTCCTTCCTTTGAGCCACTTCCATGTTCCTATTCTTCCTCTTTTCAGCCTCTTTCTTTGCTTCTGTTTCCCTTGCCTTCTCAGCTACATCAATATCATGGGCATATCTGAGCAGGAATTTCTTTCTCTCTATACGTTCTTCCCTTGGGTTCCTTGGATACTCCATTCGGAATGTGACATCATCCAAAGCAGATTTAAGGAGGGTAAGGAAATCTGTATTTCTCCCCAGTGTCTGTAGCTGATCATCTTCAGAATAATTCTCCACTGCCACAATCCTCTCTGCACCCAAACATCTAAACTTCTTCTCAACCTTTAAATAATTCCCATGTGTTTTGCGTGTGAGGACAACGATTGGGAAAACACCTAAAGGAGTTAAAAAAATTATATAGTATAATCAAACTCCCCGTCATATTTATCCTCCAGCAACTGGTTCCTAAGATACAGTTTATACAATCCTGTACATTACACGGTGCTAATAAACAGTTCATTGAATGAAATATATAGATACATTCAATCATGATCCTAATCAATGATTAGTCAGTTGTTTTAGAATCACTTATACTAGATATACCATGACTTGGATTGTTCCAATACAGCTGCATTTTTCCCTTGCAACTCCCTGCACCTGACATAAATTGTTCCAGAACAACTGCATTTATTCCCTTGCAACTCCCTGCACCTGACATAAATTGTTCCAGAACAGCTGCATTTTTCCCTTGCAACTCCCTGCACCTGACATAAATTGTTCCAGAACAGCTACATGTATTCCATTGCAACTCGAGGTACCTGATCATAAATTGTTACAGAACAGCTGCATTTTTTTCTTGCAACTCCCTGCACCTGACATAAATTGTTCCAGAACAACTGCATTTATTCCCTTGCAACTCCCTGCACCTGACATAAATTGTCCCAGAACAGCTGCATTTTCCCCTTGCAACTCCCTGCACCTGACATAAATTGTTCCAGAGCAGCTGCATTTTTCCCTTGCAACTCCCTGCACCTGACATAAATTGTTCCAGAACAACTGCATTTATTCCCTTGCAACTCCCTGCACCTGACATAAATTGTTCCAGAACAGCTGCATTTTTCCCTTGCAACTCCCTGCACCTGACATAAATTGTTCCAGAACAGCTACATGTATTCCATTGCAACTCGAGGTACCTGATCATAAATTGTTACAGAACAGCTGCATTTTTTTCTTGCAACTTCCTGCACCTGACATAAATTGTTCCAGAACAACTGCATTTATTCCCTTGCAACTCCCTGCACCTGACATAAATTGTTCCAGAACAGCTGCATTTTTCCCTTGCAACTCCCTGCACCTGACATAAATTGTTCCAGAACAGCTACATGTATTCCATTGCAACTCGAGGTACCTGATCATAAATTGTTACAGAACAGCTGCATTTTTTTCTTGCAACTCCCTGCACCTGACATAAATTGTTCCAGAACAACTGCATTTATTCCCTTGCAACTCCCTGCACCTGACATAAATTGTCCCAGAACAGCTGCATTTTCCCCTTGCAACTCCCTGCACCTGACATAAATTGTTCCAGAGCAGCTGCATTTTTCCCTTGCAACTCCCTGCACCTGACATAAATTGTTCCAGAACAACTGCATTTATTCCCTTGCAACTCCCTGCACCTGACATAAATTGTTCCAGAACAGCTGCATTTTTCCCTTGCAACTCCCTGCACCTGACATAAATTGTTCCAGAACAGCTACATGTATTCCATTGCAACTCGAGGTACCTGATCATAAATTGTTACAGAACAGCTGCATTTTTTTCTTGCAACTCCCTGCACCTGACATAAATTGTTCCAGAACAACTGCATTTATTCCCTTGCAACTCCCTGCACCTGACATAAATTGTTCCAGAACAGCTGCATTTTTCCCTTGCAACTCCCTGCACCTGACATAAATTGTTCCAGAACAGCTACATGTATTCCATTGCAACTCGAGGTACCTGATCATAAATTGTTACAGAACAGCTGCATTTTTTTCTTGCAACTCCCTGCACCTGACATAAATTGTTCCAGAACAACTGCATTTATTCCCTTGCAACTCCCTGCACCTGACATAAATTGTCCCAGAACAGCTGCATTTTCCCCTTGCAACTCCCTGCACCTGACATAAATTGTTCCAGAGCAGCTGCATTTTTCCCTTGCAACTCCCTGCACCTGACATAAATTGTTCCAGAACAACTGCATTTATTCCCTTGCAACTCCCTGCACCTGACATAAATTGTTCCAGAACAGCTGCATTTTTCCCTTGCGACTCCCTGCACCTGACATAAATTGTTCCAGAACAGCTACATGTATTCCATTGCAACTCGAGGTACCTGATCATAAATTGTTACAGAACAGCTGCATTTTTTTCTTGCAACTTCCTGCACCTGACATAAATTGTTCCAGAACAACTGCATTTATTCCCTTGCAACTCCCTGCACCTGACATAAATTGTTCCAGAACAGCTGCATTTTTCCCTTGCAACTCCCTGCACCTGACATAAATTGTTCCAGAACAGCTACATGTATTCCATTGCAACTCGAGGTACCTGATCATAAATTGTTACAGAACAGCTGCATTTTTTTCTTGCAACTCCCTGCACCTGACATAAATTGTTCCAGAACAGCTGCATTTTTCCCTTGCAACTCCCTGCACCTGACATAAATTGTTCCAGAACAGCTGCATTTTCCCCTTGCAACTCCCTGCACCTGACATAAATTGTTCCAGAGCAGCTGCATTTTTCCCTTGCAACTCCCTGCACCTGACATAAATTGTTCCAGAACAACTGCATTTATTCCCTTGCAACTCCCTGCACCTGACATAAATTGTTCCAGAACAGCTGCATTTTTCCCTTGCAACTCCCTGCACCTGACATAAATTGTTACAGAACAGCTACATGTATTCCATTGCAACTCGAGGTACCTGATCATAAATTGTTACAGAACAGCTGCCATTTTTTTCTTGCAACTCCCTGCACCTGACATAAATTGTTCCAGAACAACTGCATTTATTCCCTTGCAACTCCCTGCACCTGACATAAATTGTCCCAGAACAGCTGCATTTTCCCCTTGCAACTCCCTGCACCTGACATAAATTGTTCCAGAGCAGCTGCATTTTTCCCTTGCAACTCCCTGCACCTGACATAAATTGTTCCAGAACAACTGCATTTATTCCCTTGCAACTCCCTGCACCTGACATAAATTGTTCCAGAACAGCTGCATTTTTCCCTTGCAACTCCCTGCACCTGACATAAATTGTTCCAGAACAGCTACATGTATTCCATTGCAACTCGAGGTACCTGATCATAAATTGTTACAGAACAGCTGCATTTTTTTCTTGCAACTCCCTGCACCTGACATAAATTGTTCCAGAACAACTGCATTTATTCCCTTGCAACTCCCTGCACCTGACATAAATTGTCCCAGAACAGCTGCATTTTCCCCTTGCAACTCCCTGCACCTGACATAAATTGTTCCAGAGCAGCTGCATTTTTCCCTTGCAACTCCCTGCACCTGACATAAATTGTTCCAGAACAGCTGCATTTTTCCCTTGCAACTCCCTGCACCTGACATAAATTGTTACAGAACAGCTACATGTATTCCATTGCAACTCGAGGTACCTGATCATAAATTGTTACAGAACAGCTGCATTTTTTTCTTGCAACTTCCTGCACCTGACATAAATTGTTCCAGAACAACTGCATTTATTCCCTTGCAACTCCCTGCACCTGACATAAATTGTTCCAGAACAGCTGCATTTTTCCCTTGCAACTCCCTGCACCTGACATAAATTGTTTCAGAACAGCTACATGTATTCCATTGCAACTCGAGGTACCTGATCATAAATTGTTACAGAACAGCTGCATTTTTTTCTTGCAACTCCCTGCACCTGACATAAATTGTTCCAGAACAACTGCATTTATTCCCTTGCAACTCCCTGCACCTGACATAAATTGTCCCAGAACAGCTGCATTTTCCCCTTGCAACTCCCTGCACCTGACATAAATTGTTCCAGAGCAGCTGCATTTTTCCCTTGCAACTCCCTGCACCTGACATAAATTGTTCCAGAACAACTGCATTTATTCCCTTGCAACTCCCTGCACCTGACATAAATTGTTCCAGAACAGCTGCATTTTTCCCTTGCAACTCCCTGCACCTGACATAAATTGTTCCAGAACAGCTACATGTATTCCATTGCAACTCGAGGTACCTGATCATAAATTGTTACAGAACAGCTGCATTTTTTTCTTGCAACTCCCTGCACCTGACATAAATTGTTCCAGAACAACTGCATTTATTCCCTTGCAACTCCCTGCACCTGACATAAATTGTCCCAGAACAGCTGCATTTTCCCCTTGCAACTCCCTGCACCTGACATAAATTGTTCCAGAGCAGCTGCATTTTTCCCTTGCAACTCCCTGCACCTGACATAAATTGTTCCAGAACAACTGCATTTATTCCCTTGCAACTCCCTGCACCTGACATAAATTGTTCCAGAACAGCTGCATTTTTCCCTTGCAACTCCCTGCACCTGACATAAATTGTTCCAGAACAGCTACATGTATTCCATTGCAACTCGAGGTACCTGATCATAAATTGTTACAGAACAGCTGCATTTTTTTCTTGCAACTCCCTGCACCTGACATAAATTGTTCCAGAACAACTGCATTTATTCCCTTGCAACTCCCTGCACCTGACATAAATTGTTCCAGAACAGCTGCATTTTTCCCTTGCAACTCCCTGCACCTGACATAAATTGTTCCAGAACAGCTACATGTATTCCATTGCAACTCGAGGTACCTGATCATAAATTGTTATAGAACAGCTGCATTTTTTTCTTGCAACTCCCTGCACCTGACATAAATTGTTCCAGAACAACTGCATTTATTCCCTTGCAACTCCCTACACCTGACATAAATTGTCCCAGAACAGCTGCATTTTCCCCTTGCAACTCCTGCACCTGACATAAATTGTTCCAGAGCAGCTGCATTTTCCCTTGCAACTCCCTGCACCTCACATAAATTGTTCCAGAACAACTGCATTTATTCCCTTGCAACTCCCTGCACCTGACATAAATTGTTCCAGAACAGCTGCATTTTTCCCTTGCAACTCCCTGCACCTGACATAAATTGTTCCAGAACAGCTACATGTATTCCATTGCAACTCGAGGTACCTGATCATAAATTGTTACAGAACAGCTGCATTTTTTTCTTGCAACTCCCTGCACCTGACATAAATTGTTCCAGAACAACTGCATTTATTCCCTTGCAACTCCCTGCACCTGACATAAATTGTTCCAGAGCAGCTGCATTTTTCCCTTGCAACTCCCTGCACCTGACATAAATTGTTCCAGAACAACTGCATTTATTCCCTTGCAACTCCCTGCACCTGACATAAATTGTTCCAGAACAGCTGCATTTTTCCCTTGCAACTCCCTGCACCTGACATAAATTGTTCCAGAACAGCTACATGTATTCCATTGCAACTCGAGGTACCTGATCATAAATTGTTACAGAACAGCTGCATTTTTTTCTTGCAACTCCCTGCACCTGACATAAATTGTTCCAGAACAGCTGCATTTTTCCCTTGCAACTCCCTGCACCTGACATAAATTGTTCCAGAACAGCTACATGTATTCCATTGCAACTCGAGGTACCTGATCATAAATTGTTACAGAACAGCTGCATTTTTTTCTTGCAACTCCCTGCACCTGACATAAATTGTTCCAGAACAACTGCATTTATTCCCTTGCAACTCCCTGCACCTGACATAAATTGTCCCAGAACAGCTGCATTTTCCCCTTGCAACTCCCTGCACCTGACATAAATTGTTCCAGAGCAGCTGCATTTTTCCCTTGCAACTCCCTGCACCTGACATAAATTGTTCCAGAACAACTGCATTTATTCCCTTGCAACTCCCTGCACCTGACATAAATTGTTCCAGAACAGCTGCATTTTTCCCTTGCAACTCCCTGCACCTGACATAAATTGTTCCAGAACAGCTACATGTATTCCATTGCAACTCGAGGTACCTGATCATAAATTGTTACAGAACAGCTGCATTTTTTTCTTGCAACTTCCTGCACCTGACATAAATTGTTCCAGAACAACTGCATTTATTCCCTTGCAACTCCCTGCACCTGACATAAATTGTTCCAGAACAGCTGCATTTTTCCCTTGCAACTCCCTGCACCTGACATAAATTGTTCCAGAACAGCTACATGTATTCCATTGCAACTCGAGGTACCTGATCATAAATTGTTACAGAACAGCTGCATTTTTTTCTTGCAACTCCCTGCACCTGACATAAATTGTTCCAGAACAACTGCATTTATTCCCTTGCAACTCCCTGCACCTGACATAAATTGTCCCAGAACAGCTGCATTTTCCCCTTGCAACTCCCTGCACCTGACATAAATTGTTCCAGAGCAGCTGCATTTTTCCCTTGCAACTCCCTGCACCTGACATAAATTGTTCCAGAACAACTGCATTTATTCCCTTGCAACTCCCTGCACCTGACATAAATTGTTCCAGAACAGCTGCATTTTTCCCTTGCAACTCCCTGCACCTGACATAAATTGTTACAGAACAGCTACATGTATTCCATTGCAACTCGAGGTACCTGATCATAAATTGTTACAGAACAGCTGCATTTTTTTCTTGCAACTTCCTGCACCTGACATAAATTGTTCCAGAACAACTGCATTTATTCCCTTGCAACTCCCTGCACCTGACATAAATTGTCCCAGAACAGCTGCATTTTCCCCTTGCAACTCCCTGCACCTGACATAAATTGTTCCAGAGCAGCTGCATTTTTCCCTTGCAACTCCCTGCACCTGACATAAATTGTTCCAGAGCAGCTGCATTTTTCCCTTGCAACTCCCTGCACCTGACATAAATTGTTCCAGAACAACTGCATTTATTCCCTTGCAACTCCCTGCACCTGACATAAATTGTTCCAGAACAGCTGCATTTTTCCCTTGCAACTCCCTGCACCTGACATAAATTGTTCCAGAACAGCTACATGTATTCCATTGCAACTCGAGGTACCTGATCATAAATTGTTACAGAACAGCTGCATTTTTTTCTTGCAACTTCCTGCACCTGACATAAATTGTTCCAGAACAACTGCATTTATTCCCTTGCAACTCCCTGCACCTGACATAAATTGTTCCAGAACAGCTGCATTTTTCCCTTGCAACTCCCTGCACCTGACATAAATTGTTCCAGAACAGCTACATGTATTCCATTGCAACTCGAGGTACCTGATCATAAATTGTTACAGAACAGCTGCATTTTTTTCTTGCAACTCCCTGCACCTGACATAAATTGTTCCAGAACAACTGCATTTATTCCCTTGCAACTCCCTGCACCTGACATAAATTGTCCCAGAACAGCTGCATTTTCCCCTTGCAACTCCCTGCACCTGACATAAATTGTTCCAGAGCAGCTGCATTTTTCCCTTGCAACTCCCTGCACCTGACATAAATTGTTCCAGAACAACTGCATTTATTCCCTTGCAACTCCCTGCACCTGACATAAATTGTTCCAGAACAGCTGCATTTTTCCCTTGCAACTCCCTGCACCTGACATAAATTGTTACAGAACAGCTACATGTATTCCATTGCAACTCGAGGTACCTGATCATAAATTGTTACAGAACAGCTGCATTTTTTTCTTGCAACTTCCTGCACCTGACATAAATTGTTCCAGAACAACTGCATTTATTCCCTTGCAACTCCCTGCACCTGACATAAATTGTTCCAGAACAGCTGCATTTTTCCCTTGCAACTCCCTGCACCTGACATAAATTGTTTCAGAACAGCTACATGTATTCCATTGCAACTCGAGGTACCTGATCATAAATTGTTACAGAACAGCTGCATTTTTTTCTTGCAACTCCCTGCACCTGACATAAATTGTTCCAGAACAACTGCATTTATTCCCTTGCAACTCCCTGCACCTGACATAAATTGTCCCAGAACAGCTGCATTTTCCCCTTGCAACTCCCTGCACCTGACATAAATTGTTCCAGAGCAGCTGCATTTTTCCCTTGCAACTCCCTGCACCTGACATAAATTGTTCCAGAACAACTGCATTTATTCCCTTGCAACTCCCTGCACCTGACATAAATTGTTCCAGAACAGCTGCATTTTTCCCTTGCAACTCCCTGCACCTGACATAAATTGTTACAGAACAGCTACATGTATTCCATTGCAACTCGAGGTACCTGATCATAAATTGTTACAGAACAGCTGCATTTTTTTCTTGCAACTTCCTGCACCTGACATAAATTGTTCCAGAACAACTGCATTTATTCCCTTGCAACTCCCTGCACCTGACATAAATTGTTCCAGAACAGCTGCATTTTTCCCTTGCAACTCCCTGCACCTGACATAAATTGTTCCAGAACAGCTACATGTATTCCATTGCAACTCGAGGTACCTGATCATAAATTGTTACAGAACAGCTGCATTTTTTTCTTGCAACTCCCTGCACCTGACATAAATTGTTCCAGAACAACTGCATTTATTCCCTTGCAACTCCCTGCACCTGACATAAATTGTCCCAGAACAGCTGCATTTTCCCCTTGCAACTCCCTGCACCTGACATAAATTGTTCCAGAGCAGCTGCATTTTTCCCTTGCAACTCCCTGCACCTGACATAAATTGTTCCAGAACAACTGCATTTATTCCCTTGCAACTCCCTGCACCTGACATAAATTGTTCCAGAACAGCTGCATTTTTCCCTTGCAACTCCCTGCACCTGACATAAATTGTTCCAGAACAGCTACATGTATTCCATTGCAACTCGAGGTACCTGATCATAAATTGTTACAGAACAGCTGCATTTTTTTCTTGCAACTCCCTGCACCTGACATAAATTGTTCCAGAACAACTGCATTTATTCCCTTGCAACTCCCTGCACCTGACATAAATTGTTCCAGAACAGCTGCATTTTTCCCTTGCAACTCCCTGCACCTGACATAAATTGTTCCAGAACAGCTACATGTATTCCATTGCAACTCGAGGTACCTGATCATAAATTGTTACAGAACAGCTGCATTTTTTTCTTGCAACTCCCTGCACCTGACATAAATTGTTCCAGAACAACTGCATTTATTCCCTTGCAACTCCCTGCACCTGACATAAATTGTCCCAGAACAGCTGCATTTTCCCCTTGCAACTCCCTGCACCTGACATAAATTGTTCCAGAGCAGCTGCATTTTTCCCTTGCAACTCCCTGCACCTGACATAAATTGTTCCAGAACAACTGCATTTATTCCCTTGCAACTCCCTGCACCTGACATAAATTGTTCCAGAACAGCTACATGTATTCCATTGCAACTCGAGGTACCTGATCATAAATTGTTACAGAACAGCTGCATTTTTTTCTTGCAACTCCCTGCACCTGACATAAATTGTTCCAGAACAACTGCATTTATTCCCTTGCAACTCCCTGCACCTGACATAAATTGTTCCAGAACAGCTGCATTTTTCCCTTGCAACTCCCTGCACCTGACATAAATTGTTCCAGAACAGCTGCATTTTTGCCTTGCAACTCCCTGCACCTGACATAAATTGTTCCAAAACAACTGCATTTATTCCCTTGCAACTCCCTGCACCTGACATAAATTCTTCCAGAACAGCTACATGTGTTCCATTGCAACTCCCTGTACCTGATCATAAATTGTTCCAGAACTGCGGCATTTATTCCCTGCACCTGATCATATATCAATATGCAGGAAAACAAACCTACAGCTGCTGTTCTTGGATTTGATACCTGCATTCTCATTGGTCAGTTCTTTTGCATTTTTAATGAAGTTTTTAATCATTGCAATTCTCACTGGTGACTTTTCATGCATCTATAATTATGTTTTTCTGCAACTTTTCTTCTTACAGTTGGGTCTACAACCCCTTTAATGGTAGTGCTCATTTTTGGTCATACAATATATATGTCTGGCTATAAAAACATGGGTATAAAACCCATTGCAAGGGGCAGAGTGCATCATTTTTGGGTGCATGCCTGCACTGTCCTTACAGTCTGTCATAGGGCAGGTGGCTAATTGATCTGAATGATGTGCAAGTTAGGGGAGGGGCAGTGAAGCGTTATATTCATGGGGACAGTCACAGGCCTCTGTGCAGTGCAAATAGAGTAGAAACAGTGTGGGAATTGAAGTCTTGGCTGTAAGAAAACTGGTTTTCGTTACATTGATTTAAGAATCAGAAACAGCAGTGCATTGAGGGATAAACAGTTTCTATTTTGCAGTAGCAATAATGCTATTTTTTTTCCACAGCACCTTCTGCCTTGTTATATACATGTAGGGAATCCGTACAAAATCATTGCACTTATCCCTGTAAGGGCAGAAGCCCAGATCCTGTGTCTGTGTGCTGTAAGCTGTTACCTAGAAACCAGCTATTCAGTGATCTCAGTGCAGCAGGAAGTGACACAGCAACTAGTGAGGCTCGCAGGAAGAGGAAGTCATAGATACTGGCAGAAGAGAAAAGCCTGGCATAGAGAGTCGCATGGTGGGCAGAGAAAGAGGCTAGAGAGCTGCTGGTGGCCCAAGAGAGCTCAAAGCCCAAAGTATTCATTTGGATCAGGCTGCACAGGGAAGCCACATACTGTGCCTGGAAAGACAGAGAGTGTGAAAGGAATACAGACTGGAGGAACAAACAGCAGGAGATTCCTATCTGAGCATCCAAAGGGGTTGGTAATCGCACTGTATGACTGAATGTGCTGGACTCGCCTGAAGAGAGATCTAAAGTATCCAGGGACAGTAACCTAAAGAGTGCTGAAGATAAACAGACTGTTAATCAAAGGACATTAAAGGACTTTGTCTTTTTATTTAGCTAGACAGTTTTGTGCTAGCAAGTTAGTTAGTGAGACCCTATTGCCACCAGTTAGGAGTGCTGCCTGTATTAGGTGCCCATTTATTTTAGATAAACAGTTATTTAAGTTTAACAATACTGTGTGTGTGTGTTATTATTGTATTCCTAGTGGGGCCACCCGTAGGTGCATTCCAGGATCCCACTTGTCCCGTGTCATCAGGTAAGCGCCACACGTGGAGTGTAACACTGACAAAGGGGGTGACAAAAGGGTTACATACACATGATGTTCTGGCTAAATATTGGGAAGGGGTTTGTTACAGTGAGAGCTGTGAAGATGTGGAATTGTCTCCCTGAATCAGTGGTACAGGCTGATACATTAGATAGGTATAAGAAGGGGTTGGATGGTGTTTAGCAAGTGAGGGAATACAGGGTTATAGTACATAATTATAGCTCATAGTACAAGTTGATCCAGGGACTGGTCCCATTGCATCTTGGAGTCAGGAAGGAATCTTTTCCCCTCTGAGGCAAATTGGAGAGGCTTTAAATGTTTTTTTTGCCTTCCTTTGTGTCAACTAGTAGTTAGGCCGGTTATATATTGACTTAAGGTTGAACTTGATCGACATGTGTCTTTTTTTTTAACCTACTTACTATGTTACAGTCTACATGTATTTAGTATGAATAGATTCTAAATATATATCAATCAGCCTTTTGTATTGATGTGATTAATATTTACCTGTCAGGTTTCTGCAGTTCTCAAAAATATCTCTCATTTGTCCCTTGTCCGTCTCTGACACCATACATGGCACACTGCAAGTGAAAAAGCAATAGGAGAAGATTGGCATGAAATTGACAGTTTTGATGCCTAAAATAACACTCATAGCGATGCAGCTGATGGTTAATGTATGTACTAGAATCTCTATCTTTGTATTCATTGTGCAATTATATATATATATATATATATATATATATATATATATATATATATATATATATATATATATATATATATATATATATAATCTACAGTCTGGTCATTTCCTTATGGGACCAAACTGTAAATTATATCCCTATAAACACGCGGTTCTGGCGTCAGAATGTGCCTTTTATAAGCTTAAAGTGACAGCACTTGCAGCTGCTGTTCTCTCCACTCATAACCCCCTCCCACTTGTCTTCCACACATAGCTCTCATACTTTACAGGCGCACTGCTTCTGTCCCTCTCAACTATTGTCACTCTTACTTTACTTTCAGGTCTCTCTCTCCCTGCCCCTCCGTCTCTGGTTTTGCTCCACCCATGATGCCTCTCCTCTCTTTCCAGCCTCACAGGATCTTTCTCCTCCTAACAGCCTCCCTCCCACCATGGCAAAATCTCTCTCTCCATCTTGTGTTCAGTTGCCCCTCCCATCCTCCGTGTCCACAGTCTCACAAACAGGGTTAATAGACCTAAAAGTAACACAAAACATAGTGTAGCATTTATAGACCATACATGAAAGCCAGGATGTAAAACATTGCATGCAAAAACTGTAGATTATAATGCATAACGTACCCCCTACTTAAATTTATAAAGATATCAGAAGTCACTGAGGAGTAATGTGACCTGTATAAAAGCACTCGGCCTTCTGCGGACTCACTTATAATATCTTTATAAACTACAGTAGGGGGTACATTATCCACATATACACATATACACATACAGAGTGTAAGATATGTGTGTGAAAAGGGCCTGATATTGTGTATATTTCACGAGTGTTAGACTGGTGAATATAGAACTCCAGGGAAACATGTATGTATGCAGCAAGTATAGCTGTAATTTCTGTCAGCTCAGGAAAAGCTGGATAATGGGTCCCTGCAGTGAATGGAGGAGAGCAGAACGGCTTCCATTCCTTGCTCCATTACGTGTGTTCAGCTGCCCTGGTAAAGGTAATAAAAAGTAATTAGGCTGCAGATGAGCAGTAGTTTAAAGAGGTGTGAGCTACACCTCAGAGCTTCCCCCAGAGACTTTCTTGAGTGGAGGAGGATGAGGTGCTGTGTTAAGCTCCTTGAGTGGAAGAAGGAGATGTGCCTGTGTGCAGCTGGAAAAAGAGAGTGATTCCCCCTGAGTTGGAAAGAGCTGTAAGAGATGTTGTACTGTATGTGGTATTGCATTTGGTAGCTAAACGGAGTGAGGGGAGG
The DNA here is from genome assembly GCF_017654675.1 of Xenopus laevis. Lineage (NCBI taxonomy): Eukaryota > Metazoa > Chordata > Amphibia > Anura > Pipidae > Xenopus > Xenopus laevis. The sequence continues at coordinate 129,194,340 of NC_054387.1, read as the reverse complement.
CTTCTCTAAAGAGGTGCATTTTAAGAGATCTTTTGAAATCAGAAAGGTTGGGAGAGTGTTGGACAGACTGTGGGAGAGAGTTCCAGAGGAGGGGTGCAGCCCTTGCAAAGTCTTGAATGAGAGCATGTGAGGAGGTAATGAGAGAAGAGTTGAGTAGCAGGTCAGTAGAGGAGCGTAGTAAGTGAGTGGGTGAGTATATAGAGATGAGTTCAGAGATATAGAATGGGGCAGAGTTATGAAGTGCTTTGAATGTCAGGGTCATTAATTTGAATTTTATTCTGAAAGGTAGCGGAAGCCAGTGTAGGGATTGGCAGAGGAGGAGCGGTTGCTGAGGTATGGGATCTGTTATCTGGAAACCCATTATCCAGAATGTTCATCTCCCATAGACTCCATTTTAATCAAATACTTTAAATGGATTTCCTTTTTCTGTGTAATAATAAAACAGTAGTTTGTACTTGATCCCAATTAAGATATAATTAATCCTTATTGGAAGCAAAACCAGCTTATTGGGTTAATTTAGTGTTTACATGATTTTTAGTAGACTTAAGGGCAGATTTATTAACTGTCAAAATTTTTTTATGGTCAAAACTGTTAAATTCGACTAAGGAATTATCCAAACTCGAATCGAGTTTTTTCAAAAAATCTGAATTAGATTTTTGAGATTTATCATACTCTGGCCCTTAAAGAATTCAAATTTGACTATTTACCACTTAAAACCTGCCGAATTACTGGTTAAGTCAATGGGAGAAGTCCAGTGTTCAATTTTGAGATGTTTATAGCCTTCCTGACATTGACGAAATAACTTGAACCAACTTTGGTTGAATTCAATTCGAGTTTTTGGGTCGGTAAAATTCGTCCGAGTTCAAGATATTCAATTTTCTCCTTAAATAACCCCCCCGTAGAATATATTCAAATTTAAGGGAGTTTTACAAAAACTCACATGAATTCAAAATTTGAGCCTTGATAAATGTGTCTACCTATTTATGGAGATCCAAATGATGGCATGATACCTTATTCGGAACACCCCAAGTCCAGAATAACAGGTCCCATACCTGTACATGTACTGTATCAGTAACACAATAAATACAATTAATGCCATTGCAAACCCCCATTATATCACAGTATTCAGTACAAATCTGTAGGGCTTAGTTATCAAGTCAGCAAGTTATTTGCACTGTGGACCCTGCATTGTGGGTGAGAACATAGAGAAACAGGTCTGTGTCTGGGTGTCAGTGTGCCATGTAACTGCTGAGTGGAGTGGGCTTGTTAAAGGATAAGTAAACCTTAAAAATAAGTGATTGTTAAATTCATGAGGGGACTATTTTAAGAACTTTTGCAATGTACATTCATTATTTCTTTTTTAGATTCCAAGATATTAAGCGCCACCTGCTCATCAGACCAGTCTGACCACCAAGTAGTCAAGGTCAAGGAAGTTGTCAGGGGAGAGAAAGAGGCTGCTCTGATGTTCTTCTACTTAGGAAAGATTTTTTTCCTAAGCAGAAGAACATCTGAGCAGCCTCTTTCTTCATCCTGACAACTTCCTTGACTACTTAGTGGTCTGAAAATGACCAGCAGGTGGCGCTGTTTTAACACAATTCCTTCATATTAACAGTACATGTATCCTTTAATATCTTGGAATCTAAAAAATAAAATAATGAGTGTACATAAAGTGCTTAGAATAGTTCCCTCATGAATCCTTTAAGAATAGTAAGATAAAATCAGTTGGGATTACTGGAATATTATTTTTAGAGAATATGAAATATTGCAGAGCAAATAAACTTTTCATACTTATGAACAAATAGTGGAACGATGAAGTCAGTGTAATTTGGATCCAACTCAGCATCCTCTAGCTGGGACACAAAGTCTTCATAGCCATATCTCCATTCTACCTTCTCATTAAGGGGCATGACTCCTTTAGCACGTGTTTATCTTAAATGAATGTAGATATCAGTGGCCTAATGTGCTAGCACCCCTTGTAGCCTTCCAGAGCCACAATTATTTTAATATTGTTTTGTTTGCTTTGTACAGTACCAGGATCATTCTTGGGTGAGCATCAATCATGAATACTTAAACCAATAGTTATATATATAAATTACTATTTTTGAGTCTGTCTTCATGTTTTGGGACATGGTATTACAAAATGCAACAAAGCTACTCATACGTACTTGAAGACAAACAACATTTTTGATTTAGAAAACTTTGGGCCCTTCTGTGATCAGTCATTTGCCATCCATTTATTCCAAATTCTCATGCCTCTCCCTCTGACCAATAAGACCCAACAAAACATTGTGCAAAGAAGAAAAAAAATTGATTTAGGGACAGATTTATTTTATATATTATATTTCAAAATAGAGAGCTATATTTATGGGCAGATACAGCAATGGTCGAATTTATGTGAATTTTTTTTTCTCGAATAAATTTGAATATACTCACAGCACGGGAGGTTATTTAAGAAAAATTGGAACGTCTAATATTAGATCCAATATTCCCGACCCGAAAATTCGAATCAAATTTGAATCGAGTTTTCCCTCTGAAAAAAACTTGAATGTCAGGAAGGCAATTAACATATTCAAATGGTTCATCGGACCTCTGCCATTGACTTGTACATGAACTCGGTAGGTTTCAGGTGGCAAATATTCCAATTAGAACTGTTTCCATGGTCAAGGGTCTAAGACAAAACTTTGCCAATTAAAAGTTTCAAGGTCCTATAGAGCTGTGCTGATCTTTTTGGACTGCTCTTAATCAATTTGGATTTTTAGAGCTTTTTGTGGGGTATTTTTCACTAGGAATAGTCCAAATAACAAGAGGTTTTTGAGGTACAGTATTTGTATCTTTTAGTGCACAGTTCAGTGTAATTTTTCCATTTGTACCTTTTTTACTTGACTTTTTTAAAATACCAGTATGGCTCCAGGGCCTGATGGCATACACCCCGGGTTCTAAGAGAGCTTAGTTCAGTTTTAGACCAGCCCCTACTTCTGATTTTTCCAGATTCACATTCATCTGGTATGGTGCCTATGGATTGGAGAAAAGCTGATGTTATTCCAATATTTAAAAAGGGATTACGAACCCAGCTTGGCAATTATAGGCCAGTAAGCTTGACATCTGTGGTGGGCAAATTATTTGAAGGCTTGGATTTTGCCAAAGCATTTGATACTGTGCCCCACAAATGACTGCTTTCTAAACTAAGGTCTGTTGGGCTTAATAAAGTTGTTTGCACATAGACAGGAAACTGGCTACAGGATCGGGTACAGAGGGTGGATGTTTGGGACATTCTCTACTTGGAGTAAGGTTCTAAGTGGGGTCCCTCAGGGCTCGGTATTGGGTCCACTTTTATTTAACTTGTTCATTAATGACTTAGTAAGTAATGTTTCAGTGTTTGCAGATGACACAAAACTATCCAGTCCAATCAATTCCATCCAGGATGTGGCACTTGCAACAGAATCTTGACAAACTGGCAATCTGGGCAGCTAAGTGGCAAATGAGATTCAATGTTGATAAATGTAAACTCATGCACCTGGGATGTAAAAATATCCAAGCGACTTATACCCTTAATGGAACCTCACTAGGCAAATCCATTATGGAAAAGGACCTTGGAGTCCTTGTAGATGATAAACTTGGCTGTAGCAAGCAATGCCAGTCAGCAGCATCAAGGGCAAATAAGGTCTTGAGTTGTATTAAAAGGGGCATAGAGTCAAGGGAGGAGGGGGTCATTCTTCCACTGTATAGAGCACTTGTAAGGCCCCATCTAGAATATGCCGCACAGTTTTGGTCTCCATCACTCAAACAGGACATTATTGTATTAGAGAGGGTACAGAGAAGGGCAACTAAGCTGGTAAAGGGAAAAACTTAGCTATTGAGAAAGACTGGCCAAATTGGGGATGTTCACGCTGGAGAAGAGGCGCTTAAGGAGTGATATGATAACTATGTATAAATATATAAGGGGATCATATAATAATCTCTCTAATGCTTTATTTACCAGTAGGTCTTTCCAGCTGACACAAGGTCACCCATTCCGATTAGAAGAAAAGAGGTTCTGCCTAAATATTCAGAAGGGATTTGTTACAGTGAGAGCTGTGAAGATGTGGAATTGTCTCCCTGAATCAGTGGTACAGGCTGATACATTAGATAGGTATAAGAAGGGGTTGGATGGTGTTTAGCAAGTGAGGGAATACAGGGATATGGGAGATAGCTCATAGTACAAGTTGATCCAGGGACTGGTCCCATTGCCAGTTTGGAGTCAGGAAGGAATTTTTCCCCCCTCTGAGGCAAATTGGAGAGGCTTCAGATGTTTTTTTTTTTGCCTTCCTCTGGATCAACTGGCAGGTAGTTAAAAAAAATAAATAAAAAAGGTTGAACTCGATGGACATGTGTCTTTTTTCAACCTTACTTACTATGTTACTATGTTACTAAAATGAAAGTGGTCAAAGTGGGTTGTGGAAACAAAACTCAAATCCCTACCTAATACCCAAATCTGTATATCCGTCAGTGGTATTGAGTATAAATTTATTATTATATGTCCCTCCTGTTGCTGCAAATTTTTCACCAGACTAGAAGTCTTTGGTTCCTCCTGATTTGTCCTGATTTATCCTTGTGTTGGCCTATCCATGTTTTTTTCTTTTTTGGTGGCCTCTCTGACCTTTGCCTAAAAAAGTAGGGGAGTCACTATCAGTCAAGTCTGTCCCACTTCCTGAAGAAGATGAAGTCTTGTCCTGTTGGCGTTTGACAAACCTCCATGGTCCTCTCGTGAATCAAACTTCAACCATCTCATAGTCCTGTATCACCCTAAGTAACTTTTTCTTCTTAAAGGCTAATAAGTCACCCTTAAAAGATTCCAGTTTACCAGATAACTGTACATTGAAGTTATTCCTCTCCTCTTGGTTTGAGACTTTGTCCAATTCTAGTTCAGTTTCTAACCTATATAAATTATTACTGGTGTGCTCTATTACCAACACCATTAAATCAAGGAAAGCTTTATTAAGAATTGCACACCATTTGGTGCAAAAATCCTTATCATCCCTTCCAAAAGTGGTTGTATTAGAAATTCTGAAAACTCTTGGTATTAATCTTTGTTAATAATATTCACTAAGTAGAACTCATGTAAGTGGAGTTCAAGTTCTTTCTGTTTTAAAAGTTTTAGTTCCTTGGTTAAATCCTGGGGTCTATCTGGACCAAAGGCTTCTAATGTACCATTTTTGAACAAAATAAAGTTAATTTGATAATTCGGGAAGGACAATATTTCCTTCTGTAAAACTCTCAATTTGTTCCATGTAGGAGAGTGGATCAATTACTAGGGCATATACAGGAATATTAAAAATATAAGCATGTTAGACACCAAAGATATAATAATATCATTTGTATATCAACATATCAAGCTGACCAGCAAAAAAAATTGACAGTAAGAGGGACAGATAATACATAAATGGAATATAGGTTATAGTGAATATAGCATGTTCATTATCTTATCAATAAATGGTACTGAATATATCCTTCATAAGAAAAATCATGTAACACAACAGCGATCTTTTAAACCAGGGCCCTGGTACAAAAAAAATAATACACACACTTGGGGGCCAATTCACCAAGCTCGAGTGAAGGATTCGAAGTAAAAAAACTTCGAATTTCGAGTGGTTTTTTTGTGCTCCTCGACTATCAAATTGGCGTAAATTCGCCTGAGTAGAATGATTCGAATAGATCGAGCGCAAAAACGCTGCGACTATTCGCCCATTCGATAGTCGAAGTACTGTCTCTTTTAAAAATACTTCGACTGCCTACTTCGCCACCTTAAACCTACCGAATTGCTTTAAAAGCCTATGGGAAAGTCCCATAGGCTTGTTTTCCAAGTTTTTGATCGAATAAAAAGGTATTCGATTGAATGAAAATCCTTCGAGCGAATATTCGATCGAGCGCCTATTCGCCTGGCGAATATTCGCCAATTCGACTATTCGCCAGCGAGTCAATTCACCCGAATTGCCTATTCGATTCGATTCTATTCCCCAGTCGAATTTCGAGGGATTTAACCCCTCGAAATTCGACCCTTGATGAATTTGCCCATTAATAGACAGGACACATTGAGTGCACAAAGATTGGAAAATAATCGAATTATCAAAAAAAAGAAAACATATAAAAAGAAATACAAAAAGAAAATGCTGCCAAAAGAAAAAATAAAGGGTAATGTATACAGATTATATACTAATACCCTTGGGGTGCTGCCTTCCAAAAATGAGAAAACCGTATAAAAGAGCAAAAGACGTCAGAAGGCAAGTGAATAAACATGAGGTGCAAGCCCACAGGGACTCCCCAACAGAGTCACCAAAGCGCAACAAACATTCAAAACAAAATGAGGTTTGCACACTCCAAAGAACATTTAAGTACATTTTATTCAATGTAACAATTAAAATATTGGCCCAACGCATTTCAAGCAATAAAGGTCTTCATCGGGGACGAAGTACAATTATAATACATAAAAAAAGAACAAAAAAAGGCAGAACGAGCATCCTGTCAAGTCCGATTTTATACCTCTAAATGTCAGTTCCGCAGTCCCCTTCATGTGCCTCGGCTGGCGTGTGACGTCACTTCCGTGCGCCATGAAGAAACAAGAGGCGGAAGGCTGCTGAGCGTTTTAACGCATATGCAATCCATCACGTGGAAGTCGCATCTAAATGGAGGGCATTCACGTTTAGACATGAAAAAAGACCATCTAAGGGACTGCCAGATTTGGAGGCAATATTTTAGCTGCTGTTGGCACAGACAAATTTGGGGGCAATATTTTGTCACAGGTACACATTTGGAGCTATTGGAATAGGTACACATATAATTGGGGCCAGTATGATGGATTTTAGCAGCTGCTGGCACAGATACAGTTTGGGGGTAATAATATGATGGATTTTGCTGTTGGCACAGGTACATATAGCCATATGATGGGTGCTGGCACTGGTAAAGGGGGGCAATGAAGAAGGGGCTAATTGTATGTGGCTGACCGATAGCAGCTGGCACATTTATTAATTCTATCTGGTTATCTGGGCCTCAGATGGGGCAACATGTGTGACTGTGCTGTGACTGGGGGATTTTGAGCTAGAGCTGATTAGTGTTATGTGTGTGCTGTAATTGGGGGGTGAGGGGCTGTTCCTAAGAATTCAGTATGCCTTAACTGTAAATCATCAGGCTGTCCTCGGACTGGACCTCAAACCTCACTCCTTAGTTGGTTATCAATGTACCATTATCTTAAAGGTTTAATTGAAGACAAACAACCACTTTTATGTATTATGGTGTGCGGATGTGTGGCCTGCTATCTGGCATCCATTGCTTACACTGTTTGTTATATCATTTTTTTTAATTACAATACTTCTCATTTATTTGACCTTATCATATAAGAACTGCTGGCAGTAGGCAGCCGCTGGTTTCAGTGACTGCACACTCCGCAAAACCCTCCGCTAACATTCGCCCACAAGTGCTGTCTCTGCTGGCTCCCCTTTGCGGTTGCTAGCAGTTGAGTGCTCGGCGACGGACATGGGTTGCCTGGCAACGGTACAACACCGCTCACTGTTGGTTTGTGGTGCATTTCCAGCCCATCTATACAGGGCATAGGACGGGTATCTCGCTACACATCAGAATAATGTGGCAGAGTGGGGTAACAGTAGGACGCACACTGTGTATAAGCACAACTCTCCCATACAAAGGGGCATACCTAACATGGATAACATTTGCCTTTGTATCCACATGTATATACTGCTTTGCATAACAAACGATGAGTGACAGGCATCGTATACAGGTGTCTTGGAGCCATTTTTTACCCTATTTAAACCCCCAAACACTTGTGCACTGCTTTTCTTTCCCTGACGAAGGCTTCTGTGCAGAGCCGAAACGTTGGATCACCAATACCGGTAAATCTCCACTTTCATTTGAATTAATGACTTGATGTATTTCCTTGGAGTGCTGTCAATCCCTGCATTTTGTCTATATATATATATATATATATATATATATATATATATATATATATATATATATATATATATATATATATATATATATATATACGAAGCAAGAGAAGGATCCACACTCTCAGGTCTTAGATACTGAATAAAATTTTTTTATTAAAACATGCGAGTCTGACGTTTCGGCCTCCTCCGAGGCCTTTCTCAAAGTGAGAAAGGCCTCGGAGGAGGCCGAAACGTCAGACTCGCATGTTTTAATAAAAAATTTTTATTCAGTATCTAAGACCTGAGAGTGTGGATCCTTCTCTTGCTTCGTATATATCTATATTTCGATACTGCACCCAGGCGATTCAAACCTCTTATCGAGAGTGCTGGCTACCTCGTGGACTATATATATATATATATATATATATATATATATATATATATATATATATATATATATATATATATATATATATATATATATATATATATATATATATCAACAAAATGGAGTGGAGATTAACCCTGGTCTGTGACCTAGTCCGAAGGACAAATTATATATATATCAAAAAAGTCCAGACAACTTGCTTGTGCATCAAAAAAAGGTTTTTATCAAGCAAGTAATGAGTACAACGTTTCGAAGCTCCCGCTTCTTTATCAAGCAATGAAGATTTAAATGACATCACATCCTTTTAAAGCTATCAGTTCAAGCCACTCCCATGCGTGGGATGTGGTTAACCATGCAGTACACATATACCAATGACCATATAATGAAACAATATAGTATAACTATGTTAATTGGACCATAATAGCAATAACGTGTAACAAAAAGAAACATATTGGTCAAGGATAACAATGTGTAAAATGTAACAAGAAGTTATAAAGGTTATAAGGACTATACGTGATGACATATTCAATTAGACCCAACCTCCCAAGGTAAATATATTACAGAGGTTAATAACAATCACATGAAAGCATATAGATCATATTCTCTGTTAAGCCCCTTTGGGGACAATGTTTGCAGTGTGTGTATCCAAAATTTTTCTCTTTTTTGGAGTTGTAGGAGTCTATTGCCCCCCCGGCGAGGGGGGGCAATAGACTCCAAAACAAGAAATCTGAGGGTAGCCACAGAATGTCGTGCTGAGTGGAAATGGGCTGGTACTGGTAGTTTTTAATACCTCCTTTCTGATCGTGGATTTATGTTGACTGATACGGTCTCGTATGGGTTGAACTGTCTCCCCAACATATGCAAGCCCACAGGGGCACTTAAGCATGTAGACCACGTATTCAGTATCACAGGTAAAATGACCCCGCAATTCAAACTTCTTTCCTGTATGTGGGTGGGTAAATGCATTAGTGCGTATGACACTTGAACACTGATTACACCTGCCACATGGAAACATACCATTTGTCAGTGGTGCTAAGACCCTTTGTGTATTAACCCGTTGGGTACCCAAATCGGCTTTCACTAGCCTATCTCTGAGGTTTCGTGGCCGTTTATAGGACAACAATGGAGGTTCCTGGAATTCTGGGATATCCGGGTATGCTGTGCGTAGTAAGGGCCAATGTTTGTAAATTACATGGTGAATTTTTCTAGTACAGGGATGGTAAGCATGTACAAATGGTATACGAGGACTTTTTGTCCTATCTGGTAATTTGTCCTGTATGGTGGACTCACGATCAAGTCCTTGCACACGCATCACCTCCCGTGCAAGCATCTGCCGTGGATACCCTCTTTGTTTGAATTTTGTGGACATCTCTGTCAAGCGGGAAGAGAGCCGTTCCTCCTCCATAACTATGCGTCTAACGCGTAGCATCTGCGATCTAGGGAGAGAGGAAATATTAGCCCTTGGATGTGCACTATCAAACCTCAATAGGTTATTACGGTCGGTGGGTTTAACATACAAATCGGTGTACAGGGATCTATCTCTCCGATATACAGTAGTGTCTAGAAACGTGACTGATTCTTCACTATGTGTTAAAGTAAACCCAATAGTTGGAATGCAAGAGTCTAGATAGGTTTTAAACTCCAGTAGGGATCCAACGTCACCCCTCCAAACGACCAACAGATCATCGATGTACCGCCACCATTTTAGGCAATTTTCTTTGTACAGTGTGTGGCCGTATACATACATGGTTTCAAAGAAATTCATGAAGATGTTGGCATAGGTGGGGGCGACGTTGGATCCCATGGCAGTCCCCTGTATCTGGAGGAAAAATTTGTCCTGAAACAGGAAGTAATTCTTATGTAAAATTAGGTACAACAATTCCATAAAGAAATCGATCTGTGACGATTCATAACTGGATTCCTCCAGAGTTAATCTTACTGCTGCCATCCCCAACTCGTGGGGTATAGAGGTATATAGGCTATTGACATCAAATGCCGCTAATAATACCCTGTCATCGCCCAGGTCCAGACCCTGAATACACCGTAGGAAGTGAGAAGTATCCTTAATGTATGAGGTTCCTGATGTAACAAAGGGGGCTAAGACTTTATCAAGAAAAATTGACAAAGGAGAAAGGACAGAGTTAACCCCTGCCACAATAGGTCGCCCTGGGGGGAATTGGAGATTTTTATGCACCTTGGGCAGGGTATAAAACACAGGTATGCATGGAAATTCCTGTACCAGATATTCTTTCAAACCATCCGTAATGGTGCCCTGTGCTAGGTATTGATTTAAAACCCCCAGTATAAGATTTGCAATTTCCCTTGTGGGGTCCCTGTCGAGTGGAACGTACGTGCTGCTATTATGCAGTTGACCCAAAATCTCCTGAGTATAGTAATCCCTGTCCAGGATTACCAAAGCTCCCCCTTTGTCAGCAGGCTTGAAAATGACACTTTTATCTCCCATTAAAGCATTAAGTGATTCACGTTCTATCTTGGACAGATTATTATTGTAACGCATATGTTTAAGACCTTTAGAGTCATTCACAAAATGGTTAATGTCTCTGGAGATAAAGTTAATCACAGTCTCAACAGGATGAAAGGAAGTAGGAGGAAGGTATTTACTTTTTTTGCGTAGATCAAACTGTTGAGGAGTTAACCCCCTCATCTGGGACTGTGAATCCGCAATACCTTTATCCTTATCTTGAAACTGCACCTTAAGTCGCAGCAGTCTGAAAAACCGTTGCAAGTCTATATCCAGGGAAAAAGTGTCTAATTTAGCGGAGGGACAGAAGGATAAACCCTTCTGCAAAACACTTAATTCAGAGGGTGACAGTACCTTGTTGGAGATATTGATCACAGACGATGCGCCTTCCTGGGAGCTGCCTTGCTGTTGTTGCGAACCAAAACAGAGAAAAATTTTGGATACACACACTGCAAACATTGTCCCCAAAGGGGCTTAACAGAGAATATGATCTATATGCTTTCATGTGATTGTTATTAACCTCTGTAATATATTTACCTTGGGAGGTTGGGTCTAATTGAATATGTCATCACGTATAGTCCTTATAACCTTTATAACTTCTTGTTACATTTTACACATTGTTATCCTTGACCAATATGTTTCTTTTTGTTACACGTTATTGCTATTATGGTCCAATTAACATAGTTATACTATATTGTTTCATTATATGGTCATTGGTATATGTGTACTGCATGGTTAACCACATCCCACGCATGGGAGTGGCTTGAACTGATAGCTTTAAAAGGATGTGATGTCATTTAAATCTTCATTGCTTGATAAAGAAGCGGGAGCTTCGAAACGTTGTACTCATTACTTGCTTGATAAAAACCTTTTTTTGATGCACAAGCAAGTTGTCTGGACTTTTTTGATATATATATATATATATATATATATATATATATTGTGATCAGTCATTATTTATTATTACAAAAGATTTTATTATTTTATGATGAAGATGCAAGCAGAGTACAATACTTTTGTCACTGGCACCACCTACCTACCTTACATATTTATATCAATTTAAAGTTTCAGTCCTGATTGTGTTGTAAGCTTTCTTTATAAAAAAAAAACAAAACACAATGGTAAATTGGGGCACTGATTGAATGCCTTGCCTAGGGTGCCAAACTACCTTGGTCCGGCCCTGTATGTCACATGGACTATACACTGGGCTCATGTGTAGGGCAATATAACAACTTTATTTTATTTTATTAAAGTAGAAGGAAAGCTACGGAGGGATTTTATTGCCAATAGATTAGCTGCAATAGTACAAGCTAGAATGCTATATTTATTCTGTAGAATGTTTTACCATACCTGAGTAAAAAGCTCTAGAAACTCTCTGTTTTTTTAGGATAGGAGCTGCAGTATTAATGTGGTGTGACATCACTTCCTGCCTGAGTCTCTCCCTGCTCTGGGCTCAGATTACAGTAGAGAAGGGGGGGAAGAGAAGCAAACTGAGCATGCTCTTGCCCAGGGCAATGAGGTTTAAGCTGAAGGCAGGAAGTCTGATACAGAAGCCCATGTGTACACAATAGAAGGAAAGAAATGCAGTGTTTCTTTTGACAGGGGACTCAGAGCAGCATTACTTTGGGGGTTTACTGGTATATTTAGATGGACCTTTCTGATCAGGCTTTCCTTCTCCTTTAAGGTTCACTGGGCTTGTGTAGTGTAATGTATTTGCTGCAACATAGCAAAGTAAAGATATATACACAATGTGAAGTAAATCAAAGTCCTTACAATATTCCACAGGTGCTCCGTCTTAGCACCGCAAACAACGATATAGTTTATCCAGAGGTGTGGAAAGAAGGACTCAACTACAGGATTCCTGCTAATGTGCTATTTATTAGCCACACAACATGTTTCGGACAGCATGAGTCCTTTCTCAAGTGAGTTTGCTGCAACATATACGTCCATTGAAATTTAACTTCCTGCCGTATGCAAATTAGCCCAAGCTAGCGCAACTTCGCTTTGCTTGGCGAATTAACGCTAGCAAAACTTCGCCATTGCTCGGCACCCTGGACGCAACTTCAGCCCACTCGCCACTGAAATCCGGCGTGTACGGAGGGGGACGGGGCCCGGCTGCGCGTCACACACCAGGGCCTGTCCCCATCTAGTTACGGCACTGGCAGTGAATTTCTATTAAGAAGGTATGTAAATGCTTACAGCTTTTATTTACTGGGTCTCACAAACATGGGGAAATGTTTTTTTCCATATTGTGAAGGTGAGGAAATTACAGCTTCCCCTACATCAGAGGCACAATGTGATTGTACAAAAATGAACATGAAAATAATATGTATACGTGTCAAGTGAGCGCTGTTACAAATGCAAAGAACACCAGGAAGTATTAGACAAAAAAGTGCTGGTAGATCGCAACTGTAAAAACAACAAAATATATGTGAAAAGAGAAAGTAAAATACAGAAAAGTGAAAGAGAGTTCTTACGGAATCACCTCCTGGAACAAGCAGAGAGGCTCTCAGGGACTGTTTAGTTATGGAATATAATCAGCTCCAAGACGACATTCAGAATTTCAGGCTGGACAATTGTCCTCTGGGGAACCAGGGCTACAATCGGGTCCTACTGCAGCTGTTTGGGTTCACGGGACACGGCAAGTCTGCCCTCATCAACTCACTCATATATGTTCTACATAGTACAGAATACATAATGCATGCTAAATCAGGGGTGCTATTCAGTGGTGGTGCTGTAACTATGGAGAGAAGAGCCTACAAACTCACACACACCATCACCATTGTGGATAACCGAGGGTTTGGAAGGATGAACGACCTTGAGATGAGAATGATTTACGCTCAGCTGGGTAAGTGATTCAGGGGTTAAGTTTTTCGGACAATTACTCAAAACAGAATCCGAAAACCTCTTCTATAGGACCTCAGGTTCTTTTACTTGGTGAAGTTTTGTATTAGAGTTTGTCATGGGTTTTACACTTTAATCTCAATATTTACAGTTTTAGAGAAATAAAAAAAAAAAAGACACATTTTTAGAGAAGAAATGCTATTTGTGAAAAAATAGAAATCCGATGTTAGTAAATCAGTTAGGACTCGACCACAAGGAAAATGAAAGTTGAAAGAATTGCTGCAAAGTGTGTGTTCTTTTTTTTACTATAATGACCCTTGCTATTCCTGAATCACCCTACCGATCTACGTATCATATGTCAAACTCTTTCCACCCTTCATGGAGTGACATGCACCCAGAGAAGGCAGCATTCTACCTGAGCTTATTAGAAGAGCCAAATGGGCAGAATGTGGTTTCCCCCCAGGATTGCAGATACACAATGAACAAGGAAGGAATTCCAGGGAAAATAAGGTGCAAAATTGGTACTTAAAGTTTACTCAGGGAAGATATTACCTACTGTACATACCTACAGGCCCCCTTGTATCTGTGAGCACTGTACTAAATGACTTGTACCAAATTTGAAATTGGTTCAAGGCACAAATTGCAATATGCATTGGCTGTGGGTGCATGCACAACTGATTTTGTGTATAGGCTTTAAAGAGCACAATTGTGTCACACTTAGCGCTCCATCACTTTCAGTGATGAGCCCTTTGACTTATACAGGACAAGAGATTCTTTGCAAGCCTCATACTCTCTTTTCTTACCTGCCCACCTGAACAATAACACCGTTTTGCTGTGACAGTCCTCGCTGGCCACCAGGGTGAAAGTAAAAGAGAGAAAGCCCTCCCATGTTATGTATTGTAGTAGGGTTCTCAAGAATCTGAAAAACCAGGAGAATTGATTTTCAAAGGGACACTAAGTTCAAGCCTCCAGGAATCCTTCGGTATGTCAAGCAGATGGCAACATTTCTAAGGATAAAGGATTAGGCACATACACATAGGGGCACATTTACTTTGCTCGAGTGAAGGAATAGAATAAAAAAAACTTCCAATTTGGAATGTTTTTTTTGGCTACTTCAACCATCGAATTGGCTACTTCGACTTCGACTAAAAATCGTTCGAATATTCGACCATTCGATAGTCAAAGTACTGTCTCTTTAAAAAAAACTTCGACCCCCTACTTCGCCACCTAAAACTTACCGAGGTGCAATGTTAGCCTATGGGGAAGGTCCCCATAGGCTTTCCTATGTTTTTTTGGTTGAAGAAAAATCGTTCGATCGATGGATTAAAATCCTTTGAATCGAATGATTCGAAGGATTTAATCGTTCCATCAAACTAATTGCGGTAAATCCTTCGACTCCGATATTCAAAGTCGAAGGCATATGTCAAACTCTTTCCACCCTTCATGGAGTGGGATGCACCCAGTTCACGTGCTTTCTCTGCCTGCTACCCCTAGTCCGATCCCCTCTCTGCTCCAGTCCCCATCTTATTCTCGCATGTGCACAAGTTTCCAATGGACGCTCGCGTGAATGCGAGTGCCTAGTCGGCGCCATTACCGTCCAGGTTGCCTAGGGCACCTGGCCGGCCTGGAGCGGCTCTGCACATGCTCTGTGATGCTTTCAGTTACTGAACTTAGGGACAACTCACAATATACTGAATATATATAATATAAATGTCACAATTTAAGGCTGATTCAGATTAATAAATAATTCATTATCATGGCAGATCTGAAACCTACACAATTAGCATCATAATTTAATAATCATAAGCTGATATTTTCTGCTTGGTATGTGATGACCCCTAAGCTTAGCTTCTCATCAGATGCAAAGAGCACAATGAGCATGTGCGTGTCACAGACACTCCTAACAAGTTCCAAGATGGAAAACTTCTGTGAAAGCTATATTGATTTTTAGGGTTTAGTTCTCCCTCA
This sequence comes from Xenopus laevis, assembly GCF_017654675.1. NCBI lineage: Eukaryota > Metazoa > Chordata > Amphibia > Anura > Pipidae > Xenopus > Xenopus laevis. The sequence goes on along the minus strand of NC_054387.1, from coordinate 129,178,739 downwards.
ACCAGCCAACCAATCAGTTCACGGCAGAGTAGGTTTAAGGGTATGAGGGAGCTGTTTAAAAAGTGGGAACACAGGTCCAGCACTATCTAAAAGCTACCGTCATCTTTGGGATCTAACCCAGTTGTGCTTAATATGGTGCCCGGTTGGGATCAGCTTCTCAAAAAAGAGGTCAGTGATACCACAAGTGCCACATGGGCAGGCATGGGAGGTGCGGCGACAAGTAGCACAAATAAAATAGAGAAAAGCTCAGGCACTAGGAAAGGTACAGGTTCTGTCAGGCATTCAGGAATGTCTTGGAAACTGGGCGTTATGAAAGGTGAAAGCCCAAAAGGGCTGAGGATTTATCCAACTGGAATTCCATTGTTTTTGACCATTGGAGGCATACTAGGGAAAATGTGGTCTCCTTACTGTAACTGGAGAGCTTCAACCTAGACTGCCATGGTAAACTAGGTGAGAATAAGTAAGGAGGAAACCCAAAAGCCTAAATGCAGACAACTCTCCCAGTGGATACAGACTTTGATCTTCTTTATTACCATCATGTACAGGTACCCAAAATTGTTTAGTTGTTGTATTAAAATTAATATAACTCTGTATGTAAAAGCAGCATTGACCTGTTGTCCCTAAAAGTATCTATAATGATGTATTTCTGCTTCCAGGTAACTTTTTGCCCCTTAATAAGAGGGTAGAATGGAAAGACAGTTATGAAGACTTTGTGTCCCAGCTTGAGGATTCTGAGTTGGATCCAAATTACACAGACTTTATAGTTCCAGTATTTGTTTATAAGTAAGTGTAACACTATGTTGGCAAGCAGGGTGCTTTTCCTGATTAGGACTATTGCCTTTTTTCAGATACACTTATTTTAATATCTCATTTATTACCAACTTGATGTGGCTTCTGGGGATTAAAAAATTCTAAAATCACACTAAAGTTTACTTGTAAACTATACAATAAACAAATTAAATATATAGCAACATCCTTCTACCAGCTTGTTAACTGCAGAAAACCATATATTTTTGAATATAAACATGTTTTAAAATGTTGAGACTATAAAAAGAAATCATATCAAAGCTTGTACTTTACAGCATCCTATCTCTCACGTGGTAAGATAAAAAGAGCATAAATAGGGATGAGGGATTTTCTGAAAAGATTGTTGCCCGATATGCATATAAATAATAACAATATACCGGTATAACCATATAACCAAATAGCCATAATATGAGGCACATAGAAACCCCCAAAAAGATAATAAATAAACAAAAAAAAATAGAAAATGTGTATTTCTTCTCCAAACTACCATAGTTCTGTGCTTCGCAAAATTTTACATTTTGCGTGAAATTTCTAAATGAACTTAAAGCTGACATTTTACAATATCTCATCTCCCACAGGTTCTATGGTACTAGACTTTAATATCCTAAATAAAATGGGAATTGTGTGGCAGAGACCCAAAACGAAATAGTTTTTTAGTTTGTGCGTCACTTACCTGGGCAAACAGGTAGGCACTCTGGTTGTGATGAAGTGCCAACATCTTGTCCAAAATGGTGGGTGAGAATACGCTAGGCCCTAAAGTCTAGGGGGATCAGGCAGCAGGGGTAACCCCATGTTCTCTCTTTGCTTCGGGGGGGTGTGGAAACAATCAATAAGTGAAAGGGCAGCATAAAAAGCCATGCATGTGCTTCTAGAAGGGTGGCTGTAGAAGCACAGATTATAAAATGTAAAATCCATGGCTGGTTCAAGGCTTAATGACCAGATTACAGGTATAAACAGTTTAACTCTGCACTGCACCATATCACTTTAAATATCATCTTAGGTGTACCAGTACTACCATAAAGTCAGGTCTCTTCTCAATTTATGCCAATTTCCTCATATTGCCTTGTTTTATTTGCAGGGTGTCGGTCAAATTGCCAGAGCAGGAGATGACGCAAATGAAAGATTTTTTTAGAAACTGCAGACACCTGACAGGTAATTATCAATTTAATTAAAAGAATATATACATATATATATGTATAATACACAAAAGCTGTGAATATCCTGTAAATTATATCCTTATAAACGGTGAGTTCTGATGTCATCAGTTATAAACGGTGAGTTCTGATGTCATTTCTGTCACATGACTCACTGAAATTTGTGTATTATAATAAATAAAGTACCCCCAGTTGCAAAATATGAGGATATTAGAAGTTACCTCGGAGTTCCATGACCTGTATAAAAACACTCGGCCTTCGGCCTCGTGTTTTTATATGGTCATGAAACTCCTTGGTAACTTATAATATCCATATATTTTACAAAAGGGGGTACTTTATTCACTATATAATGTTCATGGCACACTTTGACCTTTGCGCACACACATATATATATATATATATATATATATGGGCAGTTTCGGACTGGGACACCAGGTTCCCACCCAAAAACCTTAGACCAGGGGCCCACCAAAAAAACCTTAGACCAGGGGCCCACTCTCAGTGCTATTATTCTTCCTTTCCTTACCCAACCTCTATTCTCCTAGTCTCTACATCCTATAACCTATTATTCCTTTGTTCTTATAGAAGTAGGGAATGGCCATGAAATAGGCCAAATGTTTAGCAGCATGAGGGACCACTGACACCTTGGCCCACCGGGAGTTTTCCTGGTATCCCTGTGGGCCAGTCCGACACTGTTTATGGGTATACACTGTAGGGCAGGGGTCCCCAACCTTTAGAACCCGTGAACAACATTCAGAAGTAAAAGGAGTTGGGGAGCAACACTAGCATGAAAAATGTTCTTGGGGTCCCAAATAAGGGCTGTGATTGGCCATTTGGTGGCCCTTATGTGGATTGTCAATCTACATTGAGGCTTGATTTGGCAGTTCACCTGGTTTTTATACAACCAAAACTTGCCCCCAAGCCTGGAATTCAAAAATAAGCACCTGCTTTGAGGCCACTGGGAGCAACATCCAAGGGGTTGGAGAGCAACATGTTGCTCGCGAGCTACTGGTTGGGGATCACTGCTGTAGGGTATAAAACAACACAACACAATCATGTTCTTCATAGAATGATACATTGAACCTTGTAATATATAGTATAATATAAACTCTATCCAAAGTTATAATCATTTGAGTGGTAGATAACTTGCAATATGAAGTGATGGTTGCTCACTCTACATGCATACTTTTGTTCTTCACTCTTTTAGGTGTTTTCCCAATCGTAGTCCTCACCTACAAAACAAGTGGAAATTATTTTGAAGTTGAAAAGATGTTTAAATATTTGGGTTCAGAGGTTGTTGTAGCAGTGGAAAACTACTCTGAACAGGATAAGATACAGACACGGGGAAGAAGTAGAGATTTCCTTAGCCTCCTTAAATCTGCTTTGATTGATGTGACATTCCAGATGCAACAACACAGAAACCCAAAAGGAGAACGAATAGAAAGAAAGAAATTCCTGTTTAGATATGTTCATGATATTGATATGCCGCAGAGGGTAAAGGAACAAGCAATGGAGCAGGAGGCAACGAAAATAAAGGAAGTCGGAAAAAGAGAGAAGGCTAGGAAAAAAGAGGAAAGCAGGGAAAGAGAGGAGGCTAGAAAAAGAGAGGAGACTAGAGAAAGAGAGGAGACTAGGAACAGAGAGGAAGCCAGAGAAAGAGAGGAGACTAGGAAGAGTGAGGAAGCCAGGAAAAGAGAGGAGGCTAGAAAAAGAAGAGAGGAAGCCAGAGAAAGAGAGGAGACTAGGAAGAGTGAGGAAGCCAGGAAAAGAGAGGAGGCTAGAAAAAGAAGAGAGGAAGCCAGAGAAAGAGAGGAGACTAGAAAGAGTGAGGAAGCCAGGAAAAGAGAGGAGGCTAGAAAAAGAAGAGAGGAAGCCAGAGAAAGAGAGGAGACTAGGAAAAGAGAGGAAGCCAGAGAAAGAGAGGAGACTAGGAAAAGAGAGGAAGCCAGAGAAAGAGAGGAGACTAGGAAAAGAGAGGAAGCTAGGGAAAGAGAGGAGACTTGGAAAAGAGAGGAGACTTGGAAAAGAGAGGAAGCTAGGGAAAGAGAGGGAACTTGGAAAAGAGAGGAGACTTGGAAAAGAGAAGAAGCTAGGAGAAAAAAGGAGACTAGAGAAAGAGAGGAGGCTAGACAACAGATTGAGGCTCAGATGCAGCAACAAGTAAGAATACAGGTTATGCCAACAATTGAACAGTTGCAAATAGTTGAGCAAGTTAGGGAGAAGAAGAAAAAAAAGAGATGTTGCCACATTCTGTAGCAATATGTAATTTCAGAATTATGTTTCTATGAAAAGCAATGGGAATACCTTAGTTTACTAAACTATACAGGCACAAAAACATTGTTGTATTAGAAATTGTCCATAAGCTGCCTACAGCCCATTGTACCTGTAGTAGAGGAGTGGGCTGGGGGTCAGCAAGATGTTTATAAAAAAATATGGCTTAATATTTTACAAATAATTGTTTGTAATACATATAACAACCAAGATGGTAAATGCTGAGAGTTATTTACTGCCACATCACATGCCGTGTGACATCACAGTGGAGCTGGAGACCTGGCTGGGGAAATGAAGCTGTTGTGCATGGCTCCACCATTTTGGAATATGGAACCCCACTGGATGGAGGTGTGAACAGCACTCCTTTCAATAAAACGGGATTAAAGGCGTTGTGCACCTTTGTGTTACCTTTTAGTATTATGTAGAGTGTGATATTCTGAGAATATTTGCAATTGGTTTTCATTTTATCATTATTTGTCTTTTTTAGCTTTTTATTCAGCAGTTCTTCAGTTTCTATAGTCCACATTATCCTAGCAACCTGATTTGAATAAGAGACTGGAATGTGAATAGGAGAGGTTTGAGTAGAAAGATGAGTAATAAAAAGTAGCAACAACAATACATTTGTAGCCTTACAGCACATTTGGTTTTTTGGATGGACAATAATGAAAAAATAATGAAGACCAATTAAAAAGTTGCTTAGAATTGCCCATTCTATAACATGGTTAATGAACCACCCATTTAAACATTTCATTTTCACAAGAAAAGTCTCATGATGGCCACCTACCCTACCATTTGTGTGCACCCTAAAAAGAAAAGCAAATTCCATTAGTAGTAAAACCTCTCTAAAAGATCTGGCCAAATATTGAACTGAATCCAAAACTCTAATTTGCATATTTGTTATACAGACATTGACCAGAGCTGATCTGTGGGGTGGTCCAAGAAAGATCCTTAGTAGCCCAAGTTTCAATCAGGCAACATATGTTATTTATGATAGACTCTATGAAAAGCCTATAGACATACCCAATCAGAGTACTGGTGGGACACAATTAAACTGCATTTTCACAACCAACCTATTTTTCCCAACACTTTGCTGCCATTTCTTACTCTTCTTTAGCGATGGGCGAATTTGTCCCCATTCGCTTCGTCAAAATATTCTCGTATTTCCCGCGAAATGCGTGAAACGCAATTCACGAAACGCAATTTCAATTTTGACGGTGGTGTTAAAGTCAATGGGGGTCCGATGAAATGTTTACAAGTGACGGTTTTGACGTGATCGACTTTCCTGACGCGTGAATTTTCGTGTCAGTTTCACAAATTTATTCGCTGGAGGCGGAAATTCGCAGCAAATTCACGCCTGGCGAATTTATTAGCCCATCACTACTCTTCTTTAACAAGAGACTGCCGAGCACTACAAGTATTGGTGATTCCTGGAAAATAATGTTGGATTTGAAGGTTTGATTGGACATGGGATGAAATATATCTTTTATGATACATCAAGGGGCAAGGAGCCATAAACACAATAGACCACTTGATTTCAGGAGAAAATAGTTCCTTGAATTAAGAGGTCCCCATTTTTGCATGTGCTTCAAGCACCAGCTGCAAGAATTCCATACTGGAGGGGAGTCACTTGGGCAAGATGTGGGCATCATCTGAATACTTCTTTAATACATTTAGGAGGAGCAGTTGAGAAGCACAAGGGGATACGAGGTTCATACCTGCTTAGAACTGGTCTAAAGTAAAGGGCTCACTAACTGCCTGCTGGGTTCTTTACCTTCCATCAAGCAGCTCAGAGCAATGAGTTATGAGTAAGATGAGGTGTAGACCTAGTAGAAACAAACAATATTTTGGCCTGAATAATATCGCAGTAAAGAAATCTGATATGGGAGGGAGTGTTATAGTATTAAAGGATAAGTAAACCTTTAAAATATGTGAATGTAAAATTGATGACGGTGCTATTCTAAGCACTTTTGTCATTTACACTTATTATTTTTATTTTTTTTAGATTCCAAGATATTAAGGGATACATGTACTTTTAACATAAATGAAGTTTTTTATAACAGCACCACCTGCTGTTCATTTTCCGACCAGTCTGACAACCAAGTAGTCAAAGAAGTTGTCAGGAGAAAGAAAGAGGCTGCTCTGATGTTCTTCTGCTTAAGAAGTCCCCTTATATATTTATACATAGTTATCATATCTCCCCTTCTCCAGCGTGAACATCCCCAATTTGGCCAGTCTTTCCTCATAGCTAAGATTTTCTCTTTACCAGCTTAGTTGCCCTTCTCTGTACCCTCTATAATACAATAATGTCCTGTTTGAGTGATGGAGACTAAAACTGTACGGCATATTCTAGATGGGGCCTTACCAGTGCTCTATACAGTGGAAGAATGACCCCCCCCCCTCCCGTGACTCTCTGCCCCATTTAATACAACTCAAGACCTTATTTGCCCTTGATGCTGCTGACTGGCATTGCTTGCTACAGACAAGTTTATCATCTACAAGGACTCCAAGCTCCGTCTCCATTATGGATTTGCCTAGTGCAGTCCCATTAAGGGTATAAGTGGATATTGTTACATCCCAGGTGCAGGACTTTACATTTATCAACATTGAATCTCATTTGCCACTTAGCTGCCCAGATTGCCAGTTTGTCAAGATCATGTTGCAAGTGCCACATCCTGGATGGAATTAATTGGGCTGATAGTTTTGTGTCATCTGCAAACACTGATACATTACTTACAACACCCTCCCCTAAGTCATTAATGAACAAGTTAAATAAAAGTGGACCCAATACTGAGCCCTGAGGGACCCCACTAAGAACCTTACTCCAAGTAGAGAATGTCCCATTAACAACCACCCTCTGTACCCGATCCTGTAGCCAGTTTCCTATCCATGTGCAAACGACTTCATTAAGCCCAACAGACCTTAGTTTAGAAAGCAGTCGTTTGTGGGGCACAGTATCAAACGCTTTGGCAAAATCCAAATAGATCACATCTACGGCCCCCCCACTGTCCAGCATCTTACTTACCTCAACATAAAAAGCAATCAAATTTGTCTGACATGACCTATCCTTCATAAAGCCATGCTGATTGTTGCTCATAATGCCATTGACTAGGACAAAATTTTGAATGTGATCCCTTAACAAGCCTTCAAATATATGTGTATATATATATATATATATATATATATATATATATATATATATATATATATATATATATATATATATATATATATATATATATATATATATATATATATATATTGGCTGTATATGCACTTTAAAAATATAAACGTTTGATTTGTTTCATCAAAACTCCCAGTGTTGCTGGTCTTTTTGAATATTACATACACGATTTTACCGTGCACCTGGGTTCTCAACGATTGAAGCGGTGTGCCACCCTACGCATAAATATATATATATATATATATATATATATATATATATATATATATATATATATATATATAATACTAATTATAAAGTTTTATTGGATAAAATACTGTAGGTGTAGGGACCCATAGGTTGAGTAACCCCTGTGGCTTTAAATCCCTACATTTCCATATTTGCTGGGCAGATGCCCATGTATCTAGTTATCTAATTTATATACTTATATTATTGGCCCATAGGCTTATGACTACTTCCTGTCACACTTAAATATAGTTATTGAGTTAATCTTTCTCTTTGGCCTTCAGTTGCTGACTAAGCTGGATGTGCTCCAGGAAGTCTGGGATCAAAAAGGCCCAGTAAAGATGTGCTGCCCTAAATGGACTACCCCTTTAGTGAAAGTCAGGGAGCAGGGCCCCCATGAATGCGGCTTAGACAGTGACACGTTATTCCACTTTCAAGGAGAGTGAGTTGTTAATTAGAAAGGCCAGCCTGTGCTCCAACAAGGATTTATAGCCTGGAGTAGCTCCCCTCTAGGCTCTACTTTGCCCAAGTGAAGGCACCACAGTACTGACTATGGATTCAGACATAGTCTTCTCCCTGATCCATTTTTCTGTATGGGATCCGGACCATATGGGACATTGGAATCCTAGACACGACCCTTCAACTTCCCTAGCTGTCTTCCCATGGTGTTGTTGCGGAACCCATGCTCTATTGTATTTGGCTGGATATAACCTAATTCAGGTATGGGACCTGTTATCCAGAATGCTTGGGACCTGGATAATGTATAATGGATGTTTCCTTAATATGGATCTTCATACCTTAAGGCTTCAAGAAAATCATATAAACCTTAAATAAAGCCAATAGGCTTGCTTTGCCTCCAATAAGGATTATTTATATCTTAGTTGGGATCAAGTACAAGCTACTGTTTTATTATTACACAGAAAAAGGAGATCATTTTTAAAAATTTGGATTATTTGGATACAATGGAGTCTATGGAAGACAACAGAAGCTGCTTTTCTGTCACATGACTGCCTTATAGGTGTGAAAACCATATTTGTGTATTTATTTTTAAATGGTTGTGCACTAGGTCTTGTCCTGGGTTAGTAGGGAAAAAACAGTTGTGTATTAGTTAGAGCCGACAGACTTAATTGGAAATGCAAAACCTGTCCGTGCAAAAGCCCATGTGACTTCAGATATATGGAATTAGGCTTACCATAGCCCAAAATGATTTATGAGTGAAGAACTCTATGTATAGAATATGCACTAATACTGCATGTGAATGTAAACTATTGTATTTCAGTTGAACAAAGCGAGCAGTAGGCACAAACATTCTAGGTCATGTTAATAACATTTGCTAAAAAAAAAAACAGATAAATCATAATGTCCCGAGATGTTTCTATAAGTCACATTGTTCAGACCCAATGAAATTAAGTTATGTGTGTAGGGTGAGAAACCTATTGGATATGCAAAATGAACACATAGGGGCAAATTCATCAAGGGTCGAATTTCGAGGGGTTAAATCCCTAGAAATTCGACTTTCCCATAGGCTTTTAAAACAATTCGGTAGGTTTTAGGTGGCGAAGTAGGCAGTCGAAGTATTTTTAAAAGAGGCAGTACTTCGACTATCGAATGGGCGAATAGTCGCAGCGTTTTGCGCTCGATCCAGTACTTCGATTATCGAATGGCGAATAGTCGCAGCATTTTTGCGCTCGATCTATTCGAATCATTCTACTCAGGCGAGTATTCTACTCAATTCGATAGTCGAGGAGCACAAAAATTCGAAGTTTTTTTAATTCGAATCCTTCATTTGAAGTTAGTGAATCGGCCCCATAGGGTGTTATTTACTAAACTCCAAATATATCTTAAATTTTTTTTTTAAAAACTACAATTTTTCAAGATTTATTAAAGCCCAATGCTGCAAATAAATCCAGCATCTCAGACCTGACAGAGGTTGTGTATAAGCCAATGGGAGAGGTCCCTAGGGATGGGCAAATTTTTTTTGCCTTGTTTCGCCACGGAAATGACGCCCATAGACTTGTATGGCGTTGTGTGTCAAAACATTTTTATTGACACATATCTTTTTTTTTTTGACGCATACAAGTCTATGGGGGTCATTTCTGTGGCGAAACAAGGCGAAAAAATGGCCATAGACTTATATGGGCATCAGCAACATTCGCTGGCAGCCAATTTTTGGCAAAACAAAACGGGTCAGATTTGCCCAAGCCAAGTCCCTATCTTATTTGGAAGCCTCTGTTCCCTGCACTGGAATTAGCCTAGAATCCAAAAATTCATGCAAAAATCAAAAAAATTCGGGCTTTATGGGAAAAAAATCAAGAAATTCAGTTAAAAAACTTGGTTTTCGCTCCATTTTATCAAGTTTTTACCAAAACCAATTAATTTGAGCTTTTTATATAAAAAAATAAGGTAAAATCGGGTATGGGAGTTTGGTCATGGTTTTTTTATTTAAAAAATTAGATAAATTTGGATTTTAGCAAATAACCCTCATAGAGTCCAGGAGTTTTTAATATTGATCTTGATTATCTGCTTCAAATGAACTATTTTAATATCTAATAAGTTTAAAAACTGTATTTCAGGAGTGTCTATTTTGCTATGAATTTTATCCAAACAATAAAATTGTGGCATTAATCTTTTATGCAATGTACTCTTGAAGCTTAACTGTTCTTGAGTAGGCAACTGGTGATGTGATTGTTTTAAAAAATATTTGTTAAATGGAATTATACTACAGGTATGGGACCCATTATCCAGAATGCTCGGGACCTCGGGATCTTTCCGTAATTTAGATCTCTGTGTCTTAAATCTACTAAAAATCATTTAAACATTAAAGGGATTCTGTTATGGGAAAAACAATGTTTTCAAAATGAATCAGTTAATAGTGCTGATCCAGCAGAATTCTGCACTGAAATCCATTTCTCAAAAGAGCAAACAGATTTTTTTATATTCAGTTTTGAAATCTGGCATGGGGCTAGACATATTGTCAATTTCCCAGCTGCCCCAAGTCATGTGACTTGTGCTCTGATAAACTTCAATCACTGTTTACTGCTGTACTGCAAGTTGGAGTGATATCACACCCTCCCTTTCCCCCCCCAGCAGCCAAACAAAATAACAATGGGAAGGTAACCAGATAGCAGCTCCCTAACACAAGATAACAGCTGCCTGGTAGATCTAAGAACAACACTCAATAGTAAAAACACATGTCCCACTGAGACACATTCAGTTACATTTAGAAGGAAAAACAGCAGCCTGCCAGAAAGCATTTCTCTCCTAAAGTGCAGGCACAAGTCACATGACTGGGGGCAGCTGGGAAATTGACAAAACGTCTAGCCTCATGTCAGATTTCAAAATTGAATATAAAAAAATCTGTTTGCTCTTTTGAGAAATGGATTTCAGTGCAGAATTTTGCTGGAGTAGTACTATTAACTGATGCCTTTTCGAAAAAACATATTTTCGGTTGACAGGATCCCTTTAAATAAACCCAATAGAGGAGGAGGTTTTGCCTCCAATAAGGATTAATTATATCTTAGTTGGGATCAAGTACAAGCGACTGTTTTAGTATGACACAGAAAAAGGAAATCACTTTTTAAATGTAATATTATGTCATTATAACGGAGTCTATGGGAGACAGCCATCCCGTAATTCGGAACTTTCTGGATAACGGATCCCATACCTGTATTACCTTTTCTTTCATCTCCACTTTATGTACTGAGTAACGATTGAACCACGGAGCCTTCTTGTGAAATAAAGATTTTTTTTTTTAAAAAAAAGTGAAATAATTAAAAAGCCAAAATGAAAACCAATTGCAAATTGCATTAGCATATTACTCTCTATGTCATACTAAAAGTTAACTCAGAGATGAATAGCCCCTTTGATAGCATAATACTGTAGCTTTACAACATTTCTGAAAATGTACAAAAAATTGGCAATTTGCTGCATTTTTTCTTCTACATGTTAATGGATTAAAAGACATAGACAACATATTTCTGAATACTACAATACCACACAATGTTTTAAAACAATTACTTCATTATGGGATCATTTAAAGATCCTAAAAAACTAAATTGTGCAAATGAATTTCCGCATTAGTCACTGTGACCACTTTTTCTTCTGGGAATTTCCTTAAAGAACTTACTGTTTAAGGGGTTGTTCACCTTTAAATTAAGTATGATGTAGAGAGTGATATTCTGAGACAATTTGTAATTGGTTTTCATTTTTTATTTGTGTTTTTTTTTTTAATTTAGCTTTTTATTCAGCAGCTCTCCGCTTTGCAATTTCAGTCTTCTGGTTGCTAGGGTCAAAATTGCCCTAGCAACCACACATTTGTTTGAATGAAACACTAAGGGGCACATTTACTTAGCTCGAGTGAAGGATTAGAATAAAAAATACTTTGAATTTCGAAGTATTTTTTTTGCTAATTCGACCATCGAATTGGCTACTTCGACCTTCGAATCGAACGATTCAAACTAAAAATCGTTCAACTATTCGACCATTCGATAGTTGAAGTACTGTCTCTTTAAAAAAAAAACTTTGACCCCCTACTTCGCCAACTAAAACCGAACATTAATGTTAGCCTATGGGGAAGGTCCCCATAGGCTTTCCTGTCAATTTGGGATCGAAGGAAAATCGTTTGATCGATGGATTAAAAATCCTTTTGGATTTTGGATGGATTTTTCCTTCGATCGATCGAACGAATGAAATGCGGTAAATCCTTAGACTTCGTTATTTGAAGTCGAAGGATTTTACTTTGACGGTCGAATATTGAGGGTTAATTAACCCTCGATTTTCAACCCATAGTAAATGTGCCCCTAGGAAATGAATAGGAGAGGCCTGAATACAAAGATGAGTAATAAAAAGTAACAATACATTTGCAGCCTTACAGAGCATTTGTTTTTTAGATGGGGTCAGTGACCCCCATTTTAAAGTTGGAAAGAATCAGAAAAAGATGTCAAATAATTGAAAAATTCTAAGAAGAAAAAAAAAATAAAGACAATTGAAATGTTGCTTGGAATCGGCCACTCTAGAACATACCAAAAGTTAACTTAAAGGGATCCTGTCATCGGAAAACATGTTTTTTTCAAAACGCATCAGTCAATAATGCTACTCCAGCAGAATTCTGTACTGAAATCCATTTCTCAAAAGAGCAAACAGATTTTTTTATATTCAGTTTTGAAATCTAACATGGGGCTAGACATTTTGTCAATTTCCCAGCTGCCCCCAGTCAGGTGATTTGTGCCTGCACTTTAGGAGAGAAATGCTTTCTGGCAGGCTGCTGTTTTTCCTTCTCAATGTAACTGAATGTGTCTCAGTGAGACATGGGTTTTTCCTATTGAGTGTTGTTCTTAGATCTACCAGGCAGCTGTTATCTTGTGTTAGGGAGCTGCTATCTGGTTACCTTCCCATTGTTCTTTTGTTTGGCTGCTGGGGGGGGGAAGGGAGGGGGTGATATCATTCCAACTTGCAGTACAGCAGTAAAGAGTGACTGAAGTTTATCAGAGCACAAGTCACATGACTGGGGGCAGCTGAGAAACAGACAATATGTCCAGCCCATGTCAGATTTCAAAATTGAATATAAAAAAATCTGTTTGCTCTTTTGAGAAATGGATTTCAGTGCAGAATTCTGCTGGAGCAGCACTATTAACTGATTCATTTTGAAAAAATTTTTTTTTCCCATGACAGTATCCCTTTAAAGGTAACCAACCCCACTAATATATTTTAAAATGTTAATATGATTGTCACTCTAGCACATGTTTTATGGTTCCATTGTTTTAATTTGTATGTATTAAAATCATGAATTAAAATTATTAAGAACTGTAGTTGTTTAGCTATACAAGGGAGGTCAGGCACTGAAATACATTTTACAATCATTTTACATTCATTTGAGTGCAGTAGGAAGTCAATCTATTAGTAAATGCTTTATAAAGGGTTAAAGGTTAGTCGATGCTATAAAGAAGGCTTTCTGGACTACTCAATAGACACTTTTTCAACGGTATAATTATATGTTCAGCATAAAACACCTGTTAATGTGATAGTACAGATCTATATTGGTATGTGGATTACTTGCCCTATTTTCCAGTTAAAACTTCCACTTCTTCATCTACCAGTAGGCTATGTCCTGGCCATTAGGGTCTATTGACAGATATTCAAATCTACCTGCTCAACAAACCAACCAGTATTGGTCAGGATACTCTGGACAGTATAAGCATAATGAAAATCAGTTCATATTATTTTATTGGTATGTGTATTGCCAGCTTTACAACAGGTATACTGTACATCTAGGTGAAAACTCAGCAAGTGGTAACTGGTCTCCTTAGTGCTCCAAACACAGGTCAGTAAACAAGGGAAACATGGATAGTAAAATATAGATCTAAGAAGGTGTAACAAGGAAGAAAAAAAAAAAAAAAAAGCTCACGTATTGAAGCAAATAGAGAGAATATCAATGACCTTTAAGTTATGGATTATAACCAGCTCTGAGTCCATGTTCAAAACTTCAGGCTGGACAATTGTCCTCTGGGGAACCAGGCAAGGCAAGTCTGCCCTCGTAAACTCACTGTAATAAAAAATACCTAGCCCTGGTAGTCTAGTGGTGCGGAGGGGACGCCTGCCATGCCGCTCCTCCTCTCTCTGTGTGCCGGCTTCCTAGTGTGCGCGCACCGCGCACTTCCGTAATTTATAGGCGCATGCACGCTGGCGTGATTACGTCAGCGTGCAATGGCGTGAAACTTAAATGTGATAGGACTTGTTTTCCTGGTGCCTCTGAGCCTTTGTGCATCTGTCCCTGTTTGTTATTGATCTCCTGTTGTGACCTTGCCTGTTTTGACCATCCTGATATCTGTACTCCAACCCAGCCTGCATCTTGATTACTCCTGTTGCCTGATTCTATTCTGATTGACTACCCGGTTTGACCCTTTTCCTCCCTGACAATCCTAGTTATCCACCTGCCTCGGCCCAGCCTGCCTGACTACGATTCTGCCTAATCCTTTTGTACCGTGACCTTCGGCCCAAAAAGACTCTGCTAACCGCCGTGCCCCTTTGCCAGCCAGAACATCTCGCCTTGTACCCCTCGTTAAGTCCAGCTGGCACCCTAAGCTGAGGGCTCCTCCCGAAGCCCAACGGTGGTCACACTACTGGTGAAGCCGAGTCGAGACCAGGTTACTTGGCACTTGTTCTGGTATTGGGTGCCGGCCGTGACACTCACTCAAATGTGTTCTGTATTCAGGAAAGTATGAAATATATGCTAGATCAGGGATTATTCTAGGAACCAACACCACATCCATCTTGTGGCATGATGGGGACTTTCTGAAGATCTCTCCAGGCTAGTCAATTGTCCTCTGTGGAACCAGGGCTACAGGCAGGTCCTACTGAAGCTGTTTGGGTTCATAGGGCACGGCAAGTCTGCCCTCATAAAAATACTTATTTATGTTCTGTATAAAGGAAAGTATGAAATGCATGCTAGACAATTGTCCTCTGGAAAACCAGGGCAACAACCGGATCCTACTGCAGCTGTTGGACGGGAACCTTCTGAAGATCTCTCCAGCTTGTCTTAAGAAAAGGTGAAACTTTTTCATAAACTTTTTTCTTTTTTCATTTGAGTTCTGTCCGTGTTGCTTATTTCCGAGGGAGGTAATGGTTATCTTTGGGATTCAAAAATATTATCTGAGAGTGCCCTGTGACCTGGAGATGTGGAAACGTTAGTGGTTGCTCCTTTATTCAGTCACCTTCTTATTTAACAGTCACGCAAAGTCACCACTAACAAAAATGTTAGTGGTCAATACCAAATGAATTCTCCCTTAGCTAACGGAAGTCACACCAGGAAGTTTGGAGGACTTGTATTAGAAGCAGAACTTGGTTACCAAGTATAATATAACGCACCATTGGACTCTAAGCATAATTTTCCATGGCACATCCTTCTAAGTAACTAAGTACAGCAAGCTAACTGCTTTCATTTTTACTTTGTACTGCACTTTACAAGTCACAGATGAATAAAATGGCAGGATCTGAGAGAACCGTGGATTATGTGAGGGACTATATCCGGCACTTCAGCCTTGATAACTGTGCTTTAGGGAGCCAGGGCTATAACCGAGTTCTCCTACAGTTGTTTGGGTTTATGAGTCATGGCAAGTCCTCCCTCATCAACTCCTGCAAGTATGTATTAGATGATGGAGAATATCACATTCATGCAAAAGCATTGGCTTCCCACACTAGTGTCACTTTCAACAGAACAGCCTACCCACTCACTGACACCATCACTATTGTGGATAACAGGGGGTGCTCTACATTCAGCGCGTATGAGACTGGAGAAATATATGCACAGCTGGGTAAGTGGCATTTAATAATAACCTAGTGGGAGAACGTCAATAGTCAATAGTTGTATTACATTTCATAACATCTGTAAACAAGGAAAAATATGCACATTACCCCTTTCAGTGCCAGCTGAAGTGTAC
This sequence comes from Xenopus laevis, assembly GCF_017654675.1. Classification (NCBI taxonomy): domain Eukaryota; kingdom Metazoa; phylum Chordata; class Amphibia; order Anura; family Pipidae; genus Xenopus; species Xenopus laevis. Next base: position 129,162,666 of record NC_054387.1, on the reverse strand, counting down.
ATTTCATATGGATTAAGTAGCAGCTTTTTATGGGCCTTTTATGCTCTTTTTCACTGTAGGAGTATATCCTAAGCACATTTTTAGTTTACTGTGAATAATGATTTTTTTAAAGTACTGATTTAGCTTTCTTAATCTGAAATTAAATGCTTGAGACCTGAGGTTTTCCAGTTAAGTTGGGGTACATTATACCTAATAATATATGAGTGATACTCAGAGTTCCCTGTATAACTCAGCCTGCAGCCTTGTGCGTTATATGGTCACAGAACAACCCCTCAGTGACTTCTAATATCCTTATCATTTACAGTAGGGGGTACATTATACCTAATAATATATGAGTGATACTCAGAGTTCCCTGTATAACTCAGCCTGCAGCCTTGTGCGTTATATGGTCACAGAACAACCCCTCAGTGACTTCTAATATACTTATCATTTACAGTAGGGGGTACATTACCCCTTATAATACATGAGTGATAATCAGAGTTCCCTGTATAACTCAGCCTGCAGCCTTGTGCCTTTATATGGCCACAGAACAACCCCTCAGTGACTTCTAATATCCTTATCATTTACAGTAGGGGGTACATTATCCCTTATAATACATGAGTGATACTCAGAGTTCCCTGTATAACTCAGCCTGCAGCCTTGTGCCTTTATATGGTCACAGAACAACCCCTCAGTGACTTCTAATATCCTTATCATTTACAGTAGGGGGTACATTATCCCTTATAATACATGAGTGATACTCAGAGTTCCCTGTATAACTCAGCCTGCGGCCTTGTGTCTTTATATGGTCACAGAACAACCCCTCAGTGACTTCTAATATCCTTATCATTTACAGTAGGGGGTACATTATCCCTTATAATACATGAGTGATACTCAGAGTTCCCTGTATAACTCAGCCTTTAGCCTTGTGCCTTTATATGGTCACAGAACAACCCCTCAGTGACTTCTAATATCCTTATCATTTAAGTGATACTCAGAGTTCCTTGTATAACTGCTATTCTTCTGATGAATGATCTAGAGCAAATCTATGATTAAAAATGTTACTTTTCTGTAGGTAACTTTATTCCACTTAATCAAGTAGTTAAATGGGCTGATAACTTTGAAGAGATGATAAACAGACTGGAGGACTCAGAAATTGATCCTAATTTCACAGACATTACTCTTCCTGTATTCGTTTACAGGTAAAACTTTGCACCTTGGTTATTCTCTTCCATATCTCACAATGGCGCCTTAGTCTTGTTTTTTTCTGATCTTGAATATTAGAAATACTCCTTTCAATGCTTCATATACCTGCACTGTTTGATGTTTATACAGGTAATTTCATAGTAAATATAGTACCTGCTCTTTTAAAATACTAGGATTAGGGATGGGAGAATTTGACTCGTTTTGCCGGCCAAAATTCTCAAAAATGCATTAAAGTCTATGGGCATCATTTCTGCAGTGAAACTGAGTGGAAAAATCGCTCATGCCTAATATGGTGAATAAAGTACCCCCAATTGTAAAATATAAGGATATTATAAGTCACTGAGGAGTTCCATGACCATTTAAAAACACAAGTGCATTTATACAGGTCATGGAACTACGAAGTTACTTCTAGTATCCTCATATTTTCCCGCAAGGGGAACTTTATTTATTATAATACACAAGTTTTAGTGAGTCATGTGACAAAAATGACATCACTACTCACTGTTTATAACTGATGACATCACTAGCCACTGTTTCTAAGAATATATATGGCTCGTGTGTATTATAAGTATATTACTGAGGAGTTCCAGGGCCATATAAAAACACGAGGCTGAAGGCCAAGGTCATGGAACTCTCAGGTGACTTCTAATATCTTCATATTTTGTAACAGGGTGTACGGTATTTATTATAATACAGAGGTTTCAGTGAGTCGTGTGACAGCAATGACATCACTAAGATCTGATTATAACGGATGACATCACTAAGCACCATTTGTAAGGATATAACTTACAGGACATTCATGCTCGTGTATATTATATATTTTTTGACACCCATAGACTTTAATGGGCGTCACCAACATTTCGCCGGCGGTGAATTTTTGGCGAAATGAAACGGGTCAAATTCGCCCATCCCTATTTACACACAAGCAAATGTGAGATACTGAACTTGCTGAGTATAGAAAAAGGATGTTGGCCACTTACTGGTAAAAAGTGCTTAGAGCTTTGCTGTCCATCAACAATGAGGTTCCAGCTCATTCATTTTTCAATTTTCATCTGTTTTAAAGCGTTAAAAAAAGATTTGGTGAAGGGGAGAAGAATGAGACAAAAGAATTCATCTTTAACTGCAAGAAAATGACAGGTGGGTTTCCAGAGTCAGTGCTGGGATATCATGAAGGTGTTTGTTCTTTCTGAGGGAGACTCCTTCTGGGACTAAGACAAGAGATCCTCTGCACTCAACCCATTATCAAAATATTAAGGACATTGAGTCATTATGAGCATTAAGCTAAATAAAAAGTCCCTCCCATTTAAACAAAACAAGGATTATTTGTCCATACAGTATATTGCAATATATTGAAGTTGGCCAACTACGTCAAAATCATCCCTGGCCTGTCCTACTCTCATGGTCATCTGATTCATTTAGAATTCTACTTCTTTATATTTAATATATAATTTATATACATATATAAATTAGGAGCTGCCAAATTTATAATTTTCTGGATTTGGATGATGTGGGCTTTATGCCATCACTTGGCATAAAGCCCACATCAAAGGATAAAGTTGGGGCACCACACCAAGTACTGTATATACAAAAATTGAAATCTAAAGTATAATTGTAAGGGAAAAATCTCATTGTCCACCCCAGTTTGAGGTTGGTTGCTATCAGCAGAATAATGGAAGTATGTAGTGAGATTTCCCAAAAATACAAAACCAAAGTAAATTAAAAGTACAGAATAATTTGTTAGGACATGAGAAGGAGGCCTTACATGATGTGTGCCTATTCTGGGGCACTTACTCGTAGGCTCATGAGTAATGAATTAGTGCCCCAATAGGCACTAAATACATTAGGCCTCCTTCTTATGTCCTAATAAATTATTTTGTGCTTTTAATTTATTGTCATTTTGGACTTTTGGGAAATGTCACTAAGGGGCAGATTTATCAAAGAGTGAAGTTCCGCCACTAGAGTGAAATTCCGCCACTCTCCATTCATTCCTATGGGATATTTATCAATAGGTGAAAGTGAAAGTTTACCCTCTGATAAATATGCCTTTAAAAATCCCATATAAATTAATGGCGAGTGGAGAGAATTTCAGTCTAGTGGCTCTTAACTTCACTCTTTGATAAATATACCCCTAAATACTTCCATTTTTCTTGACACAGGATGAGCTGGCCACTGCTCCTGTATAAACTATAGCAAAAAAAGTTAAAGTTCTGCTCACCACTTAATTTTCGATTCAACTCTTTGTCTTCAGTATATGAATTTTGTGGTCTCAGTCTGTACCACAGTCTAATGGTCTAAAATGTAGTGGCAAGCACAGCTTTCTCTTTTTTTTTTTTTTTTTTGCTATAGACTTTTTGTGGGACCTCTGATCTTTCTAAACCAATTGTTTTGTCCAAAATGCAGGACCACATGAATGCGCCAATATGGTCCTCACTTCAACAGGATTTTAAACCTGCCCGATGTGCAAATGGTTTGAATATTTAACATTATTTTACAAGTACCCTGCTTGATTTCATAGAGACAATGTTATAATCAACTGTGTTTTTTCTAACAGGAGTTTATCCAATTGTGGTTCTGACCCACAAAACCTCTGGCGACTTCATACAGGCTGAGAAGGAGTTCCTGCTGATGGGAGTAGAAAAGGTGATTAAGATAGAAAACTACACAAAAGAGGATCATGGCAGAACACAAGGGCGACACAAGGAGATCCTACATTTTATCTACAGTGTTCTGCAAGATGTCAACTTCCAGATGAAATACAAGAGGAACCCAAGAAAAGAGAGGGTTGAGCACAATAAATTTCTGCTCAACTTTCTGCATAACGGGGAGATGAATCAAAAAGGGGAGAAAATGTGAACACACAATAGAAAAAGTAGACAAACAAAATCAAACCACTGAATCATAGGAATTTAAAAGAATCAGCATACACTTGAATCTCAGCAAAATCATTGTTTTTCTGAACACCCTTATTGTTCAAAACTACCATTTACCTCTGTCCCTAGCTGCTAGAAATGTATAAACACGTCCACTTGGCTCTTGGAAAATTTTGTACCAAACCATTGTGTGTATGGATCACTGGGGATCAAACTCCATTGAACTAGATCATAGACTATTATCTTTTAGGGATGCGCTGAATTTATAATTTTCCGGATTTGGATGAACATTGAACCCAACTTGAACCCTAATTTATATATATTTCTATAAATACATAATAATAATAATTCAATTTGAGACAAATAAACAAAAGGCTGCATTCATTGTAAACAAACAAAAAAAGTCCCTTTCAGTTGTCCAGAGATTTAAAGGCAGATTTATCAAGGGTTGAAGTGGGAATTTGAATTGCAAATTTTTGAATCCAAATTTTTAATGGCCAAAACTATCAAGTTTGATTCAAAGTTTTTAAAAAAAATATATAAAATTAGATTTTTGAAATGTATCATACACTGGCCCTTTAAGAATTCTAAATTGACTATTCGCCACCTAAAACCTGCCGAATTGCTGTTTTAGCCTATGGAAACAGCATTGGAACAATTTGGACGTGTTTGCAGCCTTCCTGACATTCAAGTGTTTTTGGAGAATAAAACTTGAATCCAGTTTTAAAACTCAAATTGAATTTGATTCAAATTCAATTTAGAATTTGTGGGTCGATCCTATTCACCTGTGTTTGAAAAATTCTAATAATACATTTTGATTTAAAATTTCGAGTTTATGGGAGTTTAAAATAACTTCCATGAACTTTGACCATTGATAAATCTGCCCCCTATTGTTTGGCGCAGCAACCTATCAGATGTTTCCTTTTAAAGAAGTGACCAGTAAATGCTATCATATGATTGGATGCTGTGGGTTATTGGACCTGGTTCAAATATTGTGACTTTCATTGTTACAGAATTATTGTGTGGAGGAACAAGAGATAATTGTTTATTATTTGTACTGTTTGCTTTAGAACAATGAGAATCAATGAGTTTTAATAAAATATGAAAATTGAATAAATGATTTCCATAAAATATTATACAGCATTTGTATCCCATGTTGAATTATTTATCACACATATAAAACTATTCAGTAGGATATACAGTATTGAGATTGTACAGACACCTATAAGGCACAGTATAGAGATGTTAGGATTCCTTCAAGCATTGGTAGAGGTCAATCCCTGTTTTCACTCTAACCAATCACTGATCACTGAGTGAGAGGCCTTTTAAGGGCCCTCAGTCCGGTTGCCTGAGCCAACAGGTTCTGTGGCTTTCTAGGGACAAACAATGATTTTCTAGCTAGTAACTGTGAATTGAATCTCTTGACTTGGCTTCCTTAAGTCTAAGGGGGTTATTTATCAAAATCAGATTTTTTAACTAATAAGTCCGACCAAACTAGAATCCATGATTGGAACTTATTTATTATTAATAAAGCTTGATTTAATCGGTTCAGGTAAAAACTCAATAAAATCAAGCAAAATCCCGAATTGTATGATTTTTTTAGGATTTTTCCCCAAAAAAACGATTTTTTTTATGTTTTGCCCGTAATACCCAAAAAGATTTTCAGGCTAATTCTAGCGCAGACCATAGGAACTTCAAAATAGGATAGGGACCTTTGCCATCCACTTACAGTCTACACAACCTCGGCAGGTCTGAAATGGTGATTCAGGCTTTTTGCTGCATCAGGCTTTAATAAATCTCTAAAAATCAGAGTTAAACCCCCCCCCCAAAAAAAACTTGCGTTTTACCCCATGGGATCAGTACAAGTTGTATTCCTGCTACAGGAGAATTTATTAGCCCAGAGAATCAGAGCAAAACAAAACATATTGAACCTTTCTGTTCCCCAGTGTCCTCACAAGAGCCTCCCATTGTCCCCTTTTATTTCTGTTTCCCAGAAATCCTACTGCTTCCCAGCAGTATTTTGTACACCTGTCTGTACTCAACTTCAGAGTCATGTGTCCTGGGATCATTTGTATTGGCCAAAATATGCATTGGCCTATAGTTCGTGGATGTTACTATCTTGCTTATCTGGGCTGAGCCTCATCAATAGGCATCAAAGACATAAACATCTGCTTTCTACTCTCCACTACACCAACTGACCAAAGACCAGTTGAGATATTATCTCAATTTCTATTTATCTTTTGATGTGCTACAGTTGAAAGGTATTTTAGGTCTTGGTCTAATGGATATTTTACTAATTAATTGTTAACATATGAACTTGATATCCCTAGAATGGATTTGTAGAATTATAATCTTGTCAACTCATTATTATAAATGGACATTTGCCTAAATATCATGCAAAGCCTTATCCTCACTTAGGCATGGATATAGTCTGGGTGACTATTTATACCTATAACAAAACATTCTACTGTATTTATCCCCAAAGAAGAGAGGGTTATTTCCAAACTGTTGCTCAAATCTGGGCCTTTTCCATTTCCATATAAAATATGTAACTTAATACATAAAATGTACTGTTTTATTTTTATAGGGAAAAAATAATCATTTTTAAAAATTTGTATTATTTGAATAAAATGGAGTCTATGGGAGATGGGATTCCTGTAATTCGGAGCTTCTGAAATTCAGGTTTACAGATAACAGATATATAGTTTCTTCTCTGAGTCATATTGTCCAGAAGTTCTAATGTCTAACCAATCCAGTAATGTTATGGACTGGTTCTAGAAACAACAGCATTGGTTAATTATTTTAAATTTTAGTGATGCTGAATAAAAGTCTATGGCAAACCCATCTGCATATTTCAGCCAGCAAAGAAGTGCACAAAACTGTACTTGCTGCCTCCCATTGGAACCAACTTACCTTGGGGATACCTTACAGGTGATTTCTGCCCTAAAATATTTTCTGATCCATGTCCAATGCAGTAAAAACCAGATATCAGTCCTCCCTCAACCAGAAAAAGATCCTATCATACTGTAATAATAAATATATTCTATTATATAGTCTATTTCTATATATTAATAGAAACAACTAGAGCTTCCTGAACTGAGAAAGAGAGAGGAAGATAGAAAAATTAAGAGGATGGGAAAAATGAGGAAGCTTTGAAAGGAGAGAAGACACAAGAAAAAGAGAGGAGGCTACTCTATTGTATGCTTATGGTGCTCATGAATGTGTTAGTTGGCCCCATTCTCTATGATTTAGAGGCATACTGGGTGCTCCCATGATATGGGATGGGTTAGATATGAAAAAGGGTAAAATGGATTTTCTATAGAAGTTATTGGGAGGTGTTGTTTTAACTTCCAAGCTATTTTATTTTTGAGATTTTTAAAGCATCACATTTTTAAAGGCAAACTATTGTGAAAAATTAAGATTTAATATTAGCTTCAGCATACTGAAATAAGTAACTTTCTGGATACAATCAATTACCAATTCTGTACCGTTGCTGAAATAATCAAGTTTATCTCTAGTATTCCTCTCTCAGCATCTGTTTCTCTTTGTTCTGTCTTCATTCAGCAGTTGGGTAAATGTCAGATAAATGATCCCTTATATCTTATAGGGGGGCTCCTTTTGCCTAGAAGATCTATTAGAGCTCACTCTATTAAAATCACCAGACATTATGGGGCAAATTCACTAAGATTCGTAGTTGCGCCAGGCGTAACTTCGCCGCACTTCGCCACACTCCGCCAGGCGTAGTTTCGCCAGCGCTTCGCAAATTCACTAAAATCCGAAGTTGCGCTCAGGGGTAGCATAAGGTTGCAAAGTTGCGCTAGCGAAGCGAAGTTACGCTAGCGATGGTTAATTTGCATACGACGCCAAATTCAAATTTCAATGGAGGAATACGTATCAGCACTACAAATGCCTAGAAAACCTTCAAAACATCAAATAAAATGTTTATTTTGCCCTACACATGTGCCCACTGTATAGGTAAGTTGCCATGAGTCAGGAAATGTAGGGGGGAAGGAGGGGAGCCCCAAAAAAATTTGCGATCTTTTTCAGCCTATCACCCATAATGTAGAAAACACGCCAGCGTTTTTTGGGACTTAGTATAATTTTTGACTTTTTTTGAAGCAATCCCTATCTACTCTATTGCGCTTCGCCTGGTCTGAGGTGGCGAAGGAAGTCTAGCGTAAAAGGTAGCGTTCAGTACACTGCGCGCGATAATTCGCCAGGCGTAAGGGTGCGAAGTAACACTAGCGAATCTACGCCAGCGTTCATTAGTGAATTTGCGCAGTAATGAAAATGCCAAACGCTAGCGAAGTAACGCTAGCGTTCGGCACTTCGGCGCTTAGTGAATTTGCCCCTCTGTCTCTCTACATGCAGAATTTGTGCAAAAGGCAGTTATTTTGTTACATTTTGTTTATACAGGAATCGGTTATTTGAATGAGCTTTACTACATCTGCTAGGAAGGGAAGTCCCCCCTACAAGATATATTGGAGCTAACTGCCAATGAATATCTGACAGCCAACTGCTGCATTAAGATAAGGAAGAGAAAAATTATTTTAGAAACAATGCTGAATTTTTAATTGATTTTATGTAGAAAGTTTCAGTTTGAGGAAGCTTATATTAAATTTTCATTTTTGCGATAGTTTCCCTTTAATCTCACTGAAAATAAAATTTTTCCTAGTTGATTTTTTTTTGATATATGTTACAGATCAAAAAAAATCGGGGAAACATTTTTAATGTTTTCCCCCGCACACTGACTTCTCTATGAGCTGCTAACTATGAACTGAACTGCTATTACTGCCTAATGTCCCTTTTTATATCTAAATCAAGAGATGGTCCAGTTCTCTTTGTAAAACAGGTGAAGTCTTCATTTGGGTAGGGATGCACCGAAAAGAAACTGAGTCCTAATTTCCATATGCAAATGATCAAAACCAGGGAAATAAATCAGCAAAGACATCATGGCGTGCATCATGTGAAAAGGTAACATAATAGCACATTGTTCCATGTCATAAGCGAGTGTGGGAGCTGCTAAGCAAGTGTTACATGTGAATTAAGGGGCCGATTCACTAACTTCGAGTGAAGGATTCGAAGTAAAAAAACTTCGAATTTCGAAGTATTTTTTGGGCTACTTCGACCATCAAATGGGCTACTTCGACCTTCGACTACGACTTCGAATCGAAGGATTCGAAGTAAAAATCGTTCGACTATTCGACCATTTGATAGTCGAAGTACTGTCTCTTTAAAAAAAACTTCGACCCCCTAGTTTGGCAGATAAAAGCTACCAAAGTCAATGTTCGCCTATGGGGAAGGTCCCCATAGGCTTGCCTAAGTTTTTTTGATCGAAGGATATTCCTTCGATCGTTGGATTTAAATCCTTCGATCGAAGGAATAATCCTTCGATCGTACGATCGCAGAATTTGCGCTAAATCCTTCGACTTCGAAGTCGAAGGATTTCAATTCCTAGTCGAATATCGAGGGTTAATTAACCCTCGATATTCGACCCATAGTGAATCAGCCCCTTGTTGACCCCCTAGTGTTAAGCAACATTAAAAACCTTAAGGCGTTGGTGTTTGCTGTGCATGCTGGGAGTACTGAGTGCAAGGAGGCTGTGTGTTTGAGGGTTACCTGACTGAAATACACCCCCAGCTTCTAAGAGAGCTTAGTTCAGTTTTAGACCAGCCCCTATTTCTGATTTTCTCAGGTTCACTTTCATCTGGTATGGTGCCTATGGATTGGAGAAAAGCTGATGTTATTCCAATATTTAAAAAGGGATTACGATCTCAGCCTGGCAATTATAGGCCAGTAAATTTGACATCTGTGGTGGGTAAATTATTTGAAGGCTTGTTAAGGGAGCTGTATTAAAAGGAGCATAGAATCACAGGAGGAGGGGGGTCATTCTTCCACTGTATATTTACAGTGAGAGCTGTGAAGATGTGGAATTGTCTCCCTGAATCAGTGGTACAGGCTGATACATTAGATAGGTATAAGAAGGGGTTGGATGGTGTTTAGCAAGTGAGGGAATACAGGGATATGGGAGATAGCTCATAGTACAAGTTGATCCAGGGACTGGTCCCATTGCCATTTTGGAGTCTGGATGGAATTTCCCCCCCCCCCCCTCTGAGGCAAATTGGTGAGGCTTCAGCTGTTTTTTTTTTTTGCCTTCCTGTGGATCAAAAAAACCTAAAAGGTTGAACTTGATGGACATGTGTCTTTTATAACCTTCCTTGCTATGTTACTATGTTACTATGTTACTATGTGTATCAATAAAACTGAAAAATCACAAGGTCTTTCAAATACATGTTTTAGATTTTTTTTAAAGGTCAACTATTTTTAATATTTGAAATTTGAAAATATTCCAGGTCATGATTTTTTTTTGTTATTTTTAATTGATCAATTTCAAATGTCAATAAAAAAAGCCTGTAAGTGGCAGCACAGTTACACAGAGTATTCAATATGCAGAAAACTTAGGGGGGGGGTCATTAAACTGTGCCCATCCACATTCTGTAATTTTCATAGAGGAAAGGGGTAAAAATTCAGATTCAGCTGAACAAATATGTACCTAAAGCACCTTACAGTCCCTAAAAGGTGTGGAAAATTACGTCCTTTAGAGGCGGTCATAGATAGTGAACAATTCTTTTTAACCTGGTTCTAGCAAGCAACAGAGACGTCGCTATAAGATGCCACAGACAGACACTATTTATTGGACTGTTGGGGGCTGTTTGGGTCTCCGTGTACTTGGAGGACCAGAGCCAATTTGGAATCCCACTCCAGGGATGATGATATAACACTATATTGCCATAAACTATATTTTAATCTCCTCGCAGCGTTGAACCAGGCTCAACTACTTATACTTTTTGAATGTATAAAAGGGGTCATTTATGCCTTCCAAGGCAGGGCAAAAAAGACAATATCCTTGTACTTTGCATGCTGGGGGCGCTTCGCCAATGAGGCGAGTTGAGGCTGTCGCATCAGGCGGCAGCGCCCCACTAGGTACCAGTGGCGGCAAAAATGCCGCTCCTGGAACTTTAAGAGCTGAATTTCCGGTTTTCAAACCAGAAATTCTGCTTTTCTAGTGAAGAGAGCGCAGTTAGGCTCTCTGCGCTAGCATACTGGCCCTCTCTTCCACCCTCTTGGACCCCCTTGGACCCCCTCAGGTGCAAAAAGGTAAACGCATGGAGGAGCGGGGGCGGCAGCAACTGCTGCTGCCTCAGGCGGTGGAGGGGTCTGGATTGGAACACAAAAGACCAGCCCTTGAACAGAGTGCTCTCTGTGTTTGGCAACACTCTATTCAAGAGGTATTCAAGGAGGTACATAGGCATCCTCCCTCTCATGTCTTACCTGCCCCCTACCTTTTCCCTACCCTTCCCTTACCTGTCTCCTACCATCCCCTAATTTGCATGTCATGGCATTCAGGCATGGAAGTTGAGGAGTGTTAGAGGATGCAGAAGACACAGTACATCTCACCCCAATTTTTGCCTAAATGGACTCTAGGGCACGTCTGAGAAATGAGAAATGTAAATGTCTCTAATATCTCTTCCTGTAGCTCTGTACCTACCTACCTACCTACCTACATATCTACCTCTGCTCTATGACTATAGTCTTTTGGTGCATTTTTCTTATATAATCAGTATTATTGGCAGTGCTGTATGGATTACAGTTAGGGCTCCCTTTAGCTGGGATTGCAGTCAGGCTGCTGGCCAAAAGAATCAGGGGAAAGTGCAGCAACTCTACTTCCACTAAACAGTTTTGTGCCACTTGGCATGATTAGAAGATATAAATTGTCATTTACTTGGTTTCTGCCCTGAGAAGAGGAAAAACAAATATTCCCCCAGGTTCAGCTGTGCCTCAGGCATTGGAAAAAGTTTTAGCACAATGTCAAATACCAAGCTACAACAAGAGAGATCACTACTGTATGTATTCTAATCTGTGGGTAAATAGAACTCAGCATGGCACATCCTTGTAAGTAAGGAAGTACAACAAGCTCACTGCTTTCACTTTTACTTTGCTCCGTAATTTACAATTCCCAGAAGAACAAAGATGGATGGATATGAGAGAACTGTGGATCGTGTCAGGGACTATATCCTCCAATTCAGCCTTGATAACTGTGCTTTTGGGAACCAGGGCTATAACCGAGTTCTCCTACAGCTGTTTGGGTATATGGGTCATGGCAAGTCCACCCTCATCAACTCCTGCAAGTATGTATTAGATGATGGAGAATATCGCATTTATGCAAAAGCATCGGCTTCCATTTCTAGTGTCACTTTCAACAGAACAGCCTACCCACTCACCAATATCATCACTATTGTGGATAACAGGGGGTGCTCTACATTCAACGCGTATGAGACTGGGGAAATATACGCACAGCTGGGTAAGTGGCGTTTGATGGAAACTTTTTGATAGGACCTCAAAGTGGTTCCATTGCTCTATGTTACATACTGTATGTAAAAATACCGGTATAAATGGCAGAGAAAAAAAAGATTTTAGTACACCAATTTAGATTTTAGTAAAACCAAAAAGATTTAAGTACACCAATACCAAATATGTAAAGCTATCTGGAGATTTCTGGTTCTGATTAAAGGAGACTTAAGGTTAATAAAGCAGTAGGCTGAAAATGTTGCACATTATGTTTTCGGGGTTCTGTACCAGCCCAAGGCAACCACTGTCCCTCAGCACCTGAAGTTGCACCAGAAGCCCCCCATCTTCTCTTCTGCTGATTCCAAGCATATACTCTGTGCTGATGTCACATACCTGAGCTTAGGGGCCTTCTAAAGCTTTCACATTACAAATGTTTGTTACTAATTTGAAAAAAAAAACAACCTCAGGGATCTTCTGAATAGTTTCATACCCAATAGCCATAGTTTAACTAAAGTATGTGGCATGAAGAGACCCTTATATGAAATAAGGCATGTGACATGGCTGTTACTCTACATCAACACATAACCAACATGTTATGTGCTGTAAAGCCTCCTAAAGTAAGTTAACCCCAGGAAATCATATATTTTTGAAAATGATCAGGGCCATATTTACATAGTGGGCACCCCTAGGCCAGCAGCTGTTCGTCACTCCTGTCCCCCTGCCTTTTATTATCACAAATGTTCATCATTGGGTCCTGAGCATCAGGTATTGCTATTGTATCTTCTGCACATCCCCAGTGATTCTGAACCAATGTGGGTGGCCTTGGTGGCCTTTCCAAAAATCCGGGCCTGGAAATGACATAGTCCAATAAATCCAAAATGGGTAAACTGTCAAAATGGGCAAATGTCTTTCTACTCTAATTAAACGGCAAACTACATACTTTAATATTGACAAAATTTAAAAAATACTGGGGTACTTTATCCTTGTATTGAGAACGGTTCTTTTGTGTTTTGATTGAGAATGAATGAAACTGACCTCAGATACATTTTGATAAAACATAAAACAGATTTTATTTATTGGTACTTAGCACAATGAGCTGAGGGACTCAACTACAAAGTGGCTTAGGAACAGTTAAAACATAACCAGGCAGGAGTCATCTGACCAACTCCCAGGAAGTTGATTAGCACAACAGGATAAATGTCACAACTTGCATAATTGCATTATGTGGTTTCACATCTCCAAACTAGCAAAAGCCTTCAGCGCTTTTTTTCCCTACAATCTTTTATAATACATGTTTTATACTCAGAATTCCCTGAATAACTCAGCCTGCAGCCTTCTGCCTTCATATGGTCACAGAACAACCCCTCAGTGACTTCTAATATCCTTATCATTTACAGTAGGGGGTACATTATCCCTTATAATACATGAGTGATACTCAGAGTTCCCTGTATAACTCAGCCTGCAGCCTTGTGCCTTCATATGGTCACAGAACAACCCCTCAGTGACTTCTAATATCCTTATCATTTACAGTAGGGGGGTACATTATCCCTTATAATACATGAGTGATACTCAGAGTTCCCTGTATAACTCAGCCTGCAGCCTTGTGCCTTTATATGGTCACAGAACAACCCCTCAGTGACTTCTAATATCCTTATCATTTACAGTAGGGGGTCCATTATCCCTTATAATACATGAGTGATACTCAGAGTTCCCTGTATAACTCAGCCTGCAGCCTTGTGCCTTTATATGGTCACAGAACAACCCCTCAGTGACTTCTAATATCCTTATCATTTACAGTAGGGGGTACATTATCCCTTATAATACATGAGTGATACTCAGAGTTCCCTGTATAACTCAGCCTGCAGCCTTGTGCCTTTATATGGTCACAGAACAACCCCTCAGTGACTTCTAATATCCTTATCATTTACAGTAGGGGGTACATTATCCCTTATAATACATGAGTGATACTCAGAGTTCCCTGTATAACTCAGCCTGCAGCCTTGTGCCTTTATATGGTCACAGAACAACCCCTCAGTGACTTCTAATATCCTTATCATTTACAGTAGGGGGTACATTATCCCTTATAATACATGAGTGATACTCAGAGTTCCCTGTATAACTCAGCCTGCAGCCTTGTGCCTTTATATGGTCACAGAACAACCCCTCAGTGACTTCTAATATCCTTATCATTTACAGTAGGGGGTACATTATCCCTTATAATACATGAGTGATACTCAGAGTTCCCTGTATCACTTACAGTAGGGGGTACATTATTTCTCTAGATAACTCATCTTATCAGTTATTGAGCATATTGTTAATTACAGTAATTACAGTACTTACAGTAATTTTGTGCAGTGGTAACTACATTGTCAATCTACCTGGTGAATAAGATGCAACATTACATTGTTCTCTTTGTGTAGGTAACTTTATTCCACTGAATGAGAAAGTTGAATGGACAAATAACTATGAAGACATGATAGACAGACTGGAGGACTCAGAAATGGATCCTAATTTCACAGACGTCACTATTCCAGTGTTTGTTTATAGGTTAAATATTTTTCCTTGGTTATTCTTTTCCATAACTAACAATATTGCCTTGAGCTGGCCATAGATGTTGAGATTTTTAAAAGATCAGATCCTGATCGTGAGACCACGATCTTCTCAGAACGATCGTACGATCATACGAATTTACCATCAACTAAAAAGACCAATTTGTCAGGAAAACAAAGGGGAGCTGCCTGCTTGGCCCTGCAAACATAGATACATTGCACTGGGACCGACAAAGATTTTTTGACCTGGCCGATCAATTTCCTGACAGATGTCGGCCGAAAAATCGTAAGATGTACGATCGTTCGAATCCCACTAACCGCACGATAATTTCGAAGGATTGGTCGGACTTCCCTAAAATCGGTCGTTCGGCAAGAAGAAACGTTGCGTCTATGGGGAGCTTATGTCTTGTCTCTTCTGTCTTAACTTGCGTTTTATAAATATTTTCAATGCTTGATATATCTGCACTGTTTCATGTGTATACATGTAATATATACTAATCATTTTTAGGTACATATTATCAAAGGTCAAAGAAAAATTGGTTATCCCTAGACTGTGATTTACACAATTTAATATTTGCCATCATTTTATTGTCTAAATAATGCTAAAAAAAACCTCATCCTGCAGATTTAAAATATTTCACAAGAATTCCCTCCCCTTAACTTTTGAGCTCAGCCTTTATTTTATGGAAAACTATTCAGTTGGCTTAATCATGGTTTTGTTAGATAAATCATTCCATAGAAGCCCTTGAGAATGTAAAGTGACTCAAGTAATATAAAAAAAGATCATGTGTTTTTAGCTCAGAAAAACTGAGAAATGTAATAAATAAGCATTCAGCGAAAAAATGCAAAAGAAAAGTGTCAAAATGGTGAACACAACACAACGGGGGTAATTTATGACTGTATGTGCAGTGAGTAAATTGCAATTTTGAGAACAATCCCTGCGTTGTGTTTACCAGGGGGAGTTGCGCCTGATGCAATTGTGGCTGAAGTGTCAAAAATAACACAACTGCACTTTCCCTTTAATGCAAATCGCATGCAATTGCACTAAAAGTTTTCCAAGTCTGGTTGGAATAATTTCAGGTGTTAGGAGTGACATGTGCAGCAAATTTTTTACATAAAAATGCATTACACATAGGGGCAGATTTATCAAGGGTCGAATTTTGAAGTTGAAAATACTTCGAAATTCGACCATCGAATTGAAATACTTCGACCTCGAATATCGAAGTCTACGTTTTTTTTAAATCAAATTTGGATATCCTGCGGTCGAAGTAAAATTGTTCGATCGAACGATGCAATCCTCCGAATCGAACGATTTCATCCATCGATCGAACGATTTTACTTTGACTTTAAAAAACATAGAAAAATGCTCTGCCCCCTAGTGAAAGTTCCCTGGAGCTACCACCTGCCCATGCACATGTCCATACAATGTCTGTAGATCTGCATCGCACCCAGCACCTTATACACTAGAAAATGTGGGACTCTAACTCATGAGAAGGGTTGAGGAGGTACAACAGCCAGGAATATTGGGACTTACAAATCGAACATGTGCAAAGAGCTTTGATGTCCATTATATAACAAGGGCCCAGCTCATCAATATCCATTGTATTTTTCTGCAGTGTGAAAAAGGGCCTCGCTGAAGGGGAAAAGAAAGAGACTAAAGAATTCATTGATAACTGCCGGAAAATGACAGGTGGGTCATTGTCAAACCTGACTAGAGAAAGGATGCTTCAGGCAGACATGAATAATTAGTCTAATTATATTACTTAATCTAACAAACTAATTACAGCACCTTCCCTTGACCAGACCTAAAAGCCACATAAGGGTACACATTAAAAAAAATATGGCAAGAAATAATCAATTCTTTGCTCTTTGTTCTTTGCTCACTGAAGACATGAAAGCTAAGAGCACTTTCCTGGACCAACAACAATGGGAGCAGATAAACCTCTGACCACAAATACCAACTCTTTTTTTAAAAAAATAACTCATACAATCATGTGTTCATATAAATGATAAATGGGATGGCAATGTTGATCCAGACGTAAGGAGAAGCAAAAGGTCTAAGGTGAAATACTGCAGTGGAAACAGCTCTGAGATAAATGGAGGAGTTAGACAAGAATGTATGGAGACCCAAAAGAAAAGATGTAGGGAGATGCAGAAGAATGAAGGGCCTTGATAATCATGATAAAGAGTTTGTAATTAATTCTTTATTTAATGGGCCATTATAAGGATTTCAGCAATGGTGGAGGAGGATTCTAGCAGCAAAATTTAAGGCACAGTTTAAAAGAGAGAGGTGAATGGGGACCAGTTAGTAGCAGGTTGCAGTAATCTAGGTGAGATAGAATGGGGGCCTGGCCAAATGCTTAAGATGTTACTTAGAACGTGACTAAGTTTGGCAATATTTTTTAGGGAAAAAGGCTGTTATGTTAACTTCATCAAAGAAGGATATAGAAGAGTTAAAGATTCCCTAAACATACTGCTGGATTGACAAGGTTAATGACTTTGCCATCAGCATATCAACAAAGAGGGCAGTAGGAGTGATTCAGAAGTTGGAAATACAATCTGCTCCGTTTTTATTAGGTTCAGTTCAAGACAGCATTGATTTATCCAGGAGGAGATAGCTAGAAGGCAATTAGAGGTCTCAGAAGTTCATGAATGAGTTGATAAATATATTTGGAAATCATAGATCACATAGAGATGATATTTAATTAGTGGATGAGATCTCCCAAAGACGGATCATACAGGGAGAATAACAAGAAGTTTAATTAGACTTTACAGAGGCTCTCAACAAAATCTTTTTAGTAACCTGCACCTTTAAGCCTTGGATAGTTTAGTGTTCTCAAATGTTTGTCATCTATGCCTCATGCCCTATATCACCCAAAATGACCAAAAAAAAAGCATGACAAGGGAGGCTGGCCTCATATTTATTTAATATTACAGATATTTCCTCACTGAGAAGACTTCCTGTATGTCAGTAATGGGCAGTATTTCCTATACAGCCAGTTACTGTAAGTGAATCCTTAAACAATGTCCACTCAACGACATAGAAAGAACTTTAACATCTTCAACCATAATAAAAATAATAACATACATAGTTGCATAGTTAAAGGGATACTGTCATGGGAAAAAAGATTTTTTAAAATGAATCAGTTAATAGTGCTGCTCCAGCAGAATTCTGCACTGAAATCCATTTCTCAAAAGAGCAAACAGATTTTTTTATATTCAATTTTGAAATCTGACATGGGGCTAGACATATTGTCAATTTCCCAGCAGCCCCAAGTCATGTGACTTGTGGTCTGATAAACTTCAATCACTCTTTACTGCTGTACTGCAAGTTGGAGGGATATCAGCCCCTCCCTTTTCCCCCAGCAGCCAAACAAAAGAACAATGGGAAGGTAACCAGATAACAGCTCCCTAACACAAGATAACAGCTGCCTGGTAGATCTAAGAACAACACTCAATAGTAAAAACCCATGTCCCACTGAGACACATTCAGTTACATTGAGAAGGAAAAACAGCAGCCTGCCAGAAAGCATTTTTCTCCTGAAGTGCAGGCACAAGTCACATGACCAGGGGCAGCTGGGACATTGACAATATGTCTAGCCCCATGTTGGATTTCAAAATTGAATATAAAAAAATCTGTTTCCTCTTTTGAGAAATGGATTTCAGTGCAGAATTCTGCTGGAGCAGCACTATTAACTGATGCGTTTTGAAAAAAAAAATTTCCCATGACAGTATCCCTTTAAGTTGGATTGAAAAAAGACCATCAAGTTGAACCTCTCCAAATGAAACCCAGTGTCCATACACATACACTCACACTGACCCCTCCATACACTCACATAAACTATATATACCAATATCTACACTAATTGTAGATTTTATGTTTGTACAAGGAATCATCCAAGCCCCTCTGAAAGGCATTCATACATGGGAATCAGACAATAATGCTGAAATGGATGAACTTTTCAGGAAAGACCTACAATTATACATTGTAGAACCAGTATCCCTGGTGGCTATAACTTTTAAATTTTGCACCAAATAATATTGTCACACACCAAGAAAAGTAGTAGTAGTTGGAGTGTAGAAAGGGATAATGGCAGTTTTTCATTCGTACAACCTCCATCCAGTGGCCATATGTTAGAAGGTTCTAGCATAAGTAGGGCTGATGGAAAAGTTGGTTTACATCCCAACCAGGGATTGGAGATGAGGCAGCAGATGCAGTTCAGCCCTGTCCATATCGGTATTGCATAGGGAATGTGGTAATTACAGGTCCTCATTGCGGCCTACACCCACCACTGCTCCCTTGTGAATCTGAATGACTCATCTGGGATTTTTTTATACTTGGTATAGACAATTTAATAATCAACTTTGTTGTGTTCTAACAGGGGTTTATCCAATTGTGGTTCTGACCCACAAAACCTATGGAGACTTCTTACAGGCTGAGAGGGAGTTCCAACTGATGGGAGTAGAAAATGTGATTAAGATAGAAAACTACACAAAAGAGGATCATGGCAGAACACAAGGGCGCCACAAGGAGATCCTGCATTTTCTCTACAGCATTCTAGAAGATGTCAACTTCCAGATGAAATACAAGAGAAACCCAAGAAAAGAGAGGGTCGAGCGCAAGAAATTTCTGCTTAAATTTCTACATGAGAGAGAAGTGAATCAAAACCTGTAGCGAATGCGTAGGCAGTAATTCAAAAGACTTACAAGAGTATTGAATTGAGCAAACAGTGGGGCACTGGGAGAATCCTTTTATGGCTAGCTTTCTCATTGCACTTTTCCATATGGATAATCTCCATACCATGGACACCCTCATGGCACAAAGCTATTCATATCAAACCCTGCATTTATGTTTATTGCCAGGTTCTAAATAACAAAGGTGAAAAATGTAACATTCAGGTTGATGATGACAAACCCTCTTGTATCTGCTGTTAAACTATGGACGATAATGACATTAAAATTACTACTTGCCATGTCCCTGTTGTCCGATATATAATTATAAATTTCATAATACTTATTTCACTGATTTTCTTAGTCCTTCCAGGTTTGTTATTATGAAAAGAAAGTACTTTAGCAATGAGCTGGACATGGGGGATTAGCTGGGGTAGACACTGCTGACTGATACGACTTATAGAGATAAGCTTATTTATCTGGTTGGGCTTTTTGAGGCAAAAACTCAAATTTTTCAAGATTTATTATACCCCAAGTCCGAATCCGCAAATACTCCATCTCTGACCTGCAGAGTTTATGTATAAGTCAGTGGCAGATGTCCCTATCTCAATTTGAAGATATTGTGGTCTGCACTGGGTTTTGTCCACTAATCAGAAACATTTTTGTGTTTGGGGCATTAAACTCGATAAACTCGGGTCTGTCGCGTGACAATCCGAATAAGTCGCATGGTTCAAATGTTTTCTTGATTTTTTCACATTTTTTCTTGATCCGAATCCCAGTCTTTTTAATCATAAATAAGTTTAAATCATGGACGGGAGTTTGGATTTTAGTAAATAACCCACTTAATGTTAGTTAGCCGCTATGGCTTAAAATCCTTACACTTCCTTATCTCTCTAGTTGCTGGGCAGATGTCCATTTATCTATTTACATCATTTACATATTTCAGTTATTGGCCTACTGGCTTGTGAGCACTTCCTGCTACACTTTAACATACTGTCTGGTTAGGGGTGGATCTTCCTCTTTGGCTTCTGGTCGCTGACCCAGCTGCATGTGTTCCAGGGAGACTGGGGTCAACAAGGCCCAGTAAAGTTGTTCTGCCTTTGAGGGACCTGTACCTCTAGTGATAAGTCAGGGAGCAGGGGCGCGGTGAATGAGGCCAGCTAGTGACAGGTTATATCCTTTTATAGTATTCTCTAGGAGTATGAGATAGAGAGGTTAATTAGAAAGAGCAGCCTGTGCTCCAACAAGGATTTGTAGTAGGGAGTAGCTCTCCCCTAGGCTCTGAGTCTGTCTATGGACCACAGTTGGATAGGGAATCAGGCTTTGAATATTTCTCCCTGATCATTCCTCGATATGGGATCTGGATCACAATGGAGCAATCCATCCTAGCTACTTCCCCTAACAACTGCCCCCCCCCATGGCTGCCCGGCCTATCGGATTTGTAGTTCCTTCATTACTTCCAATTAGCGAAAGCCCTACCTTCAGTGTTAGAGTCAAATGTTGTCAAGTGTATAAAAAAATGAAAATAGAGCATAATAACGTGGTCAGTTCCTTTTTTTAGATTTTTGATAGACATTATCAATTTATCGGGACCAGGACTTTTACAAACAGGGATCGAGTCAATTAAAATTTGCAATACAATACAAACAGTTTAATGAAGAATATTACTTTGCGAGATGTGAATTTTTTTTCTTATTGGTTTAAATTGTTTTTCTTTTTGCAACTATTATTACATTCCCCCATAAGGCATTGCTTTTTTGGTAGGTTAAGTCACGTTGTGTATCTCCATCTTCCTCTGCTCTTCAAGTGAAGGTGCCATCTTGGGCTGTGTGCATTCGGTCTTTTTCGTAAAGAATAGACGTGTTAATTCCACCTGTGATAGTGTCTGCCATTTTTCTTGTTGCTTCTCTCTTTCCGGTTTGCAAGACTTTCCGGTGTCCCATATTTTCTCTGGTGAATAGGCCAAGAACTCTCCTCTCACATGTCCATTCAGCACGGAGGCAAGACACATCCCCGATGAGGATGAGGAGGGGACAGGAGTGCAGGAACAAGGCTGGGACTCCAGGGAGCGTGAGATATTGACCGTAAAGCTGAATGACTAAGCAAGGTGCAATGGTCAACGACAGGCTTATAAAGGGGCAAATTTACTAAAGGGCGAAGTGACTAATGTGGGCGAAAATTAACCAGTGTGACATAATTTCGGTACTTCGCTGATTTATTAATGGACGCCGGTGTAACTTCGCTAGGGAAGGAGATAGGCTGTAACGGTACTTCGCTCCATAACGTATGGCGAATTTGCGCTCTGGCGAATGGACGGAACTATGCAAATTCACTAAGATGCAGATTTTACTGAATGTTACCTCTTGCGCCAGACTTGCCTTCGCCACCTCAGACCAGGTAAAGTGCAATAGAGTGTATAGGACTTCCTAAAAAAAATAGGCTGAAATAGAGCATACATTTTTTTGGGGGTACCCGGATTCCCCCCTACATTTCCTAACATAAACTGTATAATGGGCTCATGTGTAGGACAATATAAAAATGTTATTTTATTTAATTAAGGTTCCCTGGGCTTGTGTAGTGTAATGTATTTGCTGCAACATATACGTCCATTCAACTCTAACTTCCCGCTGTATGCAAATTAGCCAACGCTAGCGCAACTTCGCCAGTGATCGGCGCCCTGGACTCAACTTTGGATTTTAGTGATTTAGCGTTTTCCTGGCGAATCTACGCCTGGCGAAGTGTTGGACTATGAGCGAAGCCGTCATTGGCGAATTTTCGGAGCTTAGTAAATTTGCCCCATAGGGTCTTGATTACATTATGATCTACAAATGAAATGAATAAGATGGGCAGAGGAAAGAGCGAACAGAATGAATACAATACAAGTGTATAAACTTCGCCAAATGCCTCTAGTGGCTCAAATGGTAAGTACACAATCCCAGAAATACAAATATCAGTGTTTGAATCCTGGCTGATCCTGACAAGAACTTTTATTTCTTCTTCCTAAAGGAGGGCAGGTGCACAGGGGAAGGAGGTAGAGCTGGCTGAATAGAATTAATACACTGGGAAAGGAAGCCGGGTAGCAATACATGAGATGAAGAGACATGGGGGCATATTTCCTTAAGAATTCTATCGCTTTATTATACAATTTACACAAGTTTTACCTGCAACTTACTTGCTGCTTTCAAAGTAAAACTCCCAAACTTAGCTGCCCTTTTATTGGCCACCAGTGGGATCACCTGACATGTAGACCAATACAAATGAAACAAGGACCAAAAAGTCGGACTTCTGTAAAATGTGTGATTAATAAAACACTAAATCCCTTAGGCCCTAGCTCTCTCGAAGCTCTCTTTGTTTAGGATAGCAGCTGTCATATTAGCTTGGTTTGACATCACTTCCTGTCTGAGTCTCTTCCTGCTCGCTCATAGCTCTGGGCTCAGAGTACAGCAGGGAGGGGAGGAGGGAAAAGGGAGGGGGAGAGAGGAGCAAACTGAGCATGCTCAAGCCCCAGGAGGTTCAAGCTGAAAACAGGAAGTCTGATATAGAAGCCCATGAGTACACAATAGAAGGAGTATAAAAATGCTGTTTTTCTTTTGATAGATGACTGGTGTATTTATATAGACTTTTCTGATAAAGCTTACTTAGTTTTTAACCTTTCCTTCTCTGATTAGAGTGCAGGACTGATCAGATGACTGTGATTGTTATTGCAATATACTAATATATATTTTCCTAGTAACTTCTTGCAGAAAATATCTCTGCAAGATTAATCAATTCTCTGCCGACTAACTTTGATTATTTGCAAACTCTGGTTTCAGAGGCACATTTCAACATTTCCTGCTCTTTTTTTTTTTTACAGGCATTTCCTAATTTTAACTTATGAAATATGTCTACATGTTTTTTTTTCAGGACATCAGACCCTTTCTAAATACGGCTTGATTACAAAAACGTGGTTCTAAATTCATAGAAATAATAACAAAAATCCAGCTATTGAGAAATGTCAGCAATGTCATGCCAACATACATCAAGAGCCATACTTAATTTGCAATGGAAAAGTGTCCATTCCAATATGTGCCCCAAAAACGTACATGAAAAACCTTCCAGAATGTAGTGTTTTTTTCTTATTTCTCTTTATACATACTGTTTACTTGTTTGGATATATTTCTTCTTCTTGTCTAATGGGAGTTGTAAAGCTTTTGCTAATTTGACCTGATGCATTTCGTATCAAAAGATACGTAATCAAAGTGCCTATGATGTATCTTTTGATACGAAACGCGTCAGGTTGTGTATCTTTTAATATGATGGAATAAAGCTTTGAGTTTTTACCTCAACCGCCTTGGCTGCAGGAGTGGGTGTACTACTATTTGTGATGAATTATATTGCCTAAACTACGGGTTCGGGGCACGGCCCCTGGGCCATCCGGCAGATTTGGTGAGTCCAAGCTCCGCTGACTTTCATGTTCCTAAGGTTCAATTGGTTATCTTTCAAGTGTCAGACCTGGGGTTTGTACACCCAGGTCAATTTTCCTACTTGGTGAGCTATAATCCAGTAGTTTTTCCAGCACTGTACGTTTTAAGCACAACTACTGTATAGCTTGGTGCCATTGAAAATTATTAAGTAGTCATTAAGAGAGATTGGAGCCAGCCGAATTTTTCCTTATGTGAATTTATGGAATTTGTATCATGAAGTGGATGTAAACTCTTGGGATCATGGATGGATTCTTCTGCATTATGTACGGACATCTACCACACTGCCATGCACAGCCTTAATCAGTTGGGTAGGGGTCGGGAACATGTTTTATACCTAGATCAATGTAAGACGCGCCGGGAGATCTGCTCCTTCTTTTACCTCCCGGCGCGTCTCTCTGCATCGGCGGGTGCGCAGGCGCGCACTTCCGGGTTAGCGTTATGACATCACCATGGGGCACCAGTTTAAATTTCTAGGCGCCAAACCTTCCTTAAAAGGCCAGTCCACCATTTTGAGAATGCCCAAGCTAGGCTTCAGTTTATCTGTTGCTGCTCAAGCGTTATTCTGTGTTTCTACTTTCTGGTTTTGACCTTTGCCTGATCTTCTGACAACGACTTCTGAAGCCTTCCTTGAACTCTTCACCTGACTCTGACTACGCCTTCTCTTGATCCCTGCCTGTACCTCATTTTTGTCTTTTGGCTACGCACTTCCGCAGCAGAAAGCCCGGGGCCCCAAAGGGCGTCGGAGAACACCGGAACCTCAGGGTTCACCTGTGCATCCAAATGTACTATTCACTTCAAGAGCTTCCTATTAACGAAATTGTTACAATCAATGCTTGGTAATGATCCCCAAACAAGGAAGGGTTAGAGGTTGGTCTTTCAATTTGGCACATCCATGGAATAAATAGGCTATGCTGCCTTTCCAAACATCCTTTACATGTGTGCGATTCATATTTTCTCTACATATTGGTACACTGAGCGTATGGTGATGCCCTACCAGGTATTTGGGGTGCATAGAACCACAGAACATTAAGTTTAAAGGAGAAGGAAAGGTTTTGTGTACTTGAGGGTAACCAAATGTTAGGCACCCCTAAGTGATTGTATTGACTTACCTGAAACCCAGGGCCCGTGCTCCTACCAGCAGAAAACTTCACCGGCCCGGGGTTATTCCAGTGAGCACCACGGAGAGATCCACTTCTGTCTTCCTCTTCCCTTCACATGGCTGCGCATGTGCAGTAGAATGAAAAGTCAAACTTTAACCAAAAAGTTGCATATTTCGCTCAACTGCGCATGCGTTTACCCTGGGAAATTTGAAGATAGAAGACGCCGGAAGAGGATCTCTCGGATAATGTTTATGCACCTTTTCAACACAATCTAACAAAGAAGCACACTGGCACACAAGGCATATAGGTTACAAATTGTTGTGTAACATATAGTGGCTCCGCCCCTTTGTCAAGCAAGAACCCTTTTCAACAACTACCAAACTGAATGAGCTCATATAAAAAGGGGGCAGTATACCCTGATTTGAAGCATTTGTTTGCTTTCACCTATTGTTTTAATTGGAAAATATGTACTGTATAGTTTTTGTTGCTTCTAAAACTGAAACTAAGGTCACATTCTACTAGCATGTCAATCTCTGTCTAATCCTGTATAGTTTGCTGCTAAGTGGGTGATAGAATCTATCCACCAAAATCTACGTATTGCACAAGACATAATTGCCTCAGTTGAAGACGCCACATTTAGGGGCATATTTATCAAGGGTCGAATTTCGAATTGAAAAAAACTTTGAAATTCAAATTCAAAAAGACCAACTGAAATTAAGTTGAAGTTTTTTTTGTTGTTGGTTGAATAGGTCCATTTTTGATCGAATATGACCGTATTCGGCCGAATTGAATATTCAATCAAATTCAATTCAAAGTTTTTCCCAAAAAAAACTTTGAATTTTCAAAGTCCACCAATTGACTCCAATTAGGTTCTAGGAGGTCCCCCATAGGCTAAAACAGCAATTTAGCAGGTTTTAGATGGCGAAAGGTCGAAGTTGAATTTTTAAAGGGACAACACATGATAAATTCAGATATTCAAATTTTTTAATTTTTTTTTAAATTCGAATCGAATTTGAGTTTTTTTTCATTTGGAAAATTCACCTCGACCTTTGATAATGGATCCTGTACCGGTTGATTGTACATATTTGCTTACCAGATCTGCAGGGGTTAAACGGTCTCTTATGAGCAGCACTTATATCCAAAATTAAGTTTCTTTTTCACCAATTTTGACATATCCGGGTCAGTGTACCCAGGGCCGCCATCAGGGGGGGACAAACGTACCGGGCCCGAGCCGTACGTCCTCCTTCTGCGTTGCCGAATGCGGAAGTGCCGAAAAGCCGAAGCCGATCCGCCGAAAAGACCCGAAGTCACGGAAAGACCCGAAGTCACGAAGCGCTGAAAAGACCCGAAGTCACGAAGCGCCGAAAATACCCGAAGTCACGAAAACAGCCGAAGTCCTGAAGCGGCGCAAAGACCCGAAGTCACGAAAGGAGGCGAAGTTGAAGTACTGAAGCCATGAGTTCAATTCTACTGAACACCAGTTTGTGTATTTATTTTTTTTTAATCCCCTGGCCACCAATGTATTATTTTAATATTCTATAGGCCCTTGCCACCAATCTTTTTGTAAAACATTTTTTTTTGGGGCCCCAATAAGCCCCAATTTTTTTTGAACTTGTAAGGGGCCCCTTGCCACCAATGTTTTTTTTAAAAAAAAATTTTGGGGCCCCAATTTTTTTTAACTTGTAAGGGGGCCCCTGCCACCATTTTTTTTTTTTTTTTCTGTTTTTTTTTTACATTTTTTTTGTTGGGGCCCCAAGTTTTTTTTAACTTATAAGGGGGCCCCTGCTACCAATGTTTTTCTAAAAAAAACATTTTTTTTGGGGGGCCCCAATTTTTTATAAGGGGGTCCTGACCATCAATAGCTTTTTATAACTTGTGTGGGGGGGTTACTTTTTTAGCGCTGATGTCTGTGTGGTCTTTTAACTGCGATGTGGAGTGGGCGGCATATGGGATGGAGCTTGGTCGTCAGTGTGGGCGGGGCCCAGGGGGCCCCAAAAATGTTGTTGTACAGGGCCCCATGATTTCTAATGGCGGCCCTGAGTGTACCCCACAGGCCAGTACTGTAAAATAGATTTTTTGAAAATTGAACTACACAATAAATATGTACTCATAAAAAACAACTCAACAACTTTTTTGTTAACTGTATCTTGCTTCTCCCGTAATACAGTCTTTCTATGCAAACTCAGAGCCCACTGTCTAGCTTGAATTGTTACACTCGAGGGATATCTCCTCTCCTCAAATCGTGCAGACAAACTGTATCATCCAACGCTTTAATTCCTTCATCCAGTTATCCTAACCATTAGAAGCATTTGTGTGAATTTACCAGATGTTTTGGGTGACTACTGTTGTATTGAAGTAACGCAAAACGTTGGCACTATATAAATACATGTTAATATTAAATAATAATAATAATTTGTCTCTTTTTGATCAATTTTAGTTTGTAACTTTTTGTTTGATCTATCCTTATATACTGACATCCAGGTAGACAAATACGAGTCCTCTGCACTCAACCCATTATCAATATATTTAAGACAGAGACATTTTGTGCTACTGCTACTAAAAAATGCCTTACCCTTTAAACAAAACAGGGATTGTTTGTCCATATATTGCAATATATTTAAGCTGAACAACTACGTCAAAGTCATCCCATATCTGGCCAGTCCTACACTTAATTTTCATCTGATTCATTAAGAATTCAATTGCTTAATTATACATTTTACAAAGGGACTAAGTTTTACCTGCAACTTACTCGCTGCTTTCAAAGTAAAACTCCCAAACTTGGCTGCCCTTTTATTAGACACCAGTGGGATCACCTGACTATAGCTGGGAAGGGTGGGAGCTACAACATGGAGCTGGTCACTGCTCCTGTATAAACTATAACAAACAAGGGAAAGTTGCGCACAACTTGTTATACTGATATCAAGGTAGATAATGATCTCATGGTCATGTTAATTTCTTTCAAAACTTTTTTTATTATCAATCAATATTGACAAGACATTGCAATTTTTCTTTATAAAATGCATGTGTTCTCCTACACAGAGGAGAATTATTACATGACATGAAAACATATTACAGAAAGCTACAGTGCCACATTGACATGTAAATAAACATAATGAAATAGTCATACCAATAAACAAATAAACTTGCTTAACAAAATGCAGTGTCATTTATTACTTTGTATTCGTCTCCGTGTATATTACGTCATGTAATAATAAGTGTCTCCTTATATACAGTATTTCATCCCAGGGTTCCAGCCTTGTTATAATTTAGGGCTCTCCCGTCTGACACAAGTAACAGCTACATCAATCACTGACTGGTATATCTAATCCAAGGGGTCCAGATTTTCATATAAATATTGCATTTGTCTGAAATAATACTAAATAACCGTTCATTAACCATAATCCAGTTCATTTTAGCACAGAACAGGGATATGGGAAGTGAACGCTTTTTCCATGAAGAAGCTATAGTTTGCTTTGCTGCAATGAAAATAAACTGAATCAATTTACGCAGATATTTATCAGACACTGGGAGTGATTTATTAAGAAGTACCTGGATGGGATCCTTACGAAGTCTAATCCCCGTGATAGAGTCAATTAAAGTAAATTCCCACCAGGTGTGTAACATTGTCCCTCTATTCCCACAATTTCTGAAACAGAGAGGGCTACAGTTTGGGTAATATGTATTCAATTTGGCAGGGACCAAATACCATCTACTCACTACTTTATATAAAGTTTCCTGTGCCAAAATGTTAATAGAACTCTTAGCAGTATTTATCCAGATTTGCTGCCAGTCTTCCTCGTTTATGATGGTATTGAAGTCTTTCTCCCATTGCTTGGTATAAGAAGGAGGGGAAGAGTTAGACAGTTTTACTATCTCCTTATACAAAAGTGAAATCACTCCATTACTACATGGAAACTTCAAACATACATGTTCCCAAGGGGTTAAAGTTCCTATATTGGTAGAGTTTCTAAGCACATCCTTAAGGTAATGATAAATTTGCTATACCGAAAATATTCATTTTCCGGGATGTTACTCTGTTCTTTAAGTGAGTCCCATTTTTTTATACCTTGGAGTCCTATAAATTGGTGTATAAAGCTCAAGTTATGATCCTGCCACCAATCAAAGTCACAGCGCTGTAAGCCCGGAGGGAAAGCAGGGTTGCCACATAAGGGCATTGCAGCAAAATTGGAGGAACTCAAAGCTATTCTTTTCCGAACCTGGTCCCACACTGCCAATGCCATTTTCACAATTGGGGTAGTAGACAGAGGCCTTTCTTACTTAGAAAGCCACGGTAAAACGGCAGGAGTCAATGGTTTAATACGGTCTGCTTCAATTTGTACCCATAATGGAGGCATGGGGCGGTAGAAATTAATTATAGGCATAATCTGGGCTGCTTGATAGTAAAATGTTATATTAGGAACACTAAGGCCTCCCTTCCCTTTCACATTCGAAACCGTCTTATGGGCCAACCTAGCTTTCTTATTGCCCCATATAAATTTCATAATTTTTTTTTGCACCATTATTAAATGTTGCGTTGGAATCTCCACCGGCAACACACGAAAATAATATAACATTTTGGGGAGAAGATCCATTTTAACCGCGTTTATTCTGCTGAACCAGGATAATCGCAATTTGGACCATTTGGTAAGTGTCAAATCAATTTCTTTCCAAAGTTGGGGATAGTTTACTCGATATAGCCCTTCTAGTTTGGTTGTTATATTCACCCCTAAATAATGTAGATAGTTATCATTCCATTGCAGGTCAAAATTAAGTTGTATACATTTTTTATGTTGTGGGGAGATTCCTAACGATAGGGCTTCAGTTTTTGTCGGGTTAACTTTTAGACCGGAAAGGTCACCAAATTTGCCAAGTATATTAAACAGGTGGGGCAAGGAAGACAACGGTTTAGTGACAATTGCCAGCATATCATCTGCGAACAACATCTGTTTATGCTCCTGAGGTCCTATGGAAATTCCCGAAATATTAGAGTCCTGTCGCACCAATGCCGCCAGGGGTTCTATTGCTAATATAAACAGCAAGGGCGAGAGGGGGCATCCCTGTCTAGTCCCCCTATGTAATGTAATATGGTCATGTTAATTTCACAGGGGTGGGCAGTGCATTTAGCTCCTCATCATATAGTGCCAGTTCCCATGGCGTGCAATACCATATAAAAAAACAGATTGTCTATGTACTGCCTATAATATCCCCCGTGCTTTCTGAACCTGGGTTGATTTCAAATGTGATCCATTTCATAGCAGTTCATAAATATATTGGCATATGTAGGAGCCACATTTGATCCCATCATCGTACCGGATAACTGCAAATAGTATTGGCTTTAAAACTTTAAATAATTTTTATGCAGTAGAAATTCCAGTAGAGATAACAAAAATTCTATTGAGGGGCCAATATAGTTTCACAATTACTTAGAAGCCTCCTAACTGTTTCCATTCCCTGTTCAAGTGGACAAACTTTATACATCCATGTTACAAAGATAAAATTGAATTTCTTCACCGGTATGCTATTTATCACCTGCAAAAAAACATTAGCATCCCCCAAAAAAGTGCTAAGGCCTGTAAGGATTGTAAAAATGCATGCACTTATTTGGCTATGCCTTCTCCTAATGATTCCCTGGCCGAAATAATGGGTCGCCCGGGAGGTTGTGTCAAATTTTTGTGCACTTTGGGTAGAGTGTAAATCACTGGTCTTACCGGTTGTTCCACATATAGATAATCTATTTCCCCCTCCGAAATCCATTGATGTTTCATAGCCTCATCCAATATCCTCTTTAGCTGTAATTGAAATTGTGAAGTAGAGTTAAAGGTTAATTGTCGGTAACAGGTGCCATCAGATAATTGTGACAAAATGTGTTGGCAATAATATTGATAATCCAATATCAATATGGCACCCCTCTTATCTGCTGATTTTGCAATGAAATCACTGAGATCTCTCAATGCCTGTCTCTCTTCATGTGTGAGATGTATTAATATAAATGTAATTAAAATAAGAGGCTATTTGGCACAGAGCCCAGAACATTCAGCAGCTGCACTCAGTTACATCTGTAACTATTTAAGATGAGCAAAGAAACAATTGTAACTATTTAAAGGGATATTGTCATGGGAAAACATTTTTTTCAAAATGAATCAGTTAATAGTGCTGCTCCAGCAGAATTCTGCACTGAAATCCATTTCTCACAGATTTTTTTATATTCAATTTTGAAATCTGACATGGGGCTAGACATTTTGTCAATTTCCCAGCTGCCCCTGGTCATGTGACTTGTGCCTGCACTTTAGGAGAGAAATGCTTTCTGGCAGGCTGCTGTTTTTCCATCTCAATGTAACTGAATGTGTCTCAGTGGGACATGGGTTTTTACTATTGAGTGCTGTTCTTAGATCTACCAGGCAGCTGTTATCTTGTGTTAGGGAGCTGTTATCTGGTTACCTTCCCATTGTTCTTTTGTTTGGCTGCTGGGGGGGAAAGGGAGGGGGTGATATCACTCCAACTTGCAGTACAGCAGTAAAGAGTGATTGAAGTTTATCAGAGCACAAGTCACATAACTTGGGGCAGCTGGGAAATTGACAATATGTCTAGACCCATGTCAGATTTCAAAATTGAATATAAAAAAATCTGTTTGCTCTTTTGAGAAATGGATTTCAGTGCAGAATTCTCATGAAGAAGCACTATTAACTGATTCATTTTGGAAAAAAAAAAATTCCCATGACATGTCCCTTTAAGTTATGCAAGTCTCTTGGGAGAACTGAGACTAGCATCTTAAAGGGCAACTCACTTTAATTAGCAAATTGTTATAACACATAAAACATTGCAGAAACGTCTTCAAACTTTCATAACGTGACTTCCCAAAAGGACATCATAGATATCATTGTAAACAGAACAGGTTGACTGTTTTGTGATGCCCCATTATGTATATAAATCAGCCAAACATCACAGCAGTCTGACAATGAATTGTTATTGTAAAACATGTACAGTATGCATCAGATCTGTTATCTACTGGGGCAGTACCTGTCTAACTAGTATTGCAAATATGGGGAAGTGTAAGAGGGAAAGGTGCTGGTAAATAGGAAAGGTAAACACACAAATAAAGTGAAAGTAAAGTGAAAACTAAAGAAAGAGGGAGTTAAGTAGAACCTATTGGGACCATCAAAGAACATCTCAGGGATTTGTTTAGCTATGGATTATAACCAACTCCGAGATGATGTTCTAGACTTCAGGCTGGACAATTGTCCTCTGGGGAACCAGGGCTACAACCAGGTTCTACTGCAGCTATTTGGGTTCACAGGACACGGCAAGTCTGCCCTCATAAACTCACTTATTTATGTTCTGTTTAAAGAAGAGTATGAAATGCATGCTAAGTCAGGGATGAATTCAAGTGGAGGTGCTTTAACAAAGGAGAGAAGAGCCTTTGAACTCACACCCACCATCACAGTTGTGGATAACCGAGGGTTTGGAAGAATGAATGACTATGAGATGAGAATGATTTATGCTCAGCTGGGTAAGTGAGTTGGGGGTAAGTACCGAGTCTTATGGCTGCTACTTTGTGTGGTTGATATTCTTGATAGGGATCAGCCTTATACAAGTATGGGACCTATTATCTAAAATGCTTTCAGATAATGTATCTTAAATAAACAAAAAAGAAAAAGTACTCCGCCTGACCTCTTATACTGTTACTTCACAACTCCTCTATTGATGTATAATAACTTAAAGTTGGGAAATCGATTATTTCAAAGTATCACTGATTGATCCACCTCCTTCGGTGTACAAAGTGCAAGTGCTAGTAGTTGAATTCAAAAAACTAAGTGCAGTGCAAGGATATCAATGAATTCCTTGGAGTAATAAATAGATAATACTAATTAAAAAGCAATAACTTGGTTCAATTGAAGCGCCAATTCATTCAAAATTCATTAAATAGCTTAATAAGCAGCACAAAAGGATCTAAGTGCTGTGCAAAGAATATTAATTAAATATGATTCCCATATTAATTCCAATAGTTAATTAGAGTGAGGAGTCAATAATCATGATTTCACGGAATAATCTTTGAAATAATCGTTTTCCCAACTTTAAGTTATTATACATCAATAGAGGAGTAAGGGTAATAGTCACACCTGGAGATCTTCGTTTACCGAAGTTGCCTCACAGGGACACTTCGGGCGACTTCGGAAAACGAAGCGCAGCGAGTGCCATGCCGCAGGCGTTTTTTCATTATTAGTGATGGGCGAATTTGGGCTGTTTCGCTTCGCCGAAAAATTTGCGAATTTCGCGAAACGGCGAAAAATTTGCGAAACGGCGTCTCGTTTTTGACGCCGACGCCCGTTTTTTCGATGCTGGCGCCCGTTTTTTCGATGCCGGCGCCCGTTTTTTCGGAAAAATTTTTTTGCCGCCGGCGAATTTTTTGCCGCGAATTTTCGCGTGCGTTTCGCGAATTTATTCGCTGGCGGCGAAACGCGCAAATTCACCGCGAATTCGCGCCTGGCGAATAAATTCGCCCATCACTATTCATTATAACAGGCGGAAGACAGTGGGAAGCCGTTCGGGGAGATTAGTTGCCAGGCGACTAAATCTCCCCAAATCTCCAGGTGTGCCCTTACCCTTAGATATGTGAAGTGACAGTATAAGAGGTCAAGCGGGGTACTTTTTCTTTTTTTGTTTATTTATAGGAGAAGGAAAGCTACGGAGGCATTTTATTGCCAATAGATTAGCTGCAATAGTGCAAGCTAGAATGCTATATTTATTCTGTAGAATGTTTTACCATACCTGAGTAAAAAGCTCTAGAAACTCTCTGTTTGTTTAGGGTAGGAGCTGCAGTATTAATTTGGTGTGACATCACTTCCTGCCTGAGTCTCTCCCTGCTCTGGGCTCAGATTACAGTAGAGAAGGGAGGGGTGGGGGGAGAGGAGCAAACTGAGCATGCTCTTGCCCAGGGCAATGAGGTTTAAGCTGAAGACAGGAAGTCTGATACAGAAGCCCATGAGTACACAATAGAAGGAAAGAAATGCAGTGTTTCTTTTGACAGAGGACTCAGAGCAGCACTACTTTGGGGGTTTACTGGTATATTTAGATGGACCTTTCTGATAAAGCTTACTCAGTTTTAACCTTTCCTTCTCCTTTAAGATACATTATCTCATTCATACTGATCCAAGTCAGACCTCTGCTTTGATCCGTTGGTTTAAATTATTATCAGGTAACAAGGGTGTCGAATTCTTCTCATCACAGATGATGGATCTTTCCATAATTTGGATCATATTCTTCATACTTTACATCTGTGAGATAAACATTAAATAAAGCCAATAAGCTGGTTTTGCCTCCAATAAGGATTAATTATATCTTAGTTGGGATCAAGTACAAGCGACTGTTTTATTATTACACAGAAAAAGGAAATCATTTAAATTATTTGATTAAAAAGGAACCTATGGGAAGCGGCCTTGCCATAATTCATAGCTTTCCGGGTTTCCGGATGACGGATCCCATACCTGTATAGCTATACACTATTGTTACAGTAACAACCTGCAATGATATAAACAGAAATAATGGGGCAGTTAAACAATAACTTACCAGTAACATTTACATTTAAAGGAGCTAAATCAAGTACTGTACATTCACTTTATTGTCAAAGGGAAAGGTGATTGGTTAATCGGAGATATTTGAAAAAACAAGCACTGACTGTTCCCAGGAGTTGATATTAGGATTTATTTCTATCCCCAGGTAACTTCATGCCTCTTAATAAGAAGGTGAAATGGAGAGATAATTATGACGACTTTGTGTCCCAGTTAGAGGATTCCGAGTTGGACCCGAATTACACAGACTTTACAGTTCCAGTATTCGTATATAAGTAAGTATTTATTTACTCTGTTTCTTGTGATGCGGCATCCAGAAACCCTTCATTTCAGCCTCGTCCATTCAGTCTTATTTCGTCGTTTTTATCACGCCCTGTGCCAGGATCCTACAGAGTAAGTAAAAAGTGTCTTAAAGGGGTTCTTCACCTTTACATTAACTGTTAGTATGATGTAGAGAGGGATATTCCGAGACAGTTTGTAATGGGTTTTCATTTTTTATTATATGTGGTTTTTGAGTTATTTAGCTTTTTATTCAGCAGCTCTCCAGTCTGTAATTTCAGCCATCTGGTTGCTAGGGTCCAAATTATCCTAGAAACCATGCATTTATTGGAATAAGAGACTGGAATATGAATAGAGGCCTGAATAGAAAGATAAGTAAAAAAAAAAAAAAAATAGCCATAACAAAAAATTTATTTGTTTTTAGACGGGGTCAGTGACCTCTTATTTGAAAGCTGGAAGATTCAAAGAACAAGAAGGCCAATAATTCAAAAACTATAAAAAAAAAAAAAATAATGAAGTTCAATTGAAAAGTTGCTTAGAATTGGCCATTCTATAACATACTAAAAAGGTAACTTAATGTAACGAAACCTACTCACCCTGGTGGTCTAGTGGTGCCGCACTGTTTCCTTCCAGGCGCCAGTTTCCTAAGTTACGCGCGGCGCGCCTCTGTGTAATTTATAGGCGTTGGCGTGATGACGGTGTGAAATTTGAAATGTATAAAAAGCTAATTTGGGCTGCAGGACCTGGCCCGTTATAGGTTTATTCCTATTATTATTTTTATTATTAACATGTATTTATATAGCGCCAACATATTGCGTAGCACTGTGCTTTTGAACTTTGAGCTAAGTATGAATTCTGACCTTGATTCCTGTTTTGACCCCTGCCTGGCTTTTTGACAATTCTGAACTCCTTTATTCTGACCCTTGCCTGATATCCGACTCCGCTTCTGCTTAACCCCTCTGATTGATCCCCTGGTTTTGACCCTTGCCTGTCTGACTACGTTTATACTCTGCCTGCATCGACCCGGCCTCATCTGACTACTCTGTTGCCGAACGCCTTGTACTTCGACCTTCTGCCAAAAAGACTTTGCTTTACAGTCGTGCCCCTTTGCCTGTCCAGAACCCTTTACTTGGCAACTCTCTTATTAAGACCTGGCGACATCCGATTAGCCGAGGGCTCCTCCCGAGGTGAAAGGCGGCTGCTAAAGGCTGAAGAAAGAGCCGAGACCAGGGTGCTTAGCATCGGTTCTGGATTAGGGTGCCGACCGTGACCCTTAAATAAGACATATAGTATAAATGAAACCCTTCTAATTTTGTAGGCAGTAATGTATAATATATACTGTGCTGATTTGACTTTTTATTTTCTTTAAAAAAGGGCCCCTTTATTGGAGTTCCCCAAAGATCGTAAAAAACGAGGGGTTTCAAACTAGGGGTTGGCGTGTCCTAATGGTCCCTGCCAGAAGCACAGTAAGAAGGGGACAGCCAATAACAGCCCTGCAATCACACAAGCACAGACAGGCTTCAGTTCAGGCCAGCCTAGATTCTGATTGGTTCCTGTCCTACAGTGCAGTGTGCTGAGTGCCGCCAGCTCCCCTGCACAGCCTGGGAAAGGAGGCAGCAGCAAGTGGAACAGTAGGGTTTTTGCTGATATTTTCAATAAAGTAACCGGAAACACTACGTTTTAAAGCGGAAAGAGAAAGAGAGTTTCATGCACTGGCACATTCTTGTTTTTTTAAATAATATGTCTCCTTTAAAGGTGAACCACCCCTTTAATAAATGGACCTCTGTGTTTTTGCCTGCTTGAAAAGAAAAAAAAATAAAGTTGATTTTAAATTGAATTGGCTGTGTTTTTGTATCTCATATATATACTGCTATCATTTTATCCTTTCCCCTTCCTTTTTCGGGTAAATGATTTATGACCTGTGATTGGACATTTACGGGGGAATGGAATAAAAGTCGGTAACAGAAAAACTATTGGCAGTGCGAAAAGATCTGCCTGTGCACGAACAAATTTTGCTTTGCGCAAATTTAATATAGCTTTTGCGAACCGTTTCGCGACCGCTTCTGACAGTGGAAGACCATTTGCGAATTTTATAGTTTGTGCCAATGCGCAGTCAATGTAATGAAACTTCTTACTGAAAAAGTCGTTATGTTTGCTCCAAAAGATTACGGCACCTTCAAGCCCTTCTTAAGAGTGCGCAATGAAAATTCGCAATGCAATAATACTTTAAGGAACAATATTAAATTGCGAGATGTGGATTTTTATTCTTATTGGTGCGAATTGTTTTTCTCTTTGTGACTTTAATTACATTCCCCCCATAGGCTTTCTATTGTGTGCACAAAATGCGTAAAGTATTTTTTCATTAACACTCATTCGAATTTTCGAATTTCAAAAACTTCGAATTTCAAAGTAATTTTTGGATACTTCGACCATCAAATAGGCCAAATTCGACTTTGATTCGAAGTGAAAAACTTCGAAATTTGAAGTACTATCTCTTTAAAAAAGTTCGACTTCGACACTTCGCCATCTTAAACCAGCCGAATTGCTGTTTAGCCTATGGGGGACCTCCTATAACCTAACTTGAGTGTTTGGGCAAGAAGTCGAAGGATTTTTGGTAAAAGCGTACGATCGTACGATTAAATCGTTTGAAACAAATGATTCAATCGTATAATGCTAAAAATCCTTCGGTTTCGAATGTCGTACTACCCTATTCGATGGTCGAATATCTAAGTTTTCTGCACTTCGAAATTCAATCCTTAGTAAATGTGCCCCTTACAGTATTTGTGATAGTGTGCCTGGTACAATTTTCTGGTATCGACAGATGTGTAAACCATTGTGGTAGTGTCACTTTTGTGTATCATACTAATGCTGCCAAAAAAATTCGGTGCCGGTTTCATTATATTGTCGATTTTACTTGTAGGGCGCTGGCCATGTTGCCACAGCAGGAGATGTCACAAATGAGAGATTTTTTTGGAAACTGCAGAAACGTGATAGGTAATACATTTTGTGTATAAAGAATCTACTGTAGCTTTATTTAATTCTATTGTCATAATTTATGAAGCAATTTGGAACAGTATACAAATCTATAAGCGACACATATGGGGACTGGTTGCTGATTGGGGAGTGTATTTATTGTTTCTCCTGCTCCAGGAACCTGAAGACCATACTGAGTAATGTGGGATCTACAGGCTTTCTAACATTTCTCTTTTACTATACAACTATTTAATGTATGTATAAATATAATGCTCTCCATGAGATTTAATAACCTGCATGTACTGTAAGTGAGCGAGAGAATGAGTGCAAGAAATATTTTAACCCTTTGCAGCTGCCCTCAACCCAATGGTCACAACTATATGAAAGCAATATTGTGTTGAACACGGTGTAATGTACTGCACAACTTAAACTCTTCCATATAAAACATTTAATTTTGCATACGATGGATACGCTTCATGCATATTTCTGTTTTTCATTTTTTTAGGCGTTTTTCCAATTGTTGTCCTCACCTACAAAAAAAGTGGGAATTATACTGAGATTGTGAAGATGTTTAAAAGTTTGGGGGCAGAGATTATTGTGGCAGTGGACAACTACACTGAAGAGGATCATGTACAGACAATGGGAAGAACTACAGATTTCCTTAGTTTCCTCCAGTATGTATTAGATGATATCACATTCCGGATGGAGCAAAAAAAAGACCCAAAGGAACAGCGTATAGTGATAAAGAAATTCCTGCTCAAATATGTCCATGATATTGACATGGCTGAGAAGATAAAGGAAGAAAACATGAAGCAACGTGCAAGGAAAAGAGACAAGAATATGATAGAATTGGGAGTTAGGGTAAATGAGTTTCTAAGGAAAACAGAAGACGATAGGGAAGAGTTAGCAGAGGTTTTGAAAACAGAAGAGGCTAAAAAAAGAGGGGAAGCTAGGAAGAGTGAGGAGGATAGGAAAGAAGAAGAGGCAGGGAAAAGGAAGGAAGCTTTGAAAAGAGAAGAGGCTAGGAAAGGAGAGGAGGCTTGTGAAAGAGTGGAGACTAGGAAACAAGAAGAGGCTAGAAGAGGACAAATGGGTAGAAAACAGGATCAGTCAATTAGGAAAAAGAGATGTCACATTCAATGACAATTCCTAGTTTCAGAATTATATTAAAGCAGTGGCCACAAACAGTGGCTCATGAGCAACATGTTGTTCACCAACCCTATGGATGTTGCTCCCACTGGCCTCAAAGCAGGTGCTTATTTTTCTTGGAGGCAAGTTTTGGGTGCGAAAACAGGTGTTCTGCCAAAAATAGCCTATTGTGGGCTGCCAGTCCACATAGGAGCTGCCAAACAGCGAATCACAACCCCTTTTTATGCTTGTGGTTCTCCCTAACTCTCTTTAAATTTGAGTGTGGCTCACAAGTAAAATGTGTTGGGAACCCCTGCATTAAAGGGAAAATTTAACTTTTATGAGCCTTTTTATGTTATAAGTAACCTCTACTTAGGAACTGCTCTTATTATCTTCATTTTTATGTTTCTATTATTTTTACTTGCAGCTTTTCTTGCCCTTTAATAATGAGATTTTATTTCCTACAGTAGAAAATAAATGAAACGAGGGGCATTACTGGTTCTAAACCAAAGTAGACTTCCTCTCCCTCTGAAGTAACACAACCTTGACTGATGTTCTTGTTTCCTGCCCATTTTTGTTTCTGTCTCTTCCAGCTAGATTGTAAGCTTTTCAGGACAGGGACATCACCCAAACCGTGTACTGAAATCACCTAAGCACTTAAGCATTGATGTATTCATCAGCCATCTCTAATTTATTTAACTAAACCCCTGTTTGTGTTTACGCCTTGTAAAGCAATGATTAAATTGTGTTGCTGTATAAGTACATAAATACATTCATACATACATTGTATAAAACATTTTTTGTATTGTGAAGCTCATTTTGGGTCCCCTGTTAAAATGCTCAAGACACATTATATTAAATTGATACTTTTTAACTCCAACTTATGCTCAACAAATTTTTAAAAACGTTTTAATTTTGAAATAGGTGAAACCCCCCAAATAATGGAAAAATTATCAAATCAAAGGAGAATTGCCATAATGAAAGTGTAATTATTAGAAAATTAATTTACGTTTTTGATATTTTTTTTTACATTTTTTATTTTCTTTCAAAGTATTTATCCATCTGATTGCTTTTGAAATCCGAATATTTATGGGATTGTTCTTTGTACTGCTTGTTTCTAGTATTAAAACAATGTAGATTGTCTCCCCCAAGGTAAAATTCCGATTCCCACAATGCCTTGCACACATCCTCATTCTTTTCATTGTGTTTGGTGCAGGTTGTCCTTATGTTATGAGCTTTCTTTTACTATATTTGTGCTATAAACTTGCCTAACCAGTTCCCGCAGTCTCACCCAGGTATGAGAAAAACTCAGGGGCCCCATTCCAATACCATGTCAGGCAGCTCTCATTGCTCACATTCGTATGGTGTTCAGGCAGCTGGGGGGGGGGGCTTTCTTATTATTCTTCGTTCTCAGAAACATTTCGATTACTGTAAATATCTTGTGACAATACTGCAGCTTATTCATAGTAAGATGATTGAGCACACTAATAGCATGGCACAGAGGTTAGAGTGGCGGATGTATAAATAAAACAAATAGTCAAAGTGTGTCCAATAAGAGTATCTAAATCAAATATAACATGGCCTGATAAGGTTCCATGGAGAAAACCAGGAATGGGCAAGAATGTACAAAAAGGAGGGCTGAGGGAGCAACCAAAGGGCTAAACGTGGACACAGACAATACAATTACGATATTTCCTGGAAAAAAACCTTTCCAAGAAAGATTGTTCGTTTCAATACACACGTCTAGAGCTAATTCAGCACTAACAATGGCCGATCAAAATTTTCCTACGAGCCAACCAATATCCAGTCTTCTGCCAATAAAAGCTCACACCGAATATCGTAGCGAAATGTGTCTATGGCCACCTTAAGTACAATTAGGGATGCACCGAATCCACTATTTTGGATTTGGCCAAACCCCTGAATCCTTCACGAAGGATTCGGCCGAATACCAAACCGAATCCTAATTTGCATATGCAACTTAGGGGTGGGAAGGGGAAAACATTTTTTACTTCCTTATTTTGTGACAAAAAGTCACGTGATTTCCCTCCCTGCCCCTAATTTGCATATGCAAATTCAGTTCGGCCGGGCAGAAGGATTCGGCTGAATCCGAATCCTGCTGAAAAAAGCTGAATCCCGAACCGAATCCTGGATTCGGTGCATCCCTAAGTACAATATACAAGTACAATAGAAGTTGAACTTCTATTGTAATTGGACATCATACTGAGCCTTGGAGTCTTCCCCCTTTTCTGTACTTTAAGAGATATTTTGCTGGAAGGATGGGCAAACTTCCATGTGGTTGTAGTGTTCCCACACCCGTTCCATCAATGGTGATCTTGTGGGAATCTCTCTCCTTTAAAAAGGGGGAGGATTAAGCGTGTGGAACCAATGCTTTGGCCTTGGCAATCTCTCTACTTATTAGGGATGTACCAAATCCAGGATGAGGTTCAGGATTCAGCCTTTTTCAACAGGATTTGGACTCGGCAGAATTCAGTTACCTGGACGAACTGAATCCAAAAAAATCACTTGACTTTCCGTCATACAAACAAGGAAGTAAACCCTCTTTTCCCCCTAATTTACATATGCAAAGTAGAGTTCGGATTTGGATCAATATTAATCCAAATATTTCACAAAGGATTTGGGATTTGGTCGAATCCTAAAATAGTGGATTTGGTGCATCCCTACTAATTATAAATGCTGTTGGTGGAGGATGATTAAGCCTTGTTATTGTGACCAATGTCCTGGTAAGAACACACTTATCAAGAATCAAGAAATGCAATCGTACAGGGGGGGTGCCTGCCTATGGAAAATATGACTGGAGGTAAATGGTTAGAGCCACACGGGATCACTGATAGCGCCGGATTCGCTGGGTGGGCGCCCCTAGGCCGTGCGCTCCACGCGGTCCTAGCGCCCGCCCGCACTACCACACGCTGGCGCAAAAGCCCTGGAGCACTGGGGAGCACAGAGCGGCTGGGCGGCATGTCGCCCCCAAAAATGTGCCGCCCTAGGCTGGGGCCTATGTGGCCTAGCCACAAATCCGGGCCTGATCACTGATCACTCCCCTCTCATTTGTCATATGTGGTGTTTGGTATTGTGTTTATCTCAAATAAAATGAATAGATACTAAGGTGGCCCCATTCTGTAAGATTTATAGGCACATTGGAAGGCTCCCATGATATGGGATGGCTCAGAGAAAAGAGATTCATGCAAGTGAGACATCAGGGTTATTGTTTTTACTTTCTCTATTAGTTTAATAACTAATTCATAAATCACACTCACAGCACGTGCCTTTATGAATACACACAATTACACAAGATTTAGGAGGTTGCAATGTATCATTTGCAGATGAAACGTGAGACTATTGTGCCATGTGCCAGTGCACTTGCTTCCTAAATAAACCCTGAAAGTCTGGTGGCTTTTTTCCAGAGGCATCATATTTCCCACACATCCGCCTTTGATTCCCAGGGCCAAAAATCTTAAGACTTTGAATTGAAGTTTGTGCCGATATTCAAGAAAACCAAAGCAGATTACTGAAAGTTCAGCTATTTTCAAGATACATATAAAAAACAAAAAAGTCATCGGGAGGTGTAGTTTTGAATTTTTCAAGGTATTTTATTTTTTTGAGATTTTTAAACCGTCACATTTTTACTGACTCACTATAAAAGCATGGAATATGATTTTCATTTAAACTTTTCCTGGTCAAATATATTTGTTAAATACGTTACTGATTAAAATAAAATTAGCGAAAATGTTTTAATCACCCTCCTTGTGTTTCCGCTGCACAATGACTTCATTATGAAGTTCTTTTAATTCTGTCCTAATGTCCCTTTGTATCCCAAGAGATGATAAATTCTTCTTTGTAAATCAACTAAAGTCTCCATAAAGTCTCCATACCCGATCCAACACAAAAAGTATTCGGCAAATTCCAAAGAGAACCCAACCCCTAATTTGCATATGCAAATTAGCAAAACCAGGGAAAATAATCAGCAAAGATTATGATCACATGCAGGATTTATATGAAAAGGTAACAAGATCATAGGGGTTTGGCTTCTGCAAGAAAAAAACGCCCAAACCAAATCCAGGATTCAGTGCCTCCCTAATAGGGTTACGGTTCTGATTTACTCTGAGCAAATATGTGTAATGTACCGTATAGTCCTTGCAAGGTGTGGAAAATGACATTCGTTAGAGGCGGTGGTGCATATTGAACAATTTGTTGTAAACTGTTACTAAAGAAGAGACTGAAAAAGACTAGTGATGGATGAATTTGCGCAGTTTCGCCGAAAAATTAGCGAAATTTGCGGAACGGCGAAAAATTTGCGAAATGTTTTTTTGACGCCGGTGTCCATTTTTTATGCCGGCGGCCGTTTTTTTGGCATCCAAAAAACAGACGCCGGCTTCCAATTTTTTATTGATGCCGGCTAATTTTCACCAGCCAATTGTCGGGGCCGTTTCACGAATTTATTCGCCAGCAGCGAATCGTGCTAATTCACCGCGAATTTGCGCCTGGTGAATAAATTCGCCCATCACTAAAAAAGACTGTAGAAGAGACTTTAAGATACATGTACTTAATAAAACATATGTGTAATACAGGATAATATGACACTTTGGGGATCATGTAATAAAAGGCACTAAGTTTGCCCAGGAGTAGAATTTACCTATTTAAAAACATCTTATTGTTTACTATGGGATACTGCTTCTGGGTATTATAATGTCCATTTTACCAGCAGATGAACTGTTTATGTTTCCTGAACATATAATAAGAGTCATTTATGACCTCCAAGGCAGTGTGCAAATGGTGCAAAAACAGACAATGTCCTTGCATTTTGCACTTTCTCTATTTCAGAATTGCTGAGTTCCATTTTGGAACACAAAGGCCTGCAACTAACTACCCCCTTCAATAGAGCGCTGTCTCTTTTCACAGCCCTCTATTCAAGAGGTTTTCAGGGAGATATGTAGGGACCCTTCCTCCCACGTCCTACCGGTCCCCCATACTTTCCACTACCAGTAGTGATAGGCGAATTTATTTGCCCGGCGCGAATTCGCACGATTCGCCGCCAGCGAATAAATTCGCAAAACGTCCGCAAAAATTTGCGGCAAAATTTCGCCGGCGTCAAAATTTTTTTTTCAAAAAAAAAACGGCTGCCGGCGTCAAAAACGATACGCCTGCGCCGTTTCGCGAATTTTTTGCCGTTTTGCAAAATTCA
Source organism: Xenopus laevis (assembly GCF_017654675.1). Lineage (NCBI taxonomy): Eukaryota > Metazoa > Chordata > Amphibia > Anura > Pipidae > Xenopus > Xenopus laevis. Next base: position 129,118,333 of record NC_054387.1, on the reverse strand, counting down.
CAAATTTTTCGGCGAAGCGAAACGGCGCAAATTCGCCCATCACTAACTACCACTCTTTCGACCCAACATCTACTTTGTGTGTTGTGTCATTCAGACATGGAATTTAGGGAGCAGCAGATCATGCAGGGGGCAACAGGGCTCTGTCCTTACCTTCTGCAGGCAGTGCAGCACCCGCTGATTATACATTGGGCACCTCAACCCAAATTTTTTACCAGGTGCCAAGTTCACAACATGTGTAAATGAAACGGATCCGCACACACACCGATTAGTGCAGTCGGGGATTATCCTCTTTTATTCAGCCACCAAACATCAACGTTTCGGGGGGGAAACACGTTGATGTTTGGTGGCTGAAAAAAAGGGGATAATCCCCGACTGCACTAATCGGTGTGTGTGCGGATCCGTTTCTTTTACACATTGGTTGCTAAGGGACCCGGCTGGGTCAACGGAAGGAACGCACCACCAGCTTGCAGGATTGGTGAACTACAGGTGTGCGGTAGGAGAATTACATTGTAATCAAGTTCACAACATGTCCATTCCCTTGGGATAAAATTCTACCTAAATGAGCTCTAGGGGTCCTGCTCTGGCACTTCTGACAATGAGAAGCGTAAATGACCTAAATATCTCTGCCTGTAGCTCTGTACCTACCTACCTACCTACCTCTGCTCTATGATATAACCCAGTGACTTTTAAGAATACCTACTGTATAGAAACATTTTTTCCTAAGTAGAAGAACATCAGAGCAGCCTCTTTCTTTCTCCTGACAACTTCCTTGACTACTTGGTGGTCAGACAGGTCAGAAAATGACCAGCAGGTGGCGCTGTTGTAACAAACGTCATTCACTTTAATAGGGCATGTATCCTTTCATATCTTGGAATCTAAAATAAATAAATAATGAATGAATGTACATTGAAAAAGTGCTTAGAATAGCCCCCCTCATTCATTTTATATTCACTTATTTTTAAGATTTACTTATCCTTTATTCATCCACGTATGATGCTGAAAACTATAGTCCTTTGGTACATTTTCTCTTTATATAATCAGTGTTCCTGGCAGTGCTGTTTGAATTACAGATAGGACTCCCTTTAGCTCAGGCTGCTGGCAAAAAGAATGAAAGGAAAAGGGCAGAAACTCTACTTCAACAAGAAGGTTTTTGTGCTACTCGACATGGTTATTTGATATAAAAGAGTCATTTCCAGGGTCATTTTTCAGGGATAATCAAGTATTTCCCCAGGTGCAGGTGTAAAAGGCACTGGAAAAAGTTTTAGCACAAATATCACAAAAGCTACAATGAGGAACAGGTTTGTCAAAGTGGGAGTGTTAATGTTTTCTGTACTCAAACCTGTGAGTAAATAGAACAACCAGCAGTAATATGATACACCTTTAGATGGACAGAAAGATTTTACAGATTTTTCCTTGTTAGAAGGTAGAACAAGCTCGCTGCTTTCACTTTTACTTTGCTCCGTAATTTACAATTCACAGAAGAGCGAAGATGGAAGGATATCAGAGAACAGTGGATTATGTGAGGGACCATATCCAGCACTTCAGCCTTGATAACTGTGCTCTTGGGAGCCAGGGCTATAACCGAGTTCTCCTACAGCTGTTTGGGTTTATGGGTCATGGCAAGTCCTCCCTCATCAACTCCTGCAAGTATGTATTAGATGATGGAGAATATTACATTCATGCAAATGCATTGGCTTCCCATACTAGTGTCACTTTCAACAGAACAGCCTACCCACTCACTGACACCATCACTATTGTGGATAACAGGGGGTGCTCTACATTCAACGCGTATGAGACTGGGGAAATTTATGCACAGCTGGGTAAGTGGCGTTAGATGGAAACTTTTTGATAGGACCTCAAAGTGGTTCCATTGCTCTGTTACAAACCAAAGAAAAATAATTTCCAATCATCTGTAAATACTGAATAACATGTTTATAATCCTTTCAGTGGCAGATGAGCTTTGCATTCCATGGGGCAAATTTACTTACCTCCGAAATTGCGCCAGCGCCGGCTTCGCTGACTTCGCAACACTTCGCCAGGCGTAGATTCGGCAGGACACTGCTAATTCACGAAAATCCGAAGTTGCGTCCGGGGTACCGAACGCTTGCGAAGCAGTTCGAAGTTACGCTACCGATGCCTAATTTGCATACGGCGTGAAGTTAAAGTACAAGGGACGTTAATGTGCAGTAATTACATTACACTACACAAGGCCAGGGAACCTTAATAAAATAAAATTGTTATATTGCCCTACACATGAGCCCAGTGTATAGTTTATGTGCCATATGTTAGGAAATGTAGGGGGAAGGAGGATACCCCAAAAATAATTTACGATCTTTTTCAGCCTATCACCCTGTAAAAAGTAAAAGACGTCAGCGTTTTTTGGGACTTAGAAACACTATACTACACGCAATAGAAACACTACTCTATTGTACTTCGCCTGGTCTGAGGTGGCAAAGTAAACTCTGGCGCAAGAGTTAGCGTTCAGTAAAATCTGCATCTTAGCGAATTAGCGTAGTTACATCCCTTTGCCAGAGTGCAACTTCGCCTGGCGTTAATGAGCGAAGTACCGCTAGAGTCTAACTCCTTCGCTAGCAAATTTACGCCACGGACCCTTAGTAAACCGGCAAAGTGGCAAAGTGACGTCACGCTGGTGAATTCTCCCACTTCCCATTTCGAACTTTAGTGAATTTGCCCCTATGTGTGTTAACTGGCAGCCCTCATATTGTGCTCATTTTCTGGGGGACATTTTTAGATTACCTTGTAAAATACTGTAATTAGAGATGGACGAATAAATTCTGCAATAATGGAATTTCCGCATTTCGCTGCCCGCGAATGTTTTCACAAAACTGCATAGAAAATTTGCCGGTGAAAAATCTGCTGCGACAAAAATTGACTCCCGTCAAAATTATTTATTGACTTTAAAGAATGCCCGGGGGATTGAGCCAGGAATTGGAAACGACAGGGCCATGACAGGGCTAGAAATTAGAGAACCGGAAGAGGAGATTAAGGATTATAGGAGTTGTAGTTACCGGGTTACTATGGGGTGGGTGGAGACAGGTGGAGTTAAAAGAGGAAAGAAGTGAAGGGAGCATGCTCTTTGACCTTGAACAGCCCCGCCCTCCCTCCCCAGAATAAAGGGGTAGTTGGGTAAGAGGGGAGTGGGAGTGTTTACATAATGTCGCTGTGGAAGGGACTCCCCTAAGGAGGGAGCCGGTGAGAGTGGGAGTGTAGGGTTTAACAGGGATTAGGCCTGGGGCCAAAGTGATGGAAAGGGCCCAGTGGAAGGGGCATGCGTTACGGAGGAAAGCCGCGCCTAGGAAGGACAGCAGACAGGCCCCTCACTATTGGGTAAAAACTGTCGCTCGCGTCAAAATTATATTGACGCACGGCAAAATGATTCCGACGCCCATTGACTTCAATGTGTTTTGCGCTTTTTTTCACGGGACAGATTCGCCCATCATTAACTGTAACCCAACTATCTGTAAAACCACAGAGTTTATAGTCTTGCAACCCAATGTAATTTAATATATAGAGAGTAGAGGATAGTGAAGGCAGTAGAGTTAAATGTCATGATATCATTTTATTTAATTCGTTTTACACACAGTTTTATTCAAATCATTTTTGACTTGCTCTCCCATCAAAACTAAAACTTAGGAGAGCCCCCATTCGTTAGCTTCTTCCTGGGATCACAAGATCTAACTCTCTGGGGCAAATTTACTAAAGGGCGAAGTGACTAAAGCGGACGCAAAATTCGCCAGCATGAAGTCATTTCGGTACTTTGCTGATTTACAAATGGTCGCTGACGTAACTTCGCTAGCGAAGGAGATAGACTCTAGCAGTACTACACTACATAATGCCTGGCGAATTTGTGCTCTGGTGAATGGACGTTACTCCGCAAATTCACTAAGATGCGGATTTTACTGAACGTTATCTCTTGCGCTAGACTTGTCTTCGACACCTCAGACCAGACGAAGTGCAATAGAGTAGATAGGACTTCCTAAAAAATTTTTGAACATTTTTCTAAGTCCCAAAAAACGCTGGCATCTTTTCCTTTTTCAGGGTGATAGACTGCAAAAGATCGTAATTTTTTTAGCTTGACCCCTACATTTGCTAACATATGGAACATTAACTATACACTGGGCTCATGTGTAGGGCAATATACACGTAACAACTTTATTTTATTTTATGAAGGTTTCTCAGGCTTGTGTAGTGTAATTTATTTGCTGCAACATATACATCTATTGTACTTTATCTTCCCGCCGTATGCAAATTAGGCAACGCTAGCGCAACTTTACTTCGATTGGTGCAGTAACGCTAGTGCAACTTCGCTAGTGTTCTTCGCCTTGGACGCAACTTCGGATTTTAGTGAATTAGTGTTGTCCTCCTGGCGAATCTACGCCTGGTGAAGTGTTGCGCTGTGAAGTGTTGAGCTGGCTAATTTTCTGGGGTTAGTTAATTTGCCCCTCTGTGTACTAGAGGAAGCCAGTAGCTATCACAACTATTTAGTAAGAAAAAGGAAATAATGCATTTGGCATACTGTACATGTCAAGGCTGTTATTGTGCTGAAAGCTGGAAATAGGCAACAGAAGGCAAATAATGAAAAAAAACTATAAAAAACATAAATAATGGAGACTATTTGAAAAGTTGCTTAGAATTGGCCATTCTATAAAATACGAAAAATGTACTTAAAGGTGAACCACCCCTTTAATTACTCATAATGTGCAGCAGTAAGTCGTTCTCTTTGTGTAGGTAACTTTATTCCACTGAACCAGAGAGTTGAATGGACAAATAACTATGAAGACATGATATACAAATTGGAGGACTCAGAAATGGATCCTAATTTCACAGACATCACTATTCCAGTGTTTGTTTACAGGTAAACTATTGTGCCTTGGTTATTCTCTTCTATATCTCATAATACTGCCTTAGTTTTGTCTCTTCTGTCTTATCTTGCAGGTTAGAAATTCTTCTTCCAATGCTTGATATACATGTGCTGTTAATAATTATAGGTACTAATGATAAAAGATCAAGGAAATATTGCATACCCCCAGATTGTGATTTTATCACATTTCTTCAACAGAATTGTCTTGCCTAAATAATGCTAAAAAAAACCTAACCCTGCAAAATAAGCAAAATTCCTTCCCTTGAGCTCAGTCTTAATTTGACTTAATCAGCAATTCTTTAGTATGGTTTGAGAAATCATTCCATAGAATCCTTTGAGAATGTAAAGTGACTCAAGTAAAAAAAAAAATGTCTCAGAAAAACTGCTACATGTGATACATTAGCATTCAGTGAAAAAATGCAAAAAACCTCCAAAATGGTGAACATAATAGAGGTAATTTACGACTGAAAGTGCAGTGAGCCAAGTGCAATTTTGAGCACAATCACCGTGTTTGCTCGCCATGGGGAGTTGAGCCTAATACAGTTATGGCAGATGTGTCAGAATTAAAACAACTGCCCTTTCACTTTAATTACACTGTTTCCCAAGACCGGTTGAAGTCATTTCCAGTGTTAAGCGTGAGAGTGACTTGTCAATTTTTTAGCGCATTGCGCCTATTGAAGGTGTCCTGGAGCTGCCACCTACTCATGTACTTCCCATGTGATGTCACTGTATGTACCAGCAACTGAGTATGGTTGAGGTGGTGCAACTACAGACAAATTGGGACTTTGCTCTGCATTAAAAAAAAAGGCTCCAGCTCATACAAGTCCATTGTATTTGTTTTTGCAGCGTTAAAAAGGGCCTCGCTGAAGGGGAGAAGAAAGATACTAAAGAATTCATTGATAACTGCCGGAAAATGACAGGTGGGTCATTGTCGAAACTGACATAGAGTAAGAGGTGCACGAGGCGGATATTAATAATTAGTCTATTTATATTAATTAGTCACAATAAATTACACCAGACCAGAGGTCACCAACATTTATTACCCGTGAGCATATAAAAAGTTCTCAGAGGTGCCAAATAAGGACTGTGGTTGGTTATTGGTAGCCCCTATGTGGACTGGCAGGCTCTTTTTGCAGGACACATGGGTTTTTTTTGAAAAGCTTGCCTTAAAGACTGGAATTCAAAAATAAAGACCTGCCAACTGGGAGCAACATCTAAGGGGTTGGTGAGCATCATGTTGCTTGCGAGCCACTGGTTGGGAGATCACTGAATTACATTTTCACTTGTCCAGACCTAAAGGCCACATAAGGGTGCACATTGAAAAATAATAGGGTAGGAAGGAACACAATATTTAGCTCACTGAAGGCATTAAGGTCTTCCTAGACCAACAGCAATGGGAGCAGATACCAACTCTTTGTTAAAAAAATATCCCTTTAGGAACAATTTCTCATAAAACATTAATGGGATGGCAATGTTGATCCAGACGTAAGGAGAAGCAAAAGGTCTAAGGTGAAATACTGCAGTGGAAACAGCTCAGAAGTGAATGGAGGAGTTAGACAAGAATGTATGGAGACCCAAAAGAAAAGATGTAGTCAGATGCAGAAGACTGAAGGTCCTTGATAATCACAACAAAGAGTTTGTAATTCATTATTTACATAATGAGCCAAGATAAGGATTTCAGAAATGGAGGAGTCTGTTCTTTTGTAGGTGAGAGGAGGATTCTAACAGCATAATTAATAATTGAAAAACAGTTAATAGCCAGTTACAGTAGTCTAGGTGGGATAGAATGTTGGCATGGACACATGTAGATTGTCATAGAAAGGAACTAAGCTTGGCAATATTTTGTAGGGAAAAGCGGCTGTTGTGTAAAATTCATTTGAGGAGGAGATTGAAGAGTTAAAGATTCCCTAAACATATTGCTGGGTTGACAGGGTTAATGAGTGTGTCATCAGTAGTAACAGTAAAGTGGGGTGTAGCACTAGGGTAAGTTGGAAATATAATTAGTTTCGTTTTTATGAGATTCAGTTTAGGATGACATTGAATTATTCGGGAGGAGATAGTTAGGAGGCAGTTAGAAATCTCAGTCTCAGAAATGGATGAAGTAGTTGATAAATATATTTGGATAGAAATGATAATTAAAGTCAAATTAGTAGATGAGATCTCCCAAAGTTTTGGTAACCTTGAGCTTCAATGCTTTGGATAGATCAGTGTTTCTCAACATTTTTTCATCCATTCTTCATGCCTTTTATCACTCAAAAATTACCAGATATGTACATTTACATCATGAAGGAGGCGGGCCTCACACTTTGTGGATGATCTGTTTCACTCAGAAAAATTAAAACAGTTTATCAGTCAGAAACTCAGCTCCCACCAGCCTCTGGGTCTGATTTCTTCATTGTTACACCTGACATTGTGTACATATTTGTGAAAATTACAGATATTTCCTCATTGAGTCAGATTCCTTTATGTGTGGGATGTGCAGTTTTTCCTGTTCAGCCAGTTACAGTAAGTGAATCCTACGACAATGCCCTTTCAATGACATATCAGTATTTCCTAGAAAGAATGTTTAAAGAGAGGCATAACAAGAGGTGCCTGGTGCTCGGTCACTTATATCTGGGGCCTTGCTTCCCTGTGAATCTCACTATCTGCAGCTCTATCCTTATTAGTGGGCATATGGTAATTACAGGGCTCCATTGCAGCCTACACCCACCACTGCTCCCTTGTGCATCTGGATTACTTATTTAGGCTTTTTAATCCTTTGCATAGACAATGTCATTGTCAACTTTGTTGTGTTCTAACAGGATTTTATCCAATTGTGGTTCTGACCCACAAAACCTCTGGAGACTTCATTCAGGCTGAGAAGGAGTTCCTGCTGATGGGAGTAGAGAAGGTGATTAAGATAGAAAACTACACAAAAGAGGATCATGGCAGAACACAAGGGCGACACAAGGAGATCCTACATTTTCTCTACAGCGTTCTGGAAGATGTCAACTTCCAGATGAAATACAAGAAGATCCCAAAAAGAGAAAGGGTTGAGCGGAAGAAATTTCTGCTTAAATTTCTACATCAGAGAGAGGTGAACCAAAAACTGGAGCAAATGCGACGGAACGCAAAAATTCAACAACTGCCCACCCTTTAATAGCCTCACTTTAAGAGCATTTCCAGACCAGAAACCAAGCAAAGACATCATGACTATAGAAGACTCCTGTTTTCTACTATATGTGGTTCAGACATCTCCCAGTAGTAGTCACCTGCCACTAGACATTCTGACCTCATTACAATGTGATGGGCACTAACTACATTTCTCAAGTCCAATCATCCCACAAGGGCTCTTAGCTGCCTGATATCAGCCAAATGATTATTATATATTTATGATTGTGAAGGATTGGGTCACTAAACCTAATCAGTTTTGGGTCTGCACATGTAAAACCAAAACCCTGTGTAGAGCAGGCAACTTCTGCTATAAGATTGCTGTGTGTAAATCTTGAATTTCTGATCTTACTTTAAGTAATTACTTCAATAAAGGACTATGAATTTAATTATATTCCTTTCTGTTGTCTATACAGGTTCATTCTACATTATTTCGGTTATATTCAGGTTATAGATGCCAATAAGGTGCAAAAGAAAGTCTGAAGTAGAAAGGTCATTGCGTTTGATGAGTACATTTATCATGCATCAGCTAAATTTTTATATCCTATCACAGAACAAAGATCTAGGGGCACATTTACTTAGCTCGAGTGATGGAATAGAATAAAAAATACTTCAAATTTAGAATGTTTTTTTTGGCTACTTCGACCATCGCATTGGCTACTTCGACCATCGACTACGACTACGAATCAAATGATTCAAACTAAAAATCGTTGGACTATTCGACCATTCAATAGTCAAAGTATTGTCTCTTTAAAAAATACTTTGCCCTCCTAATTCACCACCATAAACCTACCGAGCATCAATGTTAGCCTATGGGGAAGGTCCCCATAGGCTTTCCAGCAAATTTCTGATCGAAGGAATTTCGTTCGATCGATGGATTAAAATCCTTTGAATCATTCGATTCGAAGATTTAATTGTTCGATCGAACGATTATTCCTTCGATTGTTCGATCGAACGAATAGCGTTAAATCCTTCGATATTCAAAGTCGATTCACAAAGGGTCGAATATCGAGGGTTAATTAATCGATATTCTACTGGGAATAAAAATCCTTCGACTTTGAATATCGAAGTCGAAGGATTTTAGCGCAAATAGTGCGATCGAACGATCGAAGGATTATTCCTTCGATCGAACGATAAAATTCTTCGAATCGAACGATTCGAAGGATTTTAATCCAACGATCGAAAGAATATCCTTCGACCAAAAACACTTAGGAAAGCCTATGGGGACCTTCCCCATAGGCTAACATTGAGTTTGGTAGCTTTTAGATGGCGAACTAGGGGGTCGAAGTTTTTTCTTAAAGAGTATCAAATAGTCGAATGGTCGAACGATTTTTAGTTTGAATCCTTCGATTCGAAGTCGTAGTCGAAGGTCGTAGTAGCCCATTCGATGGTCGAAGTAGCCCAAAAAACACTTTGAAATTCAAAGTTTTTTTACTTCGAATCCTTCACTCGAAGTTAGTGAATCGGCCCCGAAGTGTTAACAACGACAGCCGAATATCGAGGGTTAATTAACCCTCGATATTCGACTGTAAGTAAATGTGCCCCTTAGTCTTTTGTGGTTCAAGCTTTGATTTTTTGTTGGTCAGCCATCATCTTGGTTTAATTTAGCCAGCTTTGTGGCCTGTATCTAGTTAGGAGCTTGTATTCAGATTCCTGGTAGAGGTTACTTACAGAAGGTTTGATTATTCTCGGAATGATGGTGTTCCATTGTGTTGGTGCAAGATGAAGACCCTTCTTGACTTAGTCTATGGGATTTATTTTCCCAGGTGGATTATTAAAAACATGGTTGTGGGATTTCAGTGGGTACTTTCTGGACTCTGGAGTAAATTATGTCATTGATCATGCAAGTGCCCTGACTTTTCTACCTTCCCTGTGGTGCGTGTCGGCACCTCCTGCAGAAGAGCACTGTTATCCCCATTATGCAAGTGGTTCTTATCATTATAAGCATTAAGTAGAGCACTCTTTGCCCACTTGTGTCACAGGGAAGTCAACCCCTATATTATTCTTGGTAACTTTAAAATATGTATCTGTCCACTTCGTGTGAATTTTGGTGGTTTCCTTAGTCATGAGTGACTGTTCCATGCTTAATGACAACTCTGCTACTGCAAAGGCAAAATTGTCAATGTCCAGAAATGCACAGTTAATGGTCAGGAGCAATAACATTTATCTGGTATTTACAGGGCCAGGCAATTCCGAATGGGCACCCTAGGCACCCCGGCTGGCCACAACACTCCCCACACTGCCCCCCATGTGTGCGCATGTGATCGTGAATGTGCACATGTATGCCTGTAACAGAGGAGAGGCAGAGGGAAGAGTGCAGCAGAAAGGAGGGCAGAGAGTGGAAGAGGGGAGTGCAGAGGAGGGAGGAGAGAGCTCCAGAAGGGAGTGAACATGGACTAAGGGTAGGCAGACCCTTTAACAGGTACCTGCACAGTGCCCCCCCCATCGTTGCTCCTTAAGCAGGTGCCTCTTCTGCCTACCCCTAGTTGCGGTCCTGGGTATTTATTGATATTGCTAATATGCATTTTAACATGTATGGTGCAAGGTCCATGTTTTCAAGGCTGATTTGGCATATTTGTAAAGTGTCCACCCCTTATGTTATAGACATTGTTTAATGGGGAACTTCTTGTTATTACTCAAGCCTTTAGATTTCTAGTTTGATCTGCTTATTCTTGTATAATTCGAATAGTGAACATAAATGCCCTGCACAGGTTTATATTTATAAAGCTGGATAAGATCAGTGTATTTAATGTACAAACATAATTGCACATTTTTATTTATGCTGTGAATGTCCTTAAGAGCTTTTTAGATACGGCATTACCACAAATTAATATATATATATACTGTATATCAAACAAAAAAGGACTTCGCTACAACTGAGGTCTCCAAAGTAGGCATTTAAATTTGAGATGTTAGAGATGCATGTGTCTGTTCCAGGGAGCCTTATCTCTACTAATGACAACGACAGATGCTTAGCAAATTGGTTGACATTATTTGACTATATTGGCATCTGCACATCCATTCATTGCATTTAAAGGTATACTCATTTATTGTGATCAACATTATCATGAATCATAGAATTGCATTTGGACCTATTATCTAACAGTGTAAAAAGGTTTAATGGAGCTCAATTTTATCTCACTGGAACTGCATCAAAACATGTTGACCTTGACTTGGGACATCTGGTCCTCTTTTCTGATGTTGAAGATTGACCCCTCGAAAACTTCAGATGACTGTACGTAATGAGTTTGGATATCTCTTCTCAATGTTGCTTATTCAGTCTGGATATATCTTCTCTATGTTGCTTATTCAGTCTGGATATCTCTTCTTGATGTTTCTGCATCAGTCTGGATATATCTTCACGTTGATGCTGAATCAGTCTAGATATCTCGTCACTATGTTCTTTATTCAGTTTGGATATCTCCATGTGGAGATCCTTCTTAAACTCTTCAAGCTGTTGTTTCTGGTTGGATACAATGCTTAATATCTGATCCAACTTTTGACTAAAGGGATGGGTTTCATTGAATGCACTGGCTGATTCTTTGCCCCTAGAAACCTCAGGCCCCTCACTACTCAGAGTGCTTTGGGAATTCCCACCACCTAGGAAAACAAAACAAGTGTAAAATTATTGTAAAAACGAAATTAGTAAAGCTAACTGCTGTTTGGCTGAAATGGGTCACTGGACCAGAGCAAACTTTGGCCATTTTGGTTTAACGCCCTTATGTATATGGTTGGCAGTGCAAAGCAAATGAAAAGGGTAAAATGGGCACAAAGGAGTAAAAACAAAAATTTGATTTGTCACACCTTGAATTCAGGAATTATACTTGGGTAGAAAAAGTTCACTTCACTAAAATTGCAAGGGAGCTCATCAAATAAGGGTTTGTCACTATTCTGGTGTTGTCCAAGTGGACTTCTTACTCCCCAAGTATATAGTTTTTGACTTAAAGGACATGTAACCCACACACACACAAAAATGTAATCAGTAAACAGCCTCTTTGAAATCTTTAGATACACAACACTCTGGTTGTTAAAAGGTTAACAGTAAGGCTGCATCATCCCCTTAATCACTTAGAATTCCTTCTCCTCCTCTAACCCACTCAGCCCCCTCCCTCAGGAATTTACTTTGGCTGTTTACTCATGAGCATGTTCAGTCCTTCTCAGCTCAAATTACTAAACATACAGTACCCTCCAGTCTAACAGCCAATGAAGAGATCGCATTGCTGGTTCCAATAGAAACTAGCTGTCTGGTCCTATTTTTTTCCTCCTAACTACCTCTCCTGAGCTCAGCTTAACCATTACAGTGTTCAACCCCAGCAGAACTTTTAATCAAAGTATGTTGTGCCTGTATAACCTACAATCTGCATTGCATGAACTTTACAATGCAGATGTCAATGTTACTGATGATGTGTCAGAAGGAAAATGGCCGTTGGGTGAAAATTGCTATTTGTTTTAAGAAAATGTGATGTCGTTGGCAAATGAAGGGGGTATATGCAGTACCCTGGCTTGGGTAGGAAAGATATGCCCAACTTATATACATGGTAGGAAAATATAGGGTTTGCATGTCATTTAAATGGCTACATTATATTTAGAAATCTATTGTATAGGGCATAGTTATCACATAGTAAAACCAGAATAGGTCAAGGTCCACCAGAGTGAAATTCCACCACTACATTTCTTTGTGATTTTCGGCACACAACTTTATTGAAGATGCTTTTGATCAGAATCAGATCAATGAATTAGGAAAGTGTATCCACTAGTGATGGGCAAATTTATTCTTCAGGCATAAATTTGCTGCGAATTTCCGTGTTTCGCAAAATTGTCGCAAAAATTCGCCAGCGACAATTCCGACACTGGCGACAATTCTAGCCGCCCATTGACTTTAATGGGCGTCAGAATTGTTGCCAGCGTCGGAATATTTGGACACCGGCGCCAAAATTTGCATTTCGCAGATTTTTTGTCATTTCATGAATTTCACGGGAAATTCGCAAATTTTTCTGCGAAACGGGAGAAATTCGCCCATCACTAGTATCCACACTTTACTATACATTAACACTGATATTGATCACATCACCTGGAACTTTCCATAGCTTTCTATAGGACCAGTTTTTCATTCAGGGTTTGAGAAAATGAATTTCTGAACACTTTGAAAGTGATAAATTGATTTTGTTGGAACTGATTGGCTCAGCAGGCCAGTTGGATTGATCCAATTCCTAATCAGATTGACTGGCTGGAAATCCTACAGAAAATTCCCACTTTAGTCATTGATAAATCTGTCCCATTGTGATTGCTCTGGGAACTTATTAGCACAATTAAAAAGAAATGATATGAGTGTTCTGGGCCCCTGCTTTATCATTAGAAGAAATGTAAGTTAGTACAGTAGTTTAATTTTAAACTAAATTTAAACAGGGCTGATAGGTAAATTATTATATCATTATGGTACATTTTCAATTGGATATAAACTTTTGGAAATTTCTGAAATGAAACTCACGATATGCTTTTCTTTCTGTGCTGAAGAAATTCTGATTCTGGTTAGATGACAACGATGACGATGATGATAATGAAGAGTCAGGTTTTACTTAAATATAAATAAATAAATGTAAACATTTTGGCCTTTAGGGAGCATCATTTAAGATACATTTTTATACCATGTAAACAATAGTATTTTAATAAAATTTGCAATTTGGGCACAAACCTTCTATTAAAATGTTGTCCACACTAGGCACAATATATTAATTTTTAATTATTGTAATATTTCTGCAGCAATAAGACCTTGCACATGTTAGACCCTGGCACCCATGCTATTCTGGTCTCATAGACTATCAGTAATGTCATCTTGAAGAAAGTAAAAAAGGCAGGGTGAGAATTTGGTGCTATTAAATATAATTTATAAACTTACAACTGGCCTTTAAAGTTTTTTTGAGTGGTTCCAGTGTGTTTTGCTTAAACCCAGCCTTTTTTTCTGTTTGACTGAAGAGAATGAGATCTTGGGAATATCGCCCGATACTTGGTTGTTCTTGAAGGATTCTACGTTTCTCCTGTAAAGTGCTTTCACTCAAGTCATCAAGGACCACAATGACTTTTTCCTTGCCTACAAACCCAGTAAACAAAAACAGTTATGTCGAGTGAACAAGATTTTTTAGAATCTATGATAACATCTGAAATCATTTTATATCACATGTAAAAAAAAAACCACATGTAAAATTGGATTGTATTTTGCCTGAATCTAGCTGGCATTATCATTTCCAGTCACAAGTTCGCAGTATAGAAGTTAATTCTTTGATCAAGTAAATGTGGGGGCAGATTTATCAAGAGTTGAAGTGAATTCGAGGGAATTTTCGAAGTAAAAAAATATAAAATTCAGTAATTTTTTGGATACTTCGACCATTGAATAGGATACTACGACTTTTGATTCGAAGTAAAATAGTTTGAATATTCGAACATTCGATAATCGAAGTACTGTCTCTTTAAAAAAACTTTGACTTCAATACTTCACCAAATCAAACCTGCCGAAGTGCTATGTTAGCCCATGGAGACCTTCTATTTTTTTTTTTACAAGTTTTTTGAAGTCTAAGTAAAATCGTTTGAATCGTTCAAATCGTTCGATTTGAACGATTCAAATCGTTCGATCGAGCGATTTTACTTCAAGTTTTATTTGTATTTACTTAAAAGGCATGAAACTCTTTCTGGTATTTCCAGACTTCAGAGTGAAGTATAAGGAGCACATGTTTCTTTTTGTGGTTGGACAATACTTGGCAGACACTCACCAAGATTCTGAAATAAGATCTCCAGGTGTTTATCATACAAGGAGTCAGTCACATCAGTAATGCTTAGGCGTCCATAGTGGAGTGAATGATACAGAATGGCAAATGTGCAGTTATTTATATCTCTTATAAATTGTGAATAACGGTTATAGATTTCCACAGCATGGACCTCCTTCACTAGGCTCCCAAAGTCTTCATTTTGCAGTTGGGTTATGAGCCAGTTATAATCACTCTTTGTGCACCGAGAGAAGATCTTGACTGAATGCTTTGGCCTAGATGCCATGTCCACATTCTTCATGTTGAATTCAGTTGCCCCACCATCAGCCTGTATCAACATTCACCAAAGGGAATATTTCAGGTTAACCTTAAATAGGAGTTTTCTCAGTATTGCAGTAGGAAATATGAATTCTGAATACAAGGTGCATAATGGATTAGATGCAGTCAGGCTTCACCTGATGTTTTAGCGGTAATCACAATTGCCTTCCAGTTGTCTTTAATCACCTATGGGTTTCATAAGTAATCAATATACAGAATCTGAAATTTGTGTATAGAACCCCTGCACTCCATAGGATTTCTGGGTACTGCTGTTCATAAACTCTATCAATAGTGAACTCACTATAAATAGGTGAAGCCCCAGTAACCTGGGAATCTATTGTGTTTGCTCCTGTTTCGCTAATTGATCACTAACTGCCATCTAACATAGTTGCATAGTTATTCTAAAGTCCATCAAGTTCAACCCCTCCAAATGAAACCCAGTGTCTTTACATACCCACACTCACACTGACCATCCATACATTCACAAAAGTTATGTATATACTGTATATTATTTGTAGATTTTAGTATCACAATAGCCTTTGATATTATGCTTGTCCAAAAAATCATCCAAGCCCCTCTTAAAGGGATACTGTCATCGGAAAACATTTTTTTTCAAAATGAATCAGTTAATAGCGCTGCTCCAGCAGAATTCTGCACTGAAATCCATTTCCCTATAAGAGCAAACAGATTTTTTTTTTATTCAATTTTGAAATCTGACATGGAGCTGGACTTTTTGTCAATTTCCCAGCTGCCCCATGTCATGTGACTTGTGCCTGCACTTTAGGAGAGAAATGCTTTCTGGCAGGCTGCTGTTTTTCCTTCTCAATGTAACTGAATGTGTCTCAGTGGGACAAGGGTTTTTACTATTGAGTGTTGTTCTTAGATCTACCAGGCAGCTGTTATCTTGTGTTAGGGAGCTGCTATCTGGTTACCTTCCTATTGTTCTTTTGTTTGGCCGCTGGGGGGGGGAAGGGAGGGGGGTGATATCACTACAACTTGCAGTACAGCAGTAAAGAGTGATTGAAGTTTATCAGAGCACAAGTCACATAAAATGGGGCAGCTGGGAAATTGACAATATGTCTAGCCCCATGTCAGATTTCAAAATTGAATATAAAAAAAAACTGTTTGCTCTTTTGAGAAATGGATTTCAGTGCAGAATTCTGCTGGAGCAGCACTATTAACTGATTCATTTTGAAAGAAATTTTTTTCCCCATGACAGTATCCCTTTAAAGGCATTGACAGAATCAGCATCATAACATTATCCAGCAAGGACATTCCCCAACTTCAGCTATTTGTTAAGGTGCAGATGTATTAATACATGTGATCATGTTTAGTTTTGATTTTCTTTCACAATCATAATTCTTTTTCCTTGTGAATTTTATGTAAAGGAATAAACATGTAGAATAAACACGTAAGACATAAAAGTATTGTTCTACTGTATGTTTTTCACCTTTTATTCAGCACTGTTTCTTGTGATAAATTTCCTGTTCTTGTTTCCACAAATATTTCCCATTTAAGTTTTACATCGTCTTTGTGCTCCAGAGGTACACCAATCCTAAATTTGCCTGACCTCTCTGGTACCTCAGCATTGGGCTTTTTCGTCAGCTGCCAGGTCATGATGGCCTTGCAACTCTCTTGTTAGTAATAAACTGTATAAGCCCTGTAGTGTCAAAGACTGCTGCATTCTATACTTGGTATCAGATTGTTCATTCATACAAAGAAAGTGGGCCCAGTGCTTAAACATTGTGGGATACTGGACCAGGCAATATACTGTAGTTGTTAAAATATCACTATACATCCCACTATATTCCTCCAAGAAACTTACCTTTAGTATAATTTGTCATTTCAAGCCATACCCACGACTGATCATTATATATTTCTGCATTATATTCTGCATTATAGTGATTATTAGCTCATCACAGAGTGTCCTTACTTACTGATGGTGTTTCCTTGTAATCTGGCTCAGGAAAGCCTAATGTAGAAGTTGACGTTTTCTCTGATGGATCTTTAGGAGGAAAACCAATAGAAAAACAGATAAATTGGAAGCAGCAGTAATCTTTAGCCATATAAAGAATGATATTTCTTAGATGCATTAAATAATAAAGAGAAATAAGTTCAGTGGATTTAAACTCCACAATGTACTTTTGCTTTTTTTAGGGTTTCTGAGGCTGCCCTATCCAGCAAAGAAACGGGTTAATTCCTGCTTTCCTTTGCACCAATCAGGTGTTGTGACTTTTTAGTTGCTCTCTCTTAGATGGTCTTCCTGAAAATTGATATTTGAAAATTGACTATAAATAAGTCTAATTCTTTGTTACTGCATTTATCTGTGTATGACCCAGCCTGGCTTCTCTTGGGGTATCAGATTCCTCTTTGTATGACTTGGCCTTGAAAACTGTTTTTTTAATCTATCATACACTGTAAAATGATTAATGCTGTATTGACGCCATATTTGACACCATTATTTTACACCACTTCAGACCTTGTATATTCTGTTAAAGGCAAGAGAAAAAATTCAAATGGCAAATCAATGATAATGTGCTGTTTTTTAATGAAGCAATGCCTGGTGAGGTTTGTGGTGTATTCGCCCAATATTTCTTTACAAGAGCTGAGTTATCCTATGAATGGAGTCCCAAACTCAGAACTAGAACCAAGGTCCCGATAGCGGCTCACTCTTCTGCCTATAACAACCACCTTTGGCTTCTGGAAGAGCCCTCTGCTACTCGAGTGCCACCAGGTCTTAACGTGAGAGGACCAAGGAGAGATCTCAGGGCAGGCAAGGGAATCAAACTTTCTAACTAGAATGGAGAACAAGGAGTGTGGTCAAGGGGCAGAGCAGGGAGATGTCAATCAAGAGAAGCAGTACAGATTCAAGAGACGAGAAAGTAGTCGATTTCACAGTCGAGTCAAATACCAAATATTGCAGTACAAAGCAGGATCCAAAAGAGTAGTCAGTGCACAGGCAAAGGTCAGGACAGGCAGCAGACTAAACAAGGTCAGGGACAGGCAGGGTCAGGAACTATGAAAATAGTTGGGCAAGGAAAATTGTAAATTCACTCTAAGCGCGATGACGTGAGATGCAACACCCGCGCCAAAACCCGGGAAGCATCATTTACGAAGTGGCACAAGAAGGAGTGGTGGGCGTCCCCGCACCGCTAGACCACCAGGAACCCTTACAGAACTCACCTTGCTAGCTGTTTTCCAGTCAGTTTGGCAGCTTTCTAGTTTTCTTGTGAAGCAGTTGCAACTTAAAACCCTTGCAAAATACTAATAGTAATTGTCCTGTTTCGGCAAACAAATCTAACGGTTAAACCTAGAAGGGCCTGTTTACAAATTTTAAGAAGTGCAGACATTCCTCACTGTCCCTGCTCTTTGAGAATCAAGTAGGTGATCATCAGATTATATTGCATTGTATATCATTGTGCGAGTATCCAATATTATCATCTTACAGAAAGTAGGGGATCTCAGCAATGATAAATAATATGAAATAATATGAAAATAGAACATTACCACTTCTCAGAAACCGAGATATGGAATCAGTTTGCTCGAAAAATGCCTCTCTCTTATTGTCCTTTGGAATCAGAAGGAGAAGAGAAGAGCAGTGATTAATGGGGAGATCTGCACGTTGGATTTTCTCCATTTTTTTTTTGTTTAATTGCTCCACATCATCCAACACAACCATAACGTTCTGCTTGCCTGTGTGACAAAATGAGAAAGTAAATACACTCTGTGTGGTGTGAACAAAGAAATTTGTATGAAAACACGACATTTTGCATTTATTCCGACCTGAGCACACTGTTTTTAAAAACTGGGAACACAAGTTTCAAATGTGCCCACAAAAGAATTATTGTTCGCACATAGCTGAGAAGGAATTAGGGGGAACATTGTCTGTGGGGCTTATTGATGAAAGAAGTAATCATTTAAAAGAGAAATCTGTACCGACCAATAATGCTTGTGCAAACCTGATCATTGTTATACAAAAATATATTTTTTCAAGTACGACCACATACAGAATAAGAAGTGCTCTAACCTAGACAAGTGGACATTCGTATAAGTTCATCCTTGTATAGGGATTCAGCCACATGAGTGATCGTTTCATTCTTCAGTCTGTGGTATAAGATCCCAATGGGACATGTTTGCACATCCTTCTTCCAGTGATAATCATTCATATTGGAGACATTAAGATACTTCACTTCCGACACAAGCTGAGAGAAACGTGACTTAAGTCGGTTTATCAGCCACTGAAGGTTATCCTGTGGGCATTTGGAGATGATCCATACCATCCGTGCTGAGCTGCAAGGAAAATAAAAAAAAATGCTCAGAAAGTCTAGAATTAAAGTTAATGATGTATTTTGACAAATATTAGAGCATCATTTAAATGACACGAATCTTAAGCAAGACACCAAGTTCCCTGTGTTGCACAGTTACCCTCTGCTGTTGCTTTGTCACAAAGAGAGCATTTGGCACATGCAAGGCATTTTGAATGTTGTTTTGGTGGGTAGCATCTTGATACATACACTTTAAATACTCTCTACATCTCACTAACAAACTTTAATTTTATTTATATATATATATATAGCATTTCCCCCCTATAGCCAATGTATTGCATCAAATGGGTCAACATGAATGTAACTGGGGGTGTGCATGCAAAGTGGGGATTGTTTCGTTTCCAGCATTCCGTGTTTTAAAATGACATTTGCTGATGATTCCCTGGGCACATGTCTGTTGTGCCTATTGATACAGCCAAAAGAGGAAAACCTGGAGTCATGAAAAAGTAGCTCCAGGGTTCTGCTGTCTCAATAGAACTGACTGAATGCCATTAACAGGAGGAGATTGGACAGACCGAGCACAACCATAGGGAAGTGCAGAAAGTGACTTTGAAATCCAAAAGCTGTAATGAACTCCATAAATACAAGCAGCAAGTTGCATCCATCTTTGCATGACTACATTTGCAACTGCAGTCATAATTAACCCATCAGCTTGTGGAACAGGGCTACTGTATTGGCAAAAATCCCAATAGAAGCACAAGGAAGGGCTATGACCTGTGTGGAATGTGTTGGAATATTATGTTGAGTATCAGTCCCTTATTGATAGTGAATATCTCTCCTTAGATAGATGGTCCAAATCTCTTGAGCTAGCTGCCCAAAGAGGGAAAGGGGAGTGAATGTTGGATTATAGTGGATTGGGGATTTAAACCGTACAATAGTCTTTATATGTTGGGAGAAATTGGGAGGGTGTAATTATTGACACTTTAGATGTTGCCACCAAGGAGCCCAACAGAACCACATGCTCAATCCTCTTTAATTTAAATTAATATTGCTATTACATTCACAGTTAACTTAAGCTCCATCCCCTGTTCTCTCATATGACTTTATATATCCTTACATGTGCCTTGGCCCTAGGATTGTGTAACCCACATTACTCCTTGACCCCCACACTTGCATTACATTGCTTTCCATTCTCATTGTTAATCACACCTATATCTTTAGCTTTAGTATCACAAAACCCCACCGCAAACCCTTTACCCCCTTATTTGCAGAAATCAGGAGCCAGGGAACACGTGTAGAGAGAAGAACAGAATAAACAGCAGTCTTACCTCGTATGTGTCCATTCCATGGTTACTTTATATGCTGCTACTAAAGCCTCAGATTTATTTGTCTGTTTAATGCCGCTTCGTTCTCTCTCTTTATCCTATTCCCTAATTTCTGTCTTTCTCTGTCTCTCACTCCTTTCCACTCCCTTTTCTCTGGCTGTTGTTTTTACTGCTTCAGGTTGGGTTTCGGGGAAATTACTTTCATGGTTTCATTTTCATTCTGAGGAGTTCAGAAATGCACTTTGTTCTCTGATTGTCTATTTAACCCATTATTATCAGTTGTAGAACATGACAAATGGATGTATATGTTTACTTCACCTTTATTTGTTTTCTGTAACGTCTGTGAAGTTGATACTAAATTGTGCTTTTACCCCAACATTCATTATTACACACCCTTTCAATTTGTTTGAGTAACATAGGTGGTCACGTTGAAAATATTTACACAACTATAAAAATTTTCCAAGGGAAGCCTGCCTAACAAAACCCCATCTTGAAGCCTCTTCAATTTTAACATGTTTTATTATTTTGGTATTGATGAAGGCACCCAGCTCAACTCCACATATAACACAACACAGTTGTACAGAAATCCAGTTACTTGTTGTACACTACTTACTCCTTATATTGGTATATTAGTTCTTTTTTTTTTTCAACCACTCAATAGTAAACTGCAGTCACTGTGTAACATTAGTGATACCATAAAATAAACACTTATGCAATTGGCAATAAGCAAACGTTTAAGGGGAAGATTTATCAAAATCCGAGTTCTTGGGGGAAAAAGACACGGACGAGGAGATAAACCGCAGACAAAACTCGTGTAACTTTTTTCTCGAATGTCAGCATATTTAAGTAAAATATTCCCATGTGTGATTTTTGGCAGTAAGTAACTCATTGTCCCATTCATTTTCAATGAGGCTGAAAATCTCAAATATTTTAATAAACTGGGAAAATAAATAAATCAAGTTGTCAGAGAACATTCCCATTGATACAATCTCACCAACTTTTACTTTACTTTTCATGATTTCATTCTTTAATAAATGGCGACTATTCAAGGTTACAAAGAATATTTTCGAGTATATTCTTACTCGTGGTTTTTTTTCAAATTGTGAGAAAAACTAAAACTCGTTTTTTTTAAAAATGGGCCCCATAATGTGTCATAGTTGATGGGTAAGAAGGTAGTGGTGCAATTGAGAGTTGTTTTGTTTTCCTCGCATGAGGAGCAAAGACGCAGTGAGCTGTTAGTTAAATAAAATCCACCCCACCTGTTTATCTCCCAGGGCTGAGCAGGCTGGTTGATGGTGGCAACAAGAGGTTGATGAAAGTATTTATTCCTTGGATTCTTTAGCAGAACACCAGCAAACACACCCAAGGGTAAAGCAGTTAATACTTGCAGAGTTTGATGAGACTGATGCCCTCAATCTCTACTGGAACAGATGTGCCAATATTAAGCATAAATAACTTCCAGAAGAACTGCATCAATGCAGGAGAACCCAATTCTATTATCTGCTCCAGCTGATCTGCAAGCAGCAAAGATTCTTCCTTCTCTCACCAATAGTTTCCTTATTCTCCAGTGGTTCTCCCAGGAGCAGATACACCACCCTCAGGCTTTAAATGGCAGAAGCAGATCCTTTGCTTTCCTTCTCCCCCTCACTCTGGCCAAAGTGACCAAAGATGGTTGGATGGTCCTAACTGTCTCCCCCCATTCTTCTCTTCCTGCTCCTTTACAATCAACAGCAAGCTCCTCCAACTGGCCTCAGCCTGACTCAAACCCGATGAAACCCAAGAAGCTTGCCATTATTCAAAAACAAGCAAGAAACGTGGCAAAATAATCCATATTGCTCGAGGACACTGGAGCCAAGCTCCACAATGTACCAAAAGCTACCTAAACATTTTTGATAGCATTTCCACATTTATGAACATATCAACATTATACAATATATATAAAATGCAATAAAGGAGGGTTATGGGAGCACTTCAAGTCTAAGTATAAATATATTTAAATACAATGGAAGTGCTACTGATCTGTTTAAATTAACTACAAACATAAAGAAAAGATGGGGGTTGATTAATGCACATTCCCTGGTCCCCTGTCTCATAATTAATCCAATATCTATGCAAATGCATGTATTTAAAAAACAGGGGTTTTTAGTTACAAAGTTATGATCATAAAACTAGTAAGCCCCTATACCACGTCAAGGTAAACCCCATATGGCAGTCCCTAACTATTTACATACACAGTATTTAAAGCTTGTCACCTCCCTGCATGGTAGCATTTTTGGTGTCTCCTGACCTGGGCATTGGTTCAGTCAGAGGACTTAAGGTGGCCATACACGGGCCGATAAAAGCTGCTGACAGACTGACAGACCATGTCGGCAGCTTATTGGCCCGTGTATGGGGCCCCCGACGGGCTTCACCGATCGAGATCTGGCCGAAAGTCGCCCAGATCTCGATTGGATGGGACAGAAAATCCCATTGGATCGCGGCCGCATTTATTCGTTGATGCGGTCCCGTGATCCGACCACCGTTCGGCATCATTAGGATCCGATTGTTGGGCCCTAGGGCCCACGATCTGGGCAATATCGGAGGGAGATCCGCTCGTTTGGCGACATCGCCAAACGAGCGGATCTCTCCATGTATGGCCACCTTAAGTCCTACCCATCATTAGCTTTTAAAAGAGAGTGATTGCCTAGACCACAGAATTGGTTCTACAGGCTTAAATCTCCCCCGCTTGTAGCTTTTAAGAGAGAGAAAAAGAGACTGCCAAACCAACACCTGTTTTTAAAGGCATGGGACCACCATTTGAAGGGATGGATGTGGGGGTGCTACAACCACATGGTATGGTACCACACGGTAACCACATATGATGATAAAATTGGTAAGCCACCATACCACGTCAAGGTTCTCACTTCATAAGGCTGTACCCTTACAAATTTGCCTTAGAGGGATATAAAACAAATTTTTCCCTGACTCAAAGATGACAATTGGGCCTGTCCATTGATAACTTGTAATAAGTGTCAATTTCAGTAAATGTATTCACTTGCCAAAAAAGGCAAGTTGCCCCTCCTGCAGTTGGGTTTGAAGTACTAATCCCACAAATGTATCCCTGCCAAAGACCATAGAGGTGCTTAGATGTACTTGTATCCAAATACACTCCTTACACTTTGTTATAGTTAAGCTCTATACCAGTGCTTTTATCCCTACGCATGCAGTGACCCTGTCGTTGGAGTTTATTTAATGACAAATATAATGGTCTCTACCACTGCTGCAACCCATATCAACCACTCAGCAATTAACTAATCAGTGTACCCCAGTTAGAAAATATTTTCAAATACTAACATTTTCTAGAACTTTATCTCAGATAAATAGACAGAGCAAAATGGTATGCAACATATTTATGGCTCATTATACAATCTTTAGGTGTCTAAAACGTAAACCAAAGCCCCTAAATTATTTTTCAGTCTGAATAGCTCAAGTAGACATGGTTTTACACCTTTTATACATGAAATATACTGCCCTTCTGTCACATCTGCATTTAATTCTGGGGACACCCACAAGCTAAAGTCTAGGGGGCAAATTCACTAAGATTCGTAGTTGCGCCAGGTGCAACTTTGGCGCGCTTCGCCGCACTTCGCCACACTTCGCCAGGCGTAGTTTCGTCAGAGCTCCGCAAATTCACTAAAATCCGAAGTTGCGCACAGGGGTAGCGTAAGGTTGCGAAGTTGCGCTAGCGTTGATTCGCTAAGTGAAGCGAAGGTTAATTTGCATAAGGCGCCAAATTCAAATTTCAATGGAGGAATACGTATCAGCACTACAAATGCCTAGAAAACCTTCAAAACATCAAATAAAAATTTTATTTTGCCCTACACATGTGCCCACTGTCTAGGTAAGTTGCCATGAGTCAGGAAATGTAGGGGGGAAGGAGGGGAGCCCCAAAAATGTTTTCGATCTTTTTCAGCCTATCACCCATAATGTAGAAAACACGCCAGCGTTTTTTGGGACTTAGAAAAAATGTTGACTTTTTTTGAAGCAATCCCTATCTACTCTATTGCGCTTCGCCTGGTCTGAGGTGGTGAAGGAAGTCTAGCGTAAACGGTGGCGTAAAGAACAATGCGCATGTTAGTGAATTTGCGTAGTTTCGTTCGTTGCGCAAATTCGCCAGGCGTAAGGGTGCGAAGTTACACTAGCGAAATTACGCCAGCGTTCGTTCGTTGAATTTGCGAAGTACCGAAAATGCCAAACGCTAGCGAATTAACGCTAGCGTTTGGCGCTTCGGCGCTTAGTGAATTTGCCCCTAGGACTACGAGCATGCTCAGATCTGTTGCCCGTGATCCTCCTCCTCCTTAAAGTTAGATAGGCACATGGTGAGCTCTTTGGTCAAAGGCCAAGTGGTGTAGGATAAGGAAAATATCTAGCATAGACAAAATTTGAATGTGGACAGACACTGTCACATCATTGTCATTTAAAAATGTTAAATATATATATATAAATAATTGGAGTTCTGACATTTTAGTTTTAGAATCAGTTGGATTTATAGTAGATAATTCCCTCCACACTGCAGTTTTGCCCCATAGTTTATAAAAAAACAAAGCATGTGTAACAGACAATAACGCAGAGGAACACAATACAGATCAAGAGAATAAATTTAGATTGAGCCTTATGGAGCAACTGAGTAATCAGGGCCACCTTACCCTTTTCTTTTGTTTGAACCTAAATTTCAGGTTTTCTATAAAAAAAACCAGCATTAGCTTTGCTATGGCAATGATAACTTGTTTAACCAGTTTCTGTAATCTCACTAGTTTCTACAATCTGACACACAGAGGCAGATTTATCAAGAGTCGAATTTCGAAGTCGAAAAAGCTTAGAAATTTGACCATCGAATTGGAATACTTCGAATATCGAAGTTTCTTTACATCGAATTTGGCCATTCACGGTCGAAGTAAAATCGTTCGAATGGAACGATTCAAAGTATTTCATCCATCAATCGAATTATTTTTCTTTCGACTTCAATAAACTTGAAAACCAATTATTATTAAGATCACTTTACACTCAAGTAACGGCGTTTTGATTGTTGCGGAGCACAGAATTAACTTTGGAATTTAAGAAATTCGCATTAGAGTGGATTACGATTGGAGTGGAATAATTAATTATAGAGTCATTTATTTAGATCAATCTATTTTTAATAAGAAAGCACTTGCACTTTATAATTAATCACTTTAATTCATTATAGCCATTAATGGATTGACACAGATGTGAAGGTGTTTTAATTCATTTTACTAATCGAGTCTTAAAGATAATTCGTATTGTTATTGAGAAGTGCTAAACCAATAAATGGAGGGGATAAACGGGTCTTTTTAAGATTTCATACAAATACCACTGTCAATTGTCATCAAGCGGGGGAGGCAAATTAAAAACATCAAACTATTAAAACAAGGTTCTTTCTCTCTTCTTCTCTTCGCATGTTTTAATTTAATAAACAATCCCTGTATGTTTGAAAGAATTTGAGTCTATTTATCAAGAGGAATTAGTAGGATTCGGTGTATCACAATTTTCTGGGACTGTCCACTCATGTGGGAGAAGGTCATTGGCTACTTTTTGCCCACAATGGTCCACCAAACTTTTTGAAAAATCCCATTTTATTATTACAGTATCTAGTAGAGTGAAGTTTAAAGTGATTGGACTTTTTCGAGTTTTTAATCCGAGTGGCTTCTATAGTTTATCTGGCCAGAGTGGGCCATGTCATAGTATTAGGTGCCTACAGCTGGATCTTCAGTCTATCTGCTTATAATAATATCACATGCCTAGTAGTAGTATTGTAACAATACTCAACAGGGCCCGCCCACCTTTCTGACTAATGACATTACTAGTGATGGGCGAATTTGCACCATTTCGCCAAAAAAATTCGCGAATTTCACGAGAAATTCACGAAACGGGGAAAAATTCACGAAACGGTGCCGGCGTCTCGTTTTTTTACGTCGGCGCCCGTTTTTTTGACGCCGGCGTCCGTTTTTTTTTTTTTTACGCCGGCACCCGTTTTTGATGCCGGCGCCCGTTTTTCGGAAAAAAAAAATTGACGCCGCCGAATGTTTGCCGCGAATTTTCGAGGGCGTTTTGCGAATTTATTCGCTGGCAAATTCGCCGCAAATTCGCACCTGGCGAATAAATTCACCCATCACTATACATTACAGCATTTCATGGGATTTGAGAACTTGTTCATGTTTTGCAAGGCAGATAGATCATTTTAAAGAGGCTGTCCACCCAAAAACTGGTTTTACATAGTGAAAGAAAATAGACAGTAATTCTAACCATCTTTTCAATAAACATTAAGGGGCACATTTACTTTGCTCGAGTGAAGGAATAGAATAAAAAAAACTTTGGATTTCAAGTGGTGTTTTTGGCTACTTCGACCATCAAATTGGCTACTTCGACCTTCGACTACAACTTCGACTTCGAATCGAACGATTCAAACTAAAAATCGTTCGACTATTCGACCATTCGACCATTCGATAGTCGAAGTACTGTCTCTTTAAAAAAACTTCGACCCCCTACTTCCCATCTAAAACCTACCGAACCTCAATGTTAGCCTATGGGGAAGGTCCCCATAGGCTTTGCAAGCTTTTTTTTTGGTCGAAGAAAAATCATTCGATCGATGGATTAAAATCCTTCGAATCGATCGTTCGATTGAACGGATTGCGGTAAATCCTTTGACTTCGATAGTCGAAGTCGAAGGATGGACCTTCGGCAGTCGAATATCGAGGGTTAATTAACCCTCGATATTAGACCATATGTAAATCTGCCCCTAATGATTATTTCTAAATGGAATTGCAATGAAAACCAGTATCTGCCTGGCACAAGTTATAGTATACTAGAGTGAGGGTGCGGCAAATTAAAAAACCTGTTCAAGGGGGACTTTGCTCAGCAGCAGTAATATGACACACCTTTGAACATATTTTTATAAGACAGATACCAACAAAACAAGGAAACACAGAAGGTATGCTTTCACTTTTACTTCTTTCTAACAACTGTGCTCTGCGGTGCTAAAACAGATAAAGATGGCTGGATATCAGAGAACAGTGGATCATGTAAGAGACTATATCCAGCACTTTAGCCTTGATAACTGTGCTCTTGGGAGCCAGGGCTATAACCGAGTTCTCCTACAGCTGTTTGGGTATATGGGTCATGGCAAGTCCTCCCTCATCAACTCCTGCAAGTATGTATTAGATGATGGAGAATATTACATTTATGCAAATGCATTGGCTTCCCATACTAGTGTCACTTTCAACAGAACAGCCTACCCACTCACTGACACCATCACTATTGTGGATAACAGGGGGTGCTCTACATTCAACGCGTATGAGACTGGGGAAATTTACGCACAGCTGGGTAAGTGGCTTTTGATTTACTTGGCAGAATTGAAGATGGTTGTATGAAATTGCTTAGCTTAAGTACTTTATAAAATCTGTAAACAAGAAAGGAAATGTACAATAAAATCTGTACACACATGTTTACAGAATTCATACTTGTACTTCTAAATAATTCTGTGCTGCTTCAAAAGAGTTCAAATCAATTGCAATGTGGTTACACCAGGGGCTATATTATCCCTTTATCCCTTTAACTACCTGACCGGTATAACTCAGCCTGCAGCCTTGTGCCTTTATATGGTCACAGAACAACCCCTCAGTGACTTCTAATATCCTTATCATTTACAGTAGGGGGTACATTATCCCTTATAATACATGAGTGATACTGAGAGTTCCCTGTATAGCTCAGCCTGCAGCCTTGTGCCTTTATATGGTCACAGAACAACCCCTCAGTGACTTCTAATATCCTTATCATTTACAGTAGGGGGTACATTATCCCTTATAATACATGAGTGATACTCAGAGTTCCCTGTATAACTCAGCCTGCAGCCTTGTGCCTTTATATGGTCACAGAACAACCCCTCAGTGACGTCTAATATCCTTATCATTTACAGTAGGGGGTACATTATCCCTTATAATACATGAGTGATACTCAGAGTTCCCTGTATAACTCAGCCTGTAGCCTTGTGTCTTTATATGGTCACAGAACAACCCCTCAGTGACTTCTAATATCCTTATCATTTACAGTAGGGGGTACATTATCCTTTATAATACATGAGTGATACTCAGAGTTCCCTGTATAACTCAGCCTGCAGCCTTGTGCCTTTATATGGTCACAGAACAACCCCTCAGTGACTTCTAATATCCTTATCATTTACAATAGGGGGTACATTATCCCTTATAATACATGAATAATACTCAGAATCCTTTGCTCTCTATAACCTGCAGCATTCTGATTTTAATTTTATGAAACTCCTTGGTGATTTCTGGTGTCCTTATGATGTACAGGAGTAGGCTATTGGTGTCCCCTATGTATAACCTACTCCTACAACAAACCTATGACTTTTTATTGTTCTCTTTGTGTAGGTAACTTTATTCCAGTGAATCAGAGAGTTGAATGGACAAATAACTATGAACAGATGACAGACAGACTGGAGGACTCAGAAATGGATCCTAATTTCACAGACGTCACTATTCCAGTGTTTGTTTACAGGTAAAATATTTTAAATCTTGAATTTTCTCTTCCCCATCTCACACTTGCCATCTTGTTTTTCTGGGTTATTTTGCAAGACAGAAATACTTCTGCTAATGCTTTATAAATCTGCACCATCGGTGTCTGAGCATTGAAACTACTCAACAAAGTACTTGTGTCCATACCCACTCCAGCCTGCGGATGAATTGTGTGCAAGAATATGAAAGGGAACCCTAAATATACAGTTAACCTGTAGCAGGGCAATCTACACCACTGTGCAATTAACATTGAGAAAATTGTGCAAAATTAGAGACTGAATGACAATTCTGTTAAATAAATATTAAATAACCATAATAAATATTATAACCATACTCCACCATACTTGAAGAAAAAAAACTCAAATTATTATTGATGTAAAAAAGTCAAATTATACCGTCACGCATTGATACAAGACAACTGAAAATATATGATAAAAGACATTAAATAAAATTACAGCTAATTTAAAAAAAGGGGGTACAACTGCTAAAAGGCAACTAGATCATTTAGCCAAGGTCACTTACTGTAAAAATGATCCCCCGTTCCCCACCAGTCAAATTGTAAAGAATCTGCATGCAAGGTCTATGAACACTTTATAATAGTGTTCATAGGCCTTAAGTTTAGTGTTTTAAGTTTATAATAACTTAAAACACCAAACTAAAACAATTAGAGGGAGAATGAAAGAAAAGGGGCACATTCACCGAGATATAGTGGTCTGGATATTTATTTACACCATAGACACAATGAGGGTCATTTATCAACACTGGGCAAATTTGCCCATGGGCAGTAACCCATGGCAACCAATCAAATTGCTGCATTCATTGTTCTACTTGCAGCTAGATCTAAAAAAGCTAATCACCAATTGGTTGCTATAGGTAACTGCGCATGGGCAAATTTGCCCTGTGTTGATAAATGAGCCCACACATGTAGTTGTCACCCAATGAATTGACTTTTGGCTCTTACCCCCATGTATAATATAATGCACTGAGTTTGCCCATGAGCAGTAACCCGTAACAACCAATACGATTTTTGCACTGAAACAGGTAACCAGTAAATGCTACCTGCTGATTGGTCGCTATGAGTTACTGCCCCTGGGCAAACTGAGTGCCTTTTGTCTCGTAACCCCCACAGTGTCTTCTGGTCCTATTGGTTGACATCAGAATTCCAAACCATACTGGTGAATATTCTCTCCTGAGAAAATTTTATTTGTTGTACCGCTCGTACTTTGACAAACTCGATTTTTTTCTAGAGAATTTTCATTGTGAAACGGTGCAAAACTCCTCTGACGCTGAGCTTTTTCGCCAGCAAATTGTCCCTTTCGCCTTTTAGTAAACTGGCAAATATCTGGAAATTGTCATTTTGGCAAATGTTCACCAAAAAAACACAATTTGCCTTTTAGTAAATGTGCCTCAATGTGTCTGTCCTTTATTTGGACTTCAATAACAAGTATAACATTATGGAAGACCTTGTTGTGTCTTTATGTACCACTGGGAGAGCCACTACTAAGACAGATGGAAGAGAAGAATGTTTTTTCATGTCTGATTGACTTCTGGAAGAAAGCTTCTTGTTGAGTGCGATACCATTGTAGCAATAGAGTGGTGTATTTTGCCATGTTGCTATTATTGGTGTGTCTGTGTCTATGAAATGTGGGTTTGTATTGTTTGCACTTCCTTATAGATTTACTCTTCATTATTTCCTTATGAATAATGAGTATACGTGGACTAAAGGAGCTACACAAAATTGTCATAGACTTCTGTGTCTCCAGGTTGGCCTTGAACCCAGCACCTACTAAAAAAATTCTAATTTATTTGAGTAGAGTTCAATGGATTCATCTCCCAGGCATGATGGGATATTAGAGTTATAAATCTGCAGAGAACTTTGCACTTTATTACAAATAAAGTACTTGTCCTCAATCTCTCATGACCCCCGCCAAAGATAAAAGGAGTTACTATCCCCAATAATTTTTCCCTGGCCCTCTCCATATCAGCACTCTCCGGGATAGCTCCTCCTCTCACTCTCAGGAAGAACCCCTCCCACAAAGTAATTAAATACCATCCATAGGAACTCACCCGCATCTTTTTTAAGTTCTTCTTCACCCACTCCTTTGGAAAATAGTCTATTTCTTTTTCCCTGGAGGGTAGCATGGGCCTGTGGAGCAAGCATCATCTTCCTCTGCCTTTCTCCCTTGAATTAAAAAGAAAAGTCAAACTTTTCCTTTACAGCAGGATGTTAAAGAGCTCATTAAGACTGAATTTACATCTACGAGATTGAAAGCCCAAACAAAATTTAACAAGCTTTATCCCTTTAAGCAAGAGGAGGTCAAAGATATCTGCACTGTTCCTTCTGTAGATGCTCCAGTAATCCATCTGGCTAAGTTTACGCTGCTTCCTATTGAGGATGTGGCTACACTGAGGGACCCCATGGACAGAAGAGTTGATACGGACCTGAAAAAGTATTTTTTGCTCGCAGGGGAAACAGTAAAATCAGCGGTGGCAAGTATTTCAGTCACCAAAGCTATGGAGATTTGGCTCGAGAATCTAGAGGGGGCTATGAGGGAAGATCATGAAAAGTCAGATATTCTGGAAGGTCTTACAGAACTCAGAATGGGAGTTTCCTTTCTTCTTAACACTTCGATTGATGTGACTCATCTAGCCTCTAGGTCCTTAGCACTCTTGGTTTCTGCCAGATGGGCTTTGTGGCTGAGATCTTGGAAAGCAGACGCTACCTCAAAATCAGCCTTATGTACCTTGCCCTTTCAGGGACAAATGCTTTTTGGTAAAAAATTGGAGGAGCTGATTTCTAAAGCCTCTGCGGGAAAGAGCCAATTCCTACCACAGAAGAAGCGAAAACAGTTGAAGAAAACCTTTCGCAGCAAGTTTTCCTTCAGGTCTAGAACTAGTTCGGAGCCTAGACCCTTCAGGGGTAGGAAGGAACCAGTTAGATCGGACACTTTCTCTGGAAGTTAGTCAAGTTCATTACGGCAGTTTAGTTCTAAGCCCTTTACCCCTTCCTCATCCGCAAGTCCTTCTGAAGGGAGTGGTCCCCAGGGGCCAGAGGTAGGAGGAAGGTTACATCATTTTCTGGCTGCCTGGGAAAGATCCACAGAAGATCAGTGGGTTCTCAGCATTATAAAAGAAGGGTACAGACTGGAGTTCAAAGGTCCTTTGCCTCCTTCAAGGGTCCTTATCTCATCATGGCCAACGTCTGTGGAAAAAAGACGAGCCATGCAATTTTATTTGGATCAAATGATAACCCAAAAGGTCATCATTCCAGTACCCAGACAGGAACATGGAAAGGTTTTTATTCCCAGTTTTTCCTGTTTCACAAAACATTGGAGTTGTGGTGCCCAATAATGAATTCAAGGCCAGTAAATCATTTTCTCCATGTTAGAAAATTCAGAATGGAATCTCTGGAGTCCTTAAGAGCGGAGATTTGTCGAAATGACTGGATGTGTACTCTGGACATTCAGGATGCTTAATATCACATCCCGTTTGCAAGATCCCACCAAGTGTTTCTGAGATGCAAGATCCTGACACTGATCAGACTATCAGTGTGTCCTCCATGGAAGTTGCCATATTCCAGGCATCTACTGATTCAGGGACCATTCATACACCCGGATCCAGCTCCCTTGACTTCCTTCAGAAGAGATTAGACAAAGGGTTAAGAGTTAGTACCCTCAAAACCCATTTAACTTTAAAAGCCGTTTTTTTTCTGGTAGCAGTGACTTCAGCTAAAAGGGTTGGGGAGCTGCAAGCCCTAAAATGTACAGCAAATTGCCCTATATTTCTTTAGGATGAAGTAATCCTAAAATTTGTCTCTTCATTCAAACCTAAAGTGGTCATAGATTTTCACATTCGAGACGATCTCTTCCGTCATTTAGAAGAGATTCAGAGGAAACAGAAGATCATCCTTTACATCTTCTGGATGTGGGAAGGACAATTAAGGAATACTGCCAAGCAACCCAAACCTTTAGAAAGGCAGATAGACTTTTTGTCCTTCCAGTCGGCAAAAGGAAAGGAGAGGCAGGTTCTACTCTATTTCCAGAAGCATTAAGATGGTTATCATGAAGTCAAATACTGCAAGAGGTCTACAGGTGCCAGCTGTGAAAGCTCACTCAACCAGAGGTCAAGCGGCTTCCTGGGCAGTAGAGATAGGAACTTCTCTAGAAGAGATATGTATGGCGGCCTCCTGGGCATCACCCAATACTTTTATCTCGCACTATCGATTGGACGTGGCTTCAGTAGAACGTGCAGAATTTGGTCGTAATGTGTTGTCCTCTGTCTCCTATGTTCATTAAAACATTTTGCATTCAATTGCATGGTCCCACCCCTATATCCCGAAGAATGCTGATATGGAGAGGGCCAGGGAAAAGGGAAAATTGTAACATACTTCCCGTGATTTTCCTTTCTTGGTACCTCTCCATATCAGCAATCCCCTCCCTGGGGTTCTTACCTGGTTCAAGCTTTTAACGCGACGTGGGTGAGTTCCTATGGATGGTATTTAATTACTTTGTGGGAGGGGTTCTTCCTGAGGGTGAGGGGAGGAGCTATCCTGGAGAGTGCTGATATGGAGAGGTACCAGGAAAGGAAAATCACGGTAAGTATGTTACAATTTTCCCTTATCTAGATTACAGAAAAGCAAGTTTCCCTCTTGAGGAAAACAATATATGATTAAATTATAAGACGGGCTAAAATAGACCTTTTTTGGTTAAGGAGAATTACCACTTTTAAAATGAATCTTTTTTCACCAACATTTACATATGCCTAATCCTCCTTCATGGGTGTCTATCGCTCATATAATTTGTCCCCTATTTACCAAATCCCCTACTTCAGATTCCTGTTATACACCAACCTGATAATATAGATCCATTTTACATTCCATTTTAGTATGGGACCAGTGGCATAACTAGAGTGCACAGGGCCCCCCTGCACAAAAACCTTCAGAGGGGCTCGGCACACTTCTATCCCCATCCATCCACCCACTTCCTGTCCCACTTTGACTCCGCCCTGCACTGCGGGGTCTGCTTTATCTATAGTTACGCCACTGTATTGGACAAATTTTTAAATTCAGCAAAGCTTATCTGAACTCACTGACCAGCAGCCCCAATATTGGGGAACCCTCTTTTCCTCAATGGAAAGAACTCTGCTACATTCCATGTCCCTCGGCACAGTAAGAATTTAAACAAGGAATTTACAATTACTAATTTATTATTAGTTATTACTAGTTATTATAAGTTAAATGATGGAAAACTGCATGAATGTCACTTCACCATTTATAAAATAAAATTAACTAAATAATGATAAATTAAAAAATTAGCTCTCAGATAAACAAGAGCTTTTTCCTCTCTAACAACAATAATGGCTAGAGGCAAACTTGGGCAACAATCTTAAATCATAACATTTTAATTTTGCACCTCCTGGCTGGGGGATCTAATTTGAGGGGGAAAACCCTTGGAACAAAGGCCCATTAAGATCTGCAACCCTTAGCTCTTTCATTAGCTATCAGATTAGTATTGATTATGTATGATTTTCATTGTACATTTTGTTTTCAAGTTGTATGCTCACCCCCCTCCATCAGTGACCCAACTATCCTCCTTTTATCCCTTCCTAAAATTTCAGGATTCTCCCCCCACTTATTTTCTTATACCCTGATTTAGATGTATCATACTCTTTATTATAAATTTACCCACCCATTTCGAAACTAATAAAATCTCAAGAAAAAATATTGAAAAGAAAAATAACTCTCCAGCTTAACAATATTAAAGGAGACATATAGAATAAATAAAGATCCCTAAGCTTGTAGGCAATATTGAGTAATTTCTGGTGTTGGCTTTACTTTGGGCTAAAAATTAATATTATCTTCAAGAATGCACCCTATAGATCTTCTAGAGTCCCTGTTTCAAATGAGCAGTGGGTGTGTCCTAACTGTCCCTACCAGAAGCATAGTAGGAGGGGGATAGCCAATCACAGCCAAAGATATACTTCAGTTCCCTATCAGGTCAGCCAATCTGCTAATTGGTTCCTGTCCTACAGTGCAGTGAGCTCAGTGCTGCCGGCAACACTGCACAGCCTGGGAAAGGAGGCAGTAGGAAGTGGAACAGATGGGCGGGACTAGTAGGATTTTTGCAGAAATTTTCAATAAATCATCCTAAAACCCTACTTTTTTGGAGCAATTTCCTTTGCTAATTAAAATAATATAATTTACTGGCAAATTCTTGTTTTCTACATAATTTGTCTCCTTTTTTTGAAGGTACGTTTTATTTGTTTTAACAAGAAACAATAAACAAACTTGACATACATTGTGTGTACTTTGTTGATTTTCCAGGTTAAGTAAATTACTTAAATTAGATAATGCGCTAGCATTGGAATGGGTATACCGTGAATATGGGTCCAAATAATATGTCTCCTTTAAGAATATTCTTTTATGTGCTTTTGTAGTGTTAAGAAGGGACTCGCTGAAGGAGAAAAGAAAGAGACTAAAGAATTCATTGACAACTGCAGGAAAATGACAGGTGAGTTTTCATGAGAACAGTCAGTGCAAGGTTACTATGAAGAGTATTACTCCTTGTGGAGTTGCTGAATTAATGTATATATATATATATATATAACCCATGACTAGTGTTCTTTAAACATTTAATGCCTTATATGAGTAAAACTCAACGAAATGGTAAGCTCTCAAGTCTTTTAATATTTTTTAATTGCAATAATATGTTTCTGCAGCTGTAAGATCAAAAATAGTTGGGACACTATGTAAAATGTAAATAAAAAATGAGAATGGGATGATTTGCAAATCATTTAAAGCCTATATTTAATTGCAGATAGTACAAAGAGGACAGACAGTATCAAATACTGATACTGTGAAATTGTATTGTGTTCTGCAAAAATATGTTCTCATTTTGCGTTCATTTTGCATTCGTTGTTCTATCTGCAGCTGCTAGAAAAAAAAAAGCCAAGCACTGATTAGTGGCTATGGGTTACAGCCCACGAGCAAATATGCCCAGTGTTGGTAAATGAGCCCCAGTGCCCCAACTTTTTGGCAAATGGAGTTGTATATAAATAATAATAAAACCTACCAGATTTCCAGGGCTCGTGCTTTGCATAACACTGAGGAAAGATGGTTTTCTTCAGGTATGGGACCTGTTATCCAGAATGCTCGGGACCTGGGGTTTTCCGGATAATGGATCTTTTCGTAGTTTGGATCTTCATGCCTTAAGTCTACTAGAAAATCATGTAAACATTAAATAAACCCAATAATCTGGTATTGCTTCCAATAAGGATTAATTATATCTTAGTTGGGATCAAGTACAAGCTACTGTTTTATTATTACACAGAAAAAGGAAATCATTTTTAAAAAGTCTACGGGAGAAGGCCTTTCCGTAATTCGGAGCTTTCTGGATAAAGGGTTTCCGGATAAGGGATCCTATGCCTGTACACAAATTCTGAAATACATCAGTCATTATCTAATCTGGGCTCTTTATGTTCTTGGACCTTCCAAAAGTCTTGGGTCTGCTCTCCTGATTGCTATGCCTGAATATAAACATTTTAGAATATTGGAGGTCTTCTATTTCTGTTATTTATCATCCTTAATGCTGTTCAATCAGTTAAACTACTACTAAATATGTCCAGTTGATGAGATTTCTCTGCTTTACCATGCATATATTTCTCCATCCTGTTCCAAACACAGAAAACACATCTGTATCTGCAGCTTTATGGACTGCAGATATATACTTGGACTGATAAATCAAAGCCACCTAAATCTCTCAGTCAGTGACATCATATCCTGTATGCCAGAAATGTATTAAAGTTGTAAAACTGGCTGGCGACTTTTACTTTTTTAAAGCAGCGTTGCCTTCAAAAGTCTTAATATTAACGTTTTTGTGTTAACATTTTTTTCCACACATTTGAGGGGCATAGTACATTTGTTTTAGGGTGGGCTCATGTGTAGGGCATTAGAGGATCTCTTTTGTCTTTATTCAGGTTCCTTTAAATTTTTAATAAAAAGTGTCCAATTCAGGCTTTTTCAGTAACATCCCTAATAAAGACATCATATGACTTTAATGTGCCCACCCTATTCAAATTGACCATAAGCGTAAGAGGACTAACAGTTTCGCTAGGCAGAAACGAACGCTATGAAACGCTCGCACTGCTGATGTAAACGCTAGCTAAAAGTCACCAGCGTTTGGCAGCCGAGACGCAACTTCGCATTTTAGTGAATTAGCGTAGTGGTAATGTATTTGCACCTGCAGGTGTGGCAAATCTATCGCTGGTGAAAATTCCCCCTTTAGTGAATTCGCCCCAATGAGAATTATCTTTCATTCCAAAATGATGGCGTGAATAGGCCAGTGCACAACGGATTGGGATTAAAAAACTGGAGTGATTGGTCATGTGTATATTTGGGGTGACAAAGGGGAACACACCAGATTTGCAGTTGGGTTCATGAGCCTGTGGTTTCACCATTGGCTGTTACCATCACAGGCACATTATCAAATGACTCTGCTATTTAATTGTAAAGTATTTTATTATGACTTTTATCAAAGATGAGAAGAACGGGAAATGGATAAGGATCCAGAAAAAATTCAAACCAGCAGCAAAGCTTGGAGCTAATTCATGTGTTATTGAGTTGCTGATAATCCTTATCAATTTACACCCTATTATAGATAAGATACATATATATTTCCTGATTTGAAGTTGTAAAGAATTTGTGTGTATTTCAAGCTATTATAGCCAACCAGGGCTTACATATTAACCCAGTAATTTAGCAACCAAAAGTAGAAAGCATGTTAGGTGAGCACAAATGCAAAGCCATCGTTAAAGATATTGGAGCCAGGGTGGAACAGACTATCCAATCCCATTCTGTCCATCCTATGGTCTTTCTCTTGTATAGTTCTCTATCCTCCATCTAGCTGAAACACGATTACATCCCAAGCATGTAAATGGCATATAATTCTCTATAGAATGTAGTAACCAACTGTTTTCTTTCTAACAGGATTTTATCCAATTGTGGTTCTGACCCACAAAACCTGTGGAGACTTCTTACAGGCTGAGAAGGAGTTCCTGCTGATGGGAGTAGAAAAGGTGATTAAGATAGAAAACTACACAAAAGAGGATCATGGCAGAACACAAGGGCGCCACAAGGAGATCCTAAACTTTCTCTACAGCGTTCTGGAAGATGTCAACTTCCAGATGAAATATAAGAAGAATCCAAGAAAAGAAAGGGTCCAGCGCAAGAAATTTCTTCTCAACTTTCTGCACGAGAGAGAGGTGAATCAAAGACTGGAGAAAATGCAGATGCAGAATATAACAAATTGAAGAGTTATGTAAAAGTGACCAAAAAAACCTCATTGATTTAGGATATCTCCTCCCTTATATAAAATAGACCTATAATACTGTGTCTAGGAATTGTGCATTGATGTTGACAATTCTGTCCCTACCTCTATTTCCCCTTTTTTGTATTCCGACACTTCAGTTTATTAATTCCGTTTCATAATTCATGCTGTCAGAATAGGCACTTTACGACATGCCTCACATGGTTGATTGAACTGACACAAATGGCTGAACTGCTCCAGTCATCTCATTGTCCCAGCACAGTGATGTCCCAATGAAAGTCATCACCACACCCAACAACAGTGTTTATACTTGTAGTA
Organism: Xenopus laevis; assembly: GCF_017654675.1. Classification (NCBI taxonomy): domain Eukaryota; kingdom Metazoa; phylum Chordata; class Amphibia; order Anura; family Pipidae; genus Xenopus; species Xenopus laevis. The sequence continues at coordinate 129,079,409 of NC_054387.1, read as the reverse complement.
ACCAGCTTTTGTGGACATTTTGTTTCAGGGCATTCCTGCTGTTTTGCCATTGCCTTATGATTCATTTCCTGTTCCTGTTTTCCCTCTTCCTGTCTAAGATAATCTTAGTATGGATTAGGGCTATTACCTGCCATGTTCAAATAAATTCCTGTGCTGATCTGACTGCTTCACCTGAACTAACAGTATCATTTAACCCACTGCTGGCCAAGCAGTTTATCATAGTGGCGACGAGGATTTGTGTTATTGGACTCAGATACAAACTCAGCTGCAGAGCCAACTGGCTGCACGATTTCTTCTCTGCACAGTAAATTGCTACAATGTCCCAGAGTTTTCAGAATCTGCTGAAGAATTTGATTCTTATTTGGAAAGATTTGAGAGACCTGCAAATCATGTTAATCAGGAAAAGAAAGCAGATATTTTACTTGCTACACTGCCGGCAAAAAAACCTACAGTCTCCTTAAAACTCTTATAAATCCTGCTAAGGCCACTGAGTTGCCATATGGGAGAATTACAGAGACCGTCGCTCAGCATTATAAACCCCAGCCCATCATTGCTGAACACTTTAGATTTTATGGGGAAAATTCACTAAGCGCCGAAGCGCCTAACGCTAGCGTCAATTCGCTAGCGTTAGTCATTTTCGTTACTTCGCAAATTCACTAACGAAGGCTGGCGTAAATTCGCTAGTGTTACTTCGCACCCTTACGCCTGGCGAATTTTCGCAAAGGACGTAACTACGCAAATTCACTAACGCGGGCATTGTACTGAACGCTACCTTTTACGCCAGACTTCCTTCGCCACCTCAGACCAGGCGAAGCGCAATAGAGTGCTTTAAAAAAAGTTCACATTTTTCCTAAGTCCCAAAAAACGCTGGCGTTTTTTCTATATTATGGGTGATAGGCTGAAAAAGATCGAAAAAAATTTTGGGGCTCCCCTCCCCCCCTACATTTCCTGACTCATGGCAACTTAACTATACAGTGGGCACATGTGTAGGGCAAAATAAAAATTTTATTTGATGTTTTGAAGGTTTTCTAGGCATTTGTAGTGATTCTACGTATTCCTCCATTGTAATTTGAATTTGGCGCCGTATGCAAATTAACCATCGCTAGCGTAACTTCGCTTCGCTTAGCGAATCAATGCTAGCGCAACTTTGCAACCTTACGCTACCCCTGAGCGCAACTTCGGATTTTAGTGAATTTGCGGAGTGCTGGCGAAACTACGCCTGGCGAAGTGCGGCGAAGTTACGCCTGGCGCAACTACGTGAATTTGCCCCTATGTGAGAAATCACAACATGAGGGAAAGCCTTGCAGATTATATTCTGGATTTAAAACGACTATCTGCCTCCTGTGAATTTGGTAAATTTTTGGATCAGGCCTTGAGAGACAAGTTTGTGGCCCGCATGATGACTTCTACCTGCATAAGCTGCTAAATGAAAAGGATCTCACTTTCAAGTCTGTTTGTAATATTGCCTTGGCTATAGAACTAACCAATGTGACTCTCAGCAAACTAGTTGTTTAGTTATAGGTTTCCTAAAATAATTGCAATGTTTAAATCCGTTGCACCAAATTCACCGCAGCCACCTACAATGTCAGTCACAGATGAGCAAGCACTTCAGACACAGAGGGGCAAATTCACTAACCTGCGAAGTTGCGCTAGCGCAGGCTTCGCCACACTTCGCCAGGCGAAGTTTCGCTAGGGCGCCGCTAATTCACTAAAATCCGAAGTTGCGCTCAGGGAGGCGAACGGTAGCGAAGTTGCACTAGCGTTAATTCATCAAGCAAAGCGAAGTTACGCTAGCAATGCCTAATTTGCATACGGCGCCAAGTGCAATGGACGTATATGTAGCGGCAAATACATTACACTACACAGGCCTGGGAAAGCTTCATAAAATAAAATAGAGTTGTTATTTTGCCCTACACATGTGCCCACTGTATAGTTTATGTGCCATATGTTAGGAAATGTAAGGGGGAAGGAGGGTACCCCAAAATTGTACAATCTTTTTCAGCCTATCACCCTTAAAAAAGGAAAAGACGCCAGCGTTTTTTAAGTTAGTGAATTAGCGTAGTTACGTCCCATCGCCATAGCGCAACTTTGCCTGGCACAAGGGTGCGAAGTAGCGCTAGAGAAGGTCCACTTCGAATTTGCGCTAGCTTTAGCCACTTCGCGCTTTAGTGAATTTGCCCCAGAGAGTTAAAAATCTGCTACCGCTGTGGGGGCTTCATCAGCAACAGAACTGCAGATATAAATCAGAGGCCTGTAGAAACTGTGGAAAGTTAGGTCACATTGCTGGTGTCTGCAGAAGTAAATCACGCAAACCCAGGGCGCGAAATGTGAATAGTTGTAACAGCCCAGAAAGTGACTGCACAGACTTGAATACAGTAAATACTACAAATGGGGGAGATGATGGTATACATATTATTCTAGAAATTGATAGGCATCCAATAAACATGTTACTTGATACAGGTGCATCTGTATCGCTGATATCAGAGACTGTTTACAAGAACTGTGTAAGTAGAATTGCATTGCAGAACATTTACATCTCACTTCTTATACTGGAGAGAAGATTCCGGTGCTTGGAGAGATCCTAGCACCAGTCACATATGAAGGTCAGCCATTTACATTGCCCTTAGTGATTGTGAAAGGTGACAGGTCAGGTAGAAAATGTTTGAAGCGCATGAAGTTTAATTGCTAAAATATTCACTATCAAACAAACTCCAGCTACCTTTCACAAAAATCTGGAGCAGGTGTTGAGTAAGCATGACTCTCTCTTTATGGAAGGTTTTGCCAATATAAAGGGGCTAAAAGCAACTATCACAGTAAATCCAGATGCAAAACCCATTTTTCATAAGCCACGTCTCTTGCCATATGCCCTTAAAGAACCTGTGGAGAAAGAACTAGAAAGAATGGAACATTGTGGTATTGTGTCACGTGTTAAATACAACAACTGGGCTGCCCCAATCATAGTGGTTCCCAAGAAGGACAAAACTATTAGACTTTGTGGTGACTACAAAGTCACTGTCAATAGCTGTATAGAACCAGAACCCTACCCTCTACCAAATGCTGAGATCTAGTGATGGGCGAATTTATTCGCCAGGCGCGAATTCGCGGTGAATTTGTGCAATTCACCGCCAGCGAATAAATTCATGAAACGTCCGCGAAAATTCGCCTGAAAAAATTTGCCGACGTCGAAAAAAACCGAAGCCGGCGTTGCAAACCGTTTCGCGAATTTTTCGCCGTTTCGCAAACGACGCAAATTCGCCCATCACTACTGAGGACATGTTTGCTACACTTGCTGGAGGTAAATACGTATTATTATTTATTTATCAAATCAGCTAGTGCTGTATTCGGATTCAAAACCATATCTTACCATCAACTTTCCATTTGGAGTATCAACAGCACCAGCAATTTTTCAGCATGCCATGGATCAGATTCTGCAAGGAATCGATCATGTGGTCTGTTTTGTGGATGACATATTGATGACATATTGATTACAGGGTCATCTGAAGATCACTTCGCACTGTTAGATAAGGTGTTATAAAATTAAAAGCATCTGGGGTGCGAGTAAGATTATCTGTCACTTTCTCCAAGAGTCTGTAGAACACTTAGGATATCACATAGATGCACAAGGTCTTCACCCAACAGAAAGCAAGTTAACTGCTATTGTTATTGCACCCTCACTTTCAAATGTGTCTGAACTACCTCTTTCTTAGGACTGATAAATTACTATGGACGTTTTTTTTCCAAATTTGTCCACATTGCTGCAACCCTTACATGAACTTTTGCAGAAAGATACCAAATGGACTTGGTCAGCTTGTAAGGGGAATTAACACAGGCCCCCAACATAAGAAAGTTGAGAACACCAGCTCTTAAAAAAAATGAAACTTTGTTTATTTCTTGTACGTCACTGGCAGTCACATACAAAACTCAACAGACCTTTCAACAGTCATTTCCACTTAAAGTTTTACAATTGCTTTCCGACTTAGTAGTCTGTGCATTACTACCCAGCGATTAGAATAGGGTTTACTTTTTACTCAGAACCTGCTGGTCCTCATCGGTCTGGCTCGGTGATCCGGTGCACCACTACACCCCTTCACCATTCCACCAGTCCCCCGCTTCGATCATCCCGCACTCGACCAGTGCCCCTTAACCACTCCGGCGGGTACCAGCCACCTTGACTCGAAGTCTTCTACTTCCACCATCTCTTGTCTAACAACCTCACCACTATCACCCTATCTTGGGAATTATTCCCCGGATCCTAATCCGACTACGCTCCTTGTCGGGGCAAAAGACTACCCTTTCTTGCTCCCTATCTCTGACACCTAGTGCCAGCTATTACTGAAACTTCCTATCTAGTTAACTACCTGATTCCGGCCCGGTGTTCTTCTTCTCAACAGAACTCTTGCATCACTTCGCCTCCTCCCATCAAAAGCCTCTGACTATGGGTGTGGCTGCCCTTTTATACCCTATTTGGGGAAATTCCCTCTAGTGGTAGAAAAACAAAATTGCTTCTAACTATAACACTCTACTGCCACCTAGTGTTTTTTTTTTTAAATAACCATTTACACAGTTTTACATACAATCTCTCATTAACATTACATAGTTCACAAATAACATTTTAACTCTTTCACCCACCCACAACACAATTCACTCTCTTACAAGCTGAGTGCGAAAAAGCATTTCAGGATGCAAAGCAAAGACTAACCAATAGCAAGTGGCTAGCACACTATGACCCTAGTAAGCCACTAAGATTATCATGTGATGCCTCACCCTATAGAGTTGGAGCAGTTATATCACACATACTGCCTAATGGAGAAGAACATCCAATTGCTTTTGCATCTAGAACCCTAACTCAAACAGAGCGCAACTATGCTCAAATAGACCGGGAGGCACTAAGTATAATTTTTGGAGCAAAAAAAATGTCATAAATATCTTTATGCAAGGAAATTTTCATTGATCACTGATTACAAACCACTTCTGGCCATTCTTGGGCCAAAATCTGCCATCTAAACATTGGCAGCACTTCGAATGCAATACTGGGCACATCTCCTATTTGCATATGACTATGAAATTGTATATAGACATTCTCAGGATCATGGGAATGCAGATGCTTTATCACCACTTCCATGACCACATACAACAGATGTCCATGAAGAAGGTGTCATTTTTCAAGTTTCTTTTGCAGAGGAACTACCTATTTCTTGCAAACAGCTGCAACAAGTCATGATCCCCTTCTGGCCAGAGTGTGGGATTTTACTTCCAAAGGTTGGCCCAACTACAGCTCTGACAAAGTGCTTACGCCAAATTTTGAAAAGAGAGATGATCTTTCCATAGATCAAAGTTGCTTACTGTGGGGAATACGGGTTGTCATACCTCCAAAATATCAGCAGAGGCTCCTGCATGAACTCCATGAGGGCCATCCAGGTGATGAAAGCACGAGCTTGTGTTTACCTTTGGTGGCCAGGTCTGGATCAGGACATAGAAACCCACAGACTTGTGCTACATCGGTATGGGAAAGAATTCATATTGACTATGCTGAAATAAACCAGCAAACAATTCTTGTGGTTATAGACACAGGAGGTGTTACCCACTAAAATGAGTACAAGCGAGAAAACTATTGCTTTGCTGCTTAATTTGGTCTGCCAAAGGAATTGGTTTCTGACAATGGACCTCAATTCATATCTCACGAATTCCAATCGTTTTTGAAACAAAATGGTATCAGGCACAAATTGACCCCCACCTTATCACCCAGCTTCAAATGGTGCTGCTGAACGGTCCGTTGAAACATTTAAGAAAGCTTGGATGAAACACTCATTTGCCAGTGAGTCGGCTGGCACTACAGCAGAGCTAAGACTATGCCGATTTCTGTTTAATTATTGGAATACTCCACATTCAGTCACTGAAAGTACCGCAGTGGAACTGTTTATAAAGTGGCAACTTCGAAGCAGATTGGATTTGCTTTATTGAAACAGCAACACTGTGCTCCATAAAAAATAACGCTTATTTAGTCCATAGAAAACAGACCACCACTAGACCGACAACTTACACATTTTGGGCATTACAGGCCTTAATCATAGGCATAAAGCAGGAATATACCTGGAGCTGGGAGAGGCAGTTCTGTCTTATATGGTAACATTTTGCCTAGGACGGCTCCCATTGACTCCTACATTCACATTTTCTTAGCTTAATAAATATTTGAACTTAGAGTATAGAGGTACCAGCTCTTTTAATAATTTAAAAATGAAGTTAAAACTTGCTGTACCTCCCCCCCCCCTTTTTCTTTTCTGTATCCCGTTTTTTTTTTTTGGTTTTTCCTTTGGAAATGTTAATAAAAAGTTACCTATTAAAAAAAATGAAGTTAAAAAGTAGCAATGACTTTGTGATGAAACCTTGTTCAGCTCAGCAATTGAAAAGCATGAAAACACCTGATTATGAAATTCGTCTGAGCTGTGAAGCCCATTTTTGATGTTCCACTTGTGCCTTGAATTCAGTATTAGGGTGTTATAGTTTTTAGAATAAGTTGAAGCATAACTCTATACTATAAAAGAATGTCCCCTCCTTCAAAACTTGAGTTTGATAAGTACATTCTTCTGTGATATTTGTCTCTAATAAGAATACTAAAGGCTTTTTAGAACCTCCGATGGTTTTTATACAAACGTTGCATAGCAATATATACAACAGAAAAAAAACAATGAAGGACGGGTTATTCTGTTTATTCATTACACTTAACCTAGAACCTCTTTGCTGATGTACACAATGTTGTGTTATTGTCCTCCTATGGAGATGGGATGGAGTTTATGTCCTTGTTGCACATTTCTTCACTCAGCGAGGAGCACATCTGCAATTGTCATATGTACGGGTGAATATACTATAAACACAACTGATTCTAAACAGTTCATACACTGAAGAATTTAATCATGGGAATAAATGACACCACATATATATTTAAAAACAACTTTGACAATGCCTGCCCTGCTTCACACCGACAGATATGACAATATATGTGGCTACCAGCTGCTCCTCATATGCATGTGCAACTGTCATTTACAGGTGGATCACTGCAAGCTGATCTGAGCAGGCTCGTCTCATACACTAAACAATATAGAAAACAACAAACTAAAGGCATATATAACCGAAAGACATTGTAACTGAGTTTTAAAAGTAGCAGAACAAAGCCTACTTTGCTGTGCCAATTTAAGATGGAAAACCAGGGCACTTACATTTTTGTGCTTTAGTGGTACTTTTTCCTAGGAACCAAAAAAAACCTCTATTTTTCAGAGACAACACACAATGCAGTGCAAAGTGCCACACACACAAAAAAAAATGTTTTATGTTAGGAAGACTAGAGTTGAGTGGCCTATTTCAATTCTTTATGCTCTATTATATTATAAGAATTAGTTTTAGTATTATTTTACTAACACTACTCAACTGTAGCAATTATAGGAAGATGTACTCCAACAACATCTTTCTGCTCAACAACTCAACAGTGTCAGACTGGCCCACCTGGATACCAGGAAAAGTCCCGGTGGGCCAAGGTGTCAGTGGGCCCTCACTGCTAGACATTTGGCATATTTCATGGCTATTCCCAAATTCTATGAGAACAAATTGGCTAAATAGATGGAATAATAGATTATAGTATGTAAAAGAAAGAGACTAGGACAATAGAGGTTGAGTGAGGAGAGGAAGAATAATAGTACTAAGAGTGGGACTCTGATCTAAGATTAATTAGTGGGCCCCTAATCAAAGGTTTTTGGGTGGGCCCCTGGTGTCCCAGTCCGACACTGCAACTCAAGGAAATTAAATCACCCAAAATAAAGTTTAACATTTGTTCATATTCCCCAACAACTTGCCTCTCATGTTGCCACATTGTGGTTTCCAGGATATGTTTAATGTGATGTTTAACTCTGCCTTGTATGACAGTTACTTTCACAGCAGTTATTACAGAAACTGGATAGGGAGTCAAGCACAGCCTTTTTGTTAACTCACTTCCTTATGGAAAACAGCAAATCTGGGAAGGGATATCAAGGCTTTTTGCAAACATAACATGTGGCACAGTCACAGTTTGATCTCACCCTATAATAAAAAGACTGCATATAATTTGCTTCTCAACTGGATTGGGATAGGGGGTCATATATGGCCATTAAAGCATGATCGTGCTTAAATGGACATAGTCCTTGCACATATTCTTTAAAGGTACTTGAACCCAAAGCTACTCCTTGCGCTTGTGCATAGTTGTGCACGGAACTAAACTGTCATGTTCCAAATTGTACACAAGTGCACGTATTGATGCAGGAGAACACTGGAACTACCACCAGTATACCCACTGTGAGCTGGGTCTATAGACACAGCAGATATGTAGTGATGGGGGATTTTTTGCCGTTTCGCTTCGCCGAAAAATTTGCGAATTTCGCCCGAAATTCGCGAAACGGCAAAAAATTCGCGAAACGGCACCGGCGTCTCGTTTTTGACGCCGGCGGGTTTTTGACGCAAATTTTCGCGGGTGTTTCGGGAATTTATTCGCTGGCGGCGAATCGCGCAAATTCGCAGCGAATTTGTGCCTGGCGAATAAATTCGCCCATCACTACAGATATGTGCCTGAGAATTGGGCGCAGGTGCCATTTTGACAGCAAGCTTTTCATAATATAGTTTTTAATGGTTACATAAGCAATGGCACTGGAGTAAGGGTAACATAAATTAGTGTCTTACAATAAGCTTCTGTATTGGCCACTATCAGTGATGGAATGACCATTGCCACCCTTGTTGTTTTTACTGTACTTCACTTCACTGACATGTTTACAATATTTATGAAAATGGAAATGTAAGACACTAATTTATGTTACCCTTACTCCAGTGCCATTGCTTATGTAACCATTAAAAACTATATTATGAAAAGAAGCCAGTGGTTTCTGCATAAGAGCTTATTAATAATCAGTTTAAGAATCTCGTTTTCTGCTTTGAAATCACGGGCACCATCGTCTTTCTTCGGTCTTTTTTGGAAGATTCGGTGCATGTGCAGTTGGAGTAAATTTCCAGTCCCGTACCACTGTGCATGTGCCGAAAGTCACAAAAATTTGCAAACAAATTTCGGAAATTTACTGCGCATGCACCGAAAAATGCCGTCAAGACACAAAGATTACCGGAGAAGAAGAAGATGGCTGCCGTGAACTCCGAGGCCAGAATCTGCACGGAGTGGTGAGTAAAAAATTAGGGGCATTAGCCCGGGGGAGGGCAGGTAGGCTGGGGGGAGGAGGGTCTACCCAGGGTAGGGGGAGGGGTTTTTTTTATTACAGGTTGAATTCTCCTTTAATTCCCCTCCATAAGTTACCCTCCCATTTAGTCTGAAATCTTTTTTCAACCTAATTTACTATGTTACTATGTTAAACCATTTGCTTATTTGCCATTTGCTACACTTAAATAATAAAAAGGGATCTTGTTGTGGTTAGTCTGGGAAAAGGTATGGGGTGTCTCAGGCAGTTTCCCCCTATATAGTTGGACACCTAAGTGTTCCTTTGATCTACCAAGCCAGCTATGTCTCCCTTCCTGGGTCGACTATAATTTGATCTAGTTTATTGTTGCCCAGTAGGTGGCAGCCTTTAAAAGTATAAAAGGGTAGAGCACAATGTGCTCAGGGGATATCCTGGGACCTCACCTCTAGTGCAGGGTATTCAGTGGCTGAGTTGAGGACCAGGTAGGGTGCCAAGATACAAGACCCCAGACTGAGGATCCCTACCCACAGTGCTCTACTCTCAGGGAGTAGTTGCCTCAGGAGTGTGGTCACTTACTCTTTGCCTATTTTACCTCTGGGAGGATCTGTCACTATTGCATTTGAATTTACACCAAAGAAGTGATTACTGACTGCACTTATATTTTTGTTCACCGTAAATAAACAAGTTATTGTCGCAAAGAAATCCCTGTGACTGGAATCCATGCTGCCCAGAGGAGCACTCAAGGTAACAGGAGTTGCCCGGGTACAAGTGGGTCTGTGGTACAACACAAGCAGCATAATCCTGTCCACACACTATGAAAACACACAACTCAGGCCCACCTACCAGTGTGCTACATAAATATATGTATAGAAAGATCATTCAATTGGAACAACACTCTTTAAAAGGTGAAAAAAGTCCAAAATGTGTCCCTTTTTCCCCAGGTGGGACCGGAACACTGGATTAAGATGTGTCTCACCATGGACTTTTTTCACCTATAGAGAGTGTTGATACTGTACAATCGTATGATAAACAATTAATTTTTGGTCACCTCGTGAAATCGTTGTGGATTGAGTGTTGCCATATTGGATGAAATATATATATATATATACAGTATATACAGGTATGGGACATGTTATCCAGAATGCTCGGGACCAGGGTTTTCCAGATAAGGTAAGGTAATCTGGATCTTCAAAGTAGAAAATCATGTAAACATGAAATAAACCCAATAGGCTGGTTTTGCTTCCAATAAGGATTAATTATATCTTAGTTGCGATCAAGTACAAGCTACTGTTTTATTATTCATACAATACTTTTGCGGCGTGCACTCAACAGATCAGTAGAGAGCGTTTACTGTTTGATTATTACAGAAAAAAGAAAAACATTTTTATTGATTATAATGGAGTCTATGGGAGACAGCCTTTCGAAGCCTAATATTGAGCTTTCTGGATAATGGGTTTCCGGATAAGTATTTGCAAACTTGAATATTTGATCAACAATATCTCATTGTGATCTAACCATGATAATTCCCAGGAACAGGATTTCTCAATTTTAATACATGCCAGTTCTTTGTATAATCATCTGGTTTTGTCGCACACTTTGGTCATCAAATCTCCTTGGCTGATGGTGAGAGCAGTATGTACAGGTCCTCATACTGAGTTCTTCCACTTGTTGTTTCAGTTGGAATATCTCTGAGCTGTGCATTATCATTAAATCTTCAATCTGTTGTTCCAGTTTGGCTAACTCTGATTGATGTTTCTTCTTCAGTGTGAATATTTCTATGGAATGTTCCTTCTTAACCTCTTCTAACTGTTTCAAGTAGGCTGCCTCTCTGGATGAATGCTTTAACATTGAATCTATCTTTTGGCAAGAAACATTGTTCATAGGTGCCGCGGCTGATTCTAACTGCCGGGAAATGTGATCAGAGAAATGTGCTGTGGGTACAGGAGATGAGGAGATACAACATTCCACTTTGTTCAAAGGAAATTGAGTAGAATCGCCACCATCTTGGGAAACAATAGATACGTTTTTTTTTTTAAGTTTTTATTTTTGCATTTTCAAAACAAAACATACAGACACAGACATGAAAATAATAAGAAGACATACATATCGGAAGCAGAACCAGCAGTCAGAATACCGTCACATATTCAATACAATCCTAGTGCGTCTCTTCATACTCCAACCAAGCTCCCCAAATGCCCTCGAACTTCTTGGGGCATCCCCTTGCGACATAAACCAGTTTCTGGTAAGGGAGGATATTATTAACCTGTCTCCTCCAGAAGGTAACGGTCGGGGGGTCCACTGATTTCCAGTGTAAGAGGATAGATTTTTTAGCATAATATAAAAGCTGTAGGTAGCATAGTTTAACTACAGATTTCAAACGCCCAGGAGACAGACTAAGGGGGTTCTAAAACTTGGGACATCCAAGACTAGAGAGATGTGCTGCAGAACCCCTTCCCAGAACCCCTGAATCCTCGGGCAATCCCAGAATACATACATAACAGTGCCTACCTCCTGGCTGCATTTATTGCATTGGTCCGAGACCATAGGATATATTTTCGCTAGTCTACACGGTGTAAGGTATACTCTGTTTAGAAACTTGGTTTGGATATACCTGTCTCTAACTGATATGGTGATATCTGGGACCTGCTTCAGTGCATCAATCCACATCTCCTCCTCCAGGCCTGGAATATCCCTAGCCCATTTATCCCTTATCTTGGTTAGAGGATCCGGGCCAGCCTGTTCTAGTATGACATAGAACCGGGAAGTAGGTTTCCGTAGGTCCTCCTTTCTCAGATAGACCTCTAAAGTAGTCTCAACCATTGCAATGGGATTAGGGAATTGGGTGGTAAAGGCATGCCTGAGCTGGAGGTATCGGAAAAACATGGAGTGTGGTAAGTGGTAAGTGCCTTGGAGGCTCTGGAACTGCTGCAATTCCCCATTTACTACAATATCGTTCAAGGTTTTAACCCCAACAATAGATAAGTTTGACATAATTATTTTTAGATAAAGCGTTATTGAGCTGAGTCACCTTGTTTTCTTCCATAATTTAAGGGGAACTATAGTGAAAATGAAAATTCAATACAAGCTTCATCATACTGAAATAAGAAACTTTCTAAATACAATCAATGAAACATTATGTATGATTTCTGAAATAATCAAGTTTATCTTCACTCTTAGCATCTGTTCATTCTTGCAGGAGTTTGGTTTCAGATTTTCATTGACAGTTAGATCCAATATATCTTTTAGCGAGGAACTACTTTTTTTAACAGATGTGTTAGAGCTCACTCAAATTACATAGAATGAAAAAGACTGTAGAGCCTTTCAGTGTGAATAAATTTAGTTTTTATTAAAGCACTACATGTTTTGAACCACACAGTTCCTTCCTTTGGTGAAAATTACTTTTTTATTTTTGTAATTTGCACCAGAGGAAGGACCTGTGTGATCCGAAACATGTAGTGCTTTAATAAAAACTACATTTATTCAAACTTGAAGGCTCTCCAGTCTTTTTCACTCTATATGATACGGATGTGGAGATGGCTACTCTACTAAACTGTTGAAGAGCCTGACTAGAAAGTCTTTTGGAGGATCGTTGGGGAAATAATCAGGTATATTGTATTCACTCAAATAATTGACTCCAGCACAAACAAAATATAAAACAATAATTGATTTTGGCACGAATCCTGCATGTAGAGAGACAGAATTTCTGCTGATTTTAAAAGTGTGCACTCTAATATATCTTCTAGGCAAAAGGAGTCCCCCCCCAAAGACTGCATTGGACCTAACTGTCATTCAAAATCAGACTCCCAACTCTTACATGAAGACAGAATGAATAGAAACATGTACTGAGTGTGAAAATTATCTTAATTTTTTCAGAAAGGGGTCAGAATTTGTAATTGATTATATTTATAAAGTTTCAAATTTTATTATGAAGAAGCTTGTATTAAATTTAAATTTTCCCAATAGCTCCCCCTTTAACAATGCAGTATATTTGCAAGTTCATAGTATGGGTCACTTTAAGGGGCAGATTTATCGAGGGTGGAAGTGAATTCGAGGGAATTTTCGAAGTCAAAAAATGTGAAATTCGAAGTAATTTTTTGGATACTTCGACCATCGAATAGGATACTACGACTTCAAATCGAAGTAAAATCGTTTGAATATTCGACCATTCGATAATCTAAGTACTGTCTCTTTAAAAAACTTCAACACTTCGCCAAATTAAACCTGCCGATGTGCTATGTTAGCCTATGGGGACCTTCTAGAGCATTTTTCTACGTTTTTGGAATTCAAAGTAAAATCGTTCGATCGACCTCTGAAATCCTTCGAATCGTTCCATTCGCAGGATTTAATCGTTCGATCGAACGATTTCACTTCGACTGCAGGATACCCAAAAAACGTTGACTTATATTGATATTCGAAGTCGAAGTATTTCAATTTGATGGTCGAATTTCGAAGTATTTTTAACTTCGAAATTCGACCCTTGATAAATCTGCCCCCAAAAGAAGACTTTACTCTTTCAGTCCTGTCATATTAAAGTATAACTGCAAGTTGTATTGTTATAATGTAGAAAATAAGACACAGTTTTCTATTCTGACATATTTTTTATGAAGTTTCGGCTTATCTAATGCTATGTAATAAACTTACGGCTGGTCTCCAAGGTTTTTTTGAGTGCCTCCAGTTGATTCCGTACAGTGTGAGATGTATAATTTCCCACCTTTGTTTCTGTTTCACTGAAGAGGAGAAGTTCTTGGGAATATCGCCCAATGCTTGGCTGTTCACAGAGTATATTTCTCTTCTCCTGAAAACTGCTATCTTTCAAGTCATCAATAACCACAATAACTTTCTTCTTGCCTACAAGCCCATTAAAGAAAAATATTCATAAATATTACAGATATTTAGTTGGTAGGAAACTTGGTTTTTAATTCTCAATATTAAAATATGTAGGAAAAATTAAAACATCAAACAAGTGGCCTATTAATTAAAATTTGAGGGTTTTTTCTGCAATTCAAGAAAATCTAGGAGAAATTTTTCATCTTGCATTCATTCATCTTGAAAAATTTTTTCCGTATAAGTCAATGGGAGAAGTATTTTCAACATTCAAGTTATTTTTTTTAACAGTCAAATTTATAAAAATAACGGATCAGGTCGAGAATGAACACATCAGAGTATTTCTAATCAAGAAAAAAATTGCAATACCACCAAAAATCCAGCTTTAAGTTTAATCACAATTTTTTACTGCAAAAGAATTTTGATAAAACTTTTTTAAAACTAGTTGGAATTTAATCATTTATTCCATGAATTGTTATAATCTGCCCTAATGTCTGCTACTTAGTCATTTTTTAAAAAGAATAATGGTTGATATAGCGGTAACAATTATGACAATATGGCATTATGCAAGTTGAGCCTACAACATAAATCCCATAAGCCAAGTAGATCAATTATCACAATTCCAAGGGAACGTCAAGTGACAATAAGAAAATGTTAATTGGGTGATATTTACTACTGTGTCAGACCTCAGAGATGCACTAATAATAGTCCAGCCAAATTTTCCATTGCAATTTAAAGGAAAAACAATACACCCAAACAATGTAGGTCTCTATAAAAATGTATTGCATAAAACAACCATGCTTCTTCTAAATAAACCATTTTTTTATAAAAAAAATATACTATTGAGTAGTACTGTATGTGCCATGGGGAAATCCTAAATAGAAAATTACCATTTTAAGTATTATGGGCCACCCCACATTAGGTCACACGAGCCAATTACTGGACAAAGTTCTGTTTTTTACTCTCACATTTCATCTTAAAGGGATACTGTCATGGGAAAACATGTTTTTTTCAAAACGCACCAGTTAATAGTGCCGCTCCAGCAGAATTCTGCGCTGAAATCCATTTTTCAAAAGAGCAAACAGATTTTTTTATATTCAATTTTGAAATCTGACATGGGGCTATACATATTGTAAGTTTCCCAGCTGCCCCTGGTCATGTGACGTGTGCTCTGATAAACTTCAGTCACTCTTTACTGCTGTACTGCAAGTTGGAGTGATATCACCCCCCAGCAGCCAAACAAAAGAACAATGGGAAAGTAACCAGATAACAGCTCCCTAACACAAGATAACAGCTGCCTGGTAGATCTAAGAACAACACTCAATCGTAAAAGCCAAGTCCCACTGAGACACATTCAGTTACATTAAGGAGGAGAAATAACAGCCTTTCAAAAAGTCACATGACTGGGGGCAGATGGGAAACTGACAATATGTATAGCCCCATGTCAGATTTCAAAATTAAATATCAAAAAAACTGTTTGCTCTTTTGAGAATTGGATTTCAGTGCAGAATTCTGCTGGAGCAGCACTATTAACTGATGCGTTTTCCCATGCCAGTGTTTTGGTGTCTTCTATATCTCTGTAAACTATTTGATAGAGGTCTAATCACCAATAGCAACCAATCAGCATTTAGTTTTTACTAGTCACCTGTGTAACAGCATACATTATTGTTCACTTAGACCTGGACAACGTTTGCACCTTTTAAAATACCCCACTTAGGGTCCAATATCTAGTCTGGTGATCAGATAAAATATTTTCAGCATATTTAAAGCTGTGTTAAATAAATTGGACCTTCTGAGATTTTTTATACACTCGGCAAAGCACATACAGAAATGCAGGTTGGTTAATCTGTAATGTGCAACCTTGAAAAATATTGTACAAAAGCAATTCCCATTGAATTACAATGTGCATGTGATTCCTTCAGTGGTTGGACAATACTTAGCAGAGACTCACCAAAGCGCTGAGATAAGGTCTCCAGGTGTTTATCATACAAGGAGTCAGGCACATCGGTGAGGCTTACACGTCCATAGTTGAGTGAATGATACAGAATGGCAAATGTGCAGTTACTAATATCAGATAAAAATTGTGAATAGCTGTTCGATATTTCTACAGCATGGACCTCCTTCACTAGGCCCCCAAAGTCTTCACTTCTCAGCAGGGCCACAAGCCATTTAAAATCACTTTTTGCACACCTAGAGAAGACCCTGACTGAATGACTGTGGCCAGATGGAAAGTCCATCTTTGGATTCTTCCTGCTGAATTGTTCCACCTCACCAGCATCAAACTGCAACATTCACAAAAGAGAATATTCCAGATTAGCTCTTTCAAAAACAGTCATGGGAGCTTTATTTTAGGTAAAGCAAGAATTCTTAATTCAGCATGCAAATAATAAAACAGATGCAGCCAGGCTTCCCCTCTTCATAGGACTTTCTACAGTAGCTCTGGTATTGCCTTGGCCAGCATAGGAATTCCTTTGTACCTACCTGATTCTGTTTTCTGGCTTTCAACCCATTTACACCAAGTTATACATATTGGTCCAAATTGTACAGTTGTAAGATCCCTTGTTCCATTAATCCCATCGTTATATAGTGATCACCATAATGGAGGGGACATGCTACAGCTTATTGTACAGACAAAGATGTATATTTGGTACACAAGGCCAAGCTTAGGTGGGCTTCAAAAATAAACACCAGCTCTTCATTAGGCATGCTGATTAAATGAACACTTGAGGAACCAAATCTGCAAATGTTCCCAGAGAAAACTATCATATCAGAGATATAACTTGTCTCCTAAAGATTTTGACACACCATTGGAAAAAAAAGTACAGCAGGACAGGAACAGGGACAAGAGTTAAAGAGGTGTGAGAACATGCTTGCCCTATGACCTAAAGAGGACCCACAGGTTTATAAAATTAAGTCTTTCTGGATAACAGTCCCGTAGCTGTACACTTTAAAAAAAAAATGTTTTTGTTTACAAAATAAAATTGATCCCTCCTTCCCTATAGTGACTATATTTCTCCAGATGAAACTGAATGGCCATCATTCTCTAGAGTAACAACTGTAGCCCGTGAGAACAATAGAAACCATTCATATTTTTCAAGAATAGAAACATATGGCCTGAATCTCCTATAGGCCATACGTAAGATAAGAGGTTGCAGGTAGGTATCAGATGTTCATTTTGCAACTCTAGTCCAGCAACTATACTGTAGGTCTCCTTACTAGGGGATTACCCTCTTGTATCTCTGGCAGGTGGTGGAAAAAGGAGACTATCATTGTATCTGGAATTTAAAACCCCTTTACTGCATTATCATATACATTATCTTTTAGTTCATTTCCCCCCACTTCAGAGAGTACTCCTACATTCCTTTTGTAGGGTCTCTGTAAAGTTTTTGGTAGGCATCATCTGACAGTTGGCCTTCTGGTGGTAATCCATCACCACCAGTAGGCCACCCTTATCTGCCCATCGTATAACCATAGACTTATCTTTTTGTAATGAAAGAAGGGCTTTTTTTTTAAGTATTATTCAAATTTGACTTGATTTCTGTGCTTAGTTCTATTTTGTTATGATAAAATATATTTTTTCACTATATGTTGAAAAACATGTATAATGCTTCCTCTACATTTCCTGGATAGAAGCAACTTTTAGATTAAAATCATTCTGACTTTTGCCTGTTTTACTAAAGGCTTTTTCATACAAACAAAAAAGCTTTTTTTTGTTTGTTCTCCTGTGTGGCATTGGCTTCCTAAGCTGATTGTCTGGGCCTTGAGCACCCGGACCTCAACAGAAAATGTGGTAAGCAATCACATAAATGACTTTTGTATTTGTCTGTGACTTAGAGTAGAGTAGAGTTTCTAATATGGACATTGTCTGCATCTCTTGGAAACCTGTTAAATTTAATGATATTAAACTTTAATTTTTGGGTGTTACTGTTCCTTTAATAAGCAAAGTTCATGCAAGTGCGGCCTTACTAAAATGGAAGCGAATGATATGTATATTGATGCCAATCATTAAAGGTATTTGCATTGCTTGCACTTACAATATGGATTCCTGCAGCTTAGTTTCCATCAAGTGCAAGGTTCTGTATTATTACAAGAAGCCATCTTTAAAAATTACCGTATCTTAAAATGGACTCTATATGGGATGGTCTTCTTGTAACAGATTTCCGGAAAAGGGATCCCATACCTGAACTATTATTTCAATATATAAACAGTATTTTCCATTTCCAGGTTTCTCCTTAAGTACTGTACTAATATCATGTGTCCTTGCTAGCCAATCACATGACTGATCAATATCATGACTATATTATATCATCGCTCTTATTAACACTTCATAGAATTTCCATACTTACGGAGTTTATATGAGTGTAGCGAGCTATAGAATCACCCAGTGAAGAAATTGAGGTTCCTTCGAACAGGCCTTTAGGAGGAAAAGTAACACAAAACAAATACATTGTAAGTCTGTAGCAATATCATTGAAGGTATTTAGTAGTTTGAGTAATAATTGAGGTTTCCTAAACATTAAGGGGGGTTATTTATCAAAGGTCAAATGTTAGAGTTTTTTTTATACCTCGAATGAACTCGAAACAACTCGAATAGTATTTTATTAAAGAAATAACTCGGATGTGAAAAACCCAATTCTGTGAGTTCAAGTCCCGAAACCCGAAAACTCAAGTTAATCGAGTTTTCCACAGGACAAAACTCGAATCACTTGAATTATTTGAGTTTTTGGGAAAAACTCTCGTTAAAAAACTCCAACATCATGCAGGCTGTTAACCTTTTCAAATGGTTCAAGGGACCACTGCCATTGACTCCTACAGGAACTCAACAGGTTTTATAGATGGTGTATTTTTGGATTCAAGCTATTTCCATGGTCAGGGTATAAGAAATTGTAAGAAATTTGAGGTTTCTAAAAACGAAAATATGAGTTTTGACCAAAAAATACAATACACATACTTTTGTGGAAAACACAACTCGAACCTTAATAAATCTGTCCCTTAATAATGTAGTGAAATTCTGTATTCATGTTATAGCTAAGTTATGACTCTGTTTCGCCTCTCACTCTGCTATGCAGCCAGGATACCCTCTTAAAGGAGAACTAAAGCCTAACTAAAGAAGTAGCTAGAAATGTTGTACATTATGTTTTGTGCTTCTGTATAAACCCAAGGCAACCACAGCCCTTTAGCAGTAAAGATCTGAGTCTCCAAAGATGCCCCAGTAGCTCCCCATCTTCTTTTCTGCTGATTCACTGATTCACATGCTCTGTGCTGCTGTCACTTACTGAGCTTAGGGATCCACTCACAATATACAGTACACATAGAATAGAAATGTCACAATATAAGTCTGATTAGTAATTAATACAGATAATTACTACATGGCAGCACAGAAACCAGTGCAATTAGCATCAGAATTTAATAATCAGCAAACCTGTAGCATCAGCTTATATTACAGCCAGGGAAGCTCATTTTCTGCTGGATAATTAGTGACGAGCCCTAAGCTTAGCTTCTCAACAGCCAATCAGAGCCCACTGAGCATGTGAGTGTCACAGACACTTTCCAAGATGGTGACCCCCTGTGACAAGTTTGAAGTCCTGGATCATTGCTGCTATTGACAAGCTCAAACTTTAGCCTCGTGCAATAAGTTCACTATATAAAATATAGCATTTTTAGTCATATTCATTTTTAGGGTTTAGTTCTCCTTTAACAACTTCAACAAACCCAGTTATACATGTGGCCATCATTGTTTTCTGTGACAGAGGTTCAGTGCCCTTTGTCTAATTCCATTTTCTACTGTTACTGGGTATCTAGAAGTTATCCAGAAAGTACAGTCTTGATGCAAGAGTGTCAACAGAGGAGGGCCCGTATGTAACAGACAGATGATAAAGGGTGTTGGTATTTAAAGAACATCAAATGGAGGTGCTGATCAGAGGTCGATTTCTTGTTAGATCTCATCAGAGTAGCACAAGACTTCTGATTCTCTGTCTACTATAGGTATAGACTGCCTTATATTATCATATTATAGAAAGATCTTACGACCAGTATTTGTACACCCAAGAGCAAATAATAAAAAAGTATATTACCTCTTTTGAAAAATTCCGATAATGAAGCATTGTGGGCCTTAAATGCCCTTTCCTTACTGTCATTTGGAATAAGTAAAATAAGAGAGATGGTGGGAGTTGAACTCAGGATTCTCTGATTTTCTTTCAGGTTAAATTGACTCACATCGTCCAACACAACCATGACGTTCTCCTTGCCTGTGTGACAAGTGAAATGAGAAAGTAAATACACTATGGGTTTTTGTTTGGTTTTTTTTGCCAAACTCCGAATGCAAAAATCCTGAAAAAGTTGTGATTTTTTTTTATAAAATTGGCCTTTTAAAAAATCACAAATTTTTTGGAATTTATTAAACCCCGAGGATGGAAAAGTCCAAATCAGAAAATCCAGCATCTCAGACCTGTCCAGGTTGCATATAAGTCAATGGGAGACGTCCCAATGAGTTTTCGGGTGAAAAATCCAAAAAAAATTTGAAAATCTGTTTTTTTTTTCCCGCAAAGCAAATTTTCGGGAAAAGTGTAATAATAAATAAGCGTAAAAACCCTGAGCGGATTAGATCGGAGTTTGTAGCACAAAATGTTGAGACAAAATTGGACTTTGATAAATAACCCCCAATGTGTATTGGAAAGGAACTGCTCAGACAAATAATATGTTGAGGAAACAATAATTCTGTAAAAATGTTTTCTCAAACCAAAATGAATTTGAAAATAGACCAGAGAGTGCTGTTACCTAGACAACTGGACATGTGGTTAAGTTCCTCCTTGTTTAGAACTTTGACCATATTGTGTATGTTGGTCTGTCTATTTTTCAGGCTGTGGTATAAGATACCAATAGAACATGTCTGCACATTCTTCTTCCACTGGTTTGAATTAGTGACTGGAATATACTGCACCCTTGACACGAGCTCAGAGAAATCTGAATTAAGCAGGTTCATCAACCACTGAAGGTTATGCTTAGGACATCTGGAGATGATCCCTACATGCTGCCGTACTCTATAAGGAAATAAAGAAATGCTCAGATTAGAAAACCCTTGCACTGCCCACAATGACTTGCTCCAGTGAGTAGCCAATGCCTAATTCCACTCTGAAGCAAGGATTTGGAGCAAGGATTTTGGATATCAATGGCCATTAAAACCAAGGTGCCTTCCAGGATGTATGGATGGAATTATGTCTAGACTTGGGGGATTCTCCAAAGAATCATAAGATAACTTAGATAACTCAGGAAGAACTATGACCTTTACGGCATTCGATTGCTGCTGTACCTGTGGTCCTGTGGACTACCTATTGGCTGCAATGGCAAGTAAGGTGACTAGGTATTAAATTAGAACCCCTGGAACTTACTGGTAGAAATTAAAATATCTAGTGCACCGTAGCCCTACTTGTGTCTATGTGGAACGCATGGGTAATCTTGTGTTTCTGAGACTACTCTTAATATACAGTAACTTGGTGCTTTGTCCTGACTCAAAAAGAAAAACGTAGATTTCGTAGGAGCTTTGAAATGCAACCACAATTCCGAACGTTTATATACACGTATGGGATCCGTTATCCAGAATGCTTGGGACCTGGGGTTTTCCGGATAACAGATTTTTCCGTAATTTGGCACTGCATATCTTGTCTACTAGAAAATCATGTAAACATTAAATAAACCCAATAGGCTGGTTTTGCCTCCAGTAAGGAGTAATTATATCTTAGTTGGGATCAAGTACATGGAATTGTTTTATTATTACAGAGAAAAAGGAAATCATTTTTAAAAATGTGGATTATTTGGATAAAGTGGAGCCTATGGGAGACAGCCTTTCTATAATTCAGAGCCTTTTGGATAACGGGTTTCTGGATAGGAGATCTTTCTGTAATTTGGATCTCTATACCTTAAGTCTACTAGAAAATCATGTAAACATTAAATAAACCCAATAGGCTGGTTTTGCCTCCAATAAGGATTAATTATATCTTAGTTGGGATCAAGTACAAGCTCCTGTTTTATTATTACACAGAAAAAGGAAATCATTTTTAATAATTTGGATTATTTGGATAATATGGGGTCTATGAGAGACAGCTTTTCCATAATTAGGAGCTTTGTGGATAACGGGTTTCCAGATAATGGATTCCATACCTGTACTGTTTTGGGAGATTAAAAAATATTATGAATTGTTAGCATAGCCACCTATGCAAACATGGTGTGTTCTGCCTGAGCATAACAATGAATTCAGGTTTTGATTGGCAAGCATTGTAAGAGTCTTGGAAACAGAACAAACAACAAAGCTCTTGTATTTGTATTAAATAAATTGCACATAGCAACTGTATGGAACCGCTCATCTCTATGCAACAATATAACATGTACAATGTGCGAAATCCGTTGCAGCGTATTCCGAGTATCAGTCCATTGTTGATATTAAACATCTCTCCTTAGCCCAAAGGTCTGAAGTTTTAGGGCTAGCCCTTCTGGAAGCCTGAATTGGGATCAGGAGAAGATTTGTGCTTATATGTAAATGCTAAAATGTTTCAATCCTCTGGAAGCAATGTATTAATGAATCTATGACTTGAGATGTTGGCATAGAGGGTTACACCCCAAAAGCTAATAAAGTATGATAATCTTGGTTTGGTCTGTATGTAGTCTTCATTTATATTATACATTTATATTACTGCCATTATACAACCAAGATAACCACCTTGCATACCTCTCTTTTCATATTGTTCTAGTAAATATGATTGTGCCCAGCTCTCTCCGCTGTTCTCACATATGGATTCATATATTTCTATACTCTCTGCGGTTAGGATTTTCTAACATCAGTGGTGTAACTACCAGGGGAGAAGGAATTGTACCTAGAAACACATGCGCTCAGGGCCAACCAAAGACCACATCACAAAAGTTTTTTTTTTACCATCGAGTGCTTCCAGAAAATGTTTGTCTGGAGGGAAAGGGATCTGGAACAAGGATAGTTACTGACTTAACACATCACACTGTATACTTATTGTACATCTCAGACTCTGCACCTACATTTTAGAGTTGTTCACTCTAACCAAATCTACCAGCTCTTTAGCTCCTCTATACTTGACATTATAGATACTTACAGTCTTAGACCCCAGAACCCCCTGAGGTTAGAATGATTGAATATATAGAGTGTCTTACCTCTCTTGTGCACAGCTCATGTTTTTCTGCTGCCAGGGGCCTCCAAGATGTTTCTAGTTTGCTTGTTTTTGTACCTGCTCTTTTCTTTCTCCCTCTCTTTCCTCCGGTCTCCTATAGACTGTGATGCTTGGATTGCTGCACTTTCACTTTCATTCTTATTAACCGTTGCTACAGTAGCTGTTGTTGCTAGAGTGTCAGTTTAACATAGTTGAGACTCTTTGGGCTGGTACCTTATTGCAGAGGGTAAGTGCTCTTCTAGATAATAAACATTTAAAAGGTGCTTTGATCTACCTGTACACATTTTAAAACTTTGTGAGGCAGTGGACTCTAAAGTTTAATAACATGAATTAAATTACTGAACTAGACCTTTCAGGAATAAGTACCTATAGTAACAGTGGGATAATAGTCTCTGGGAAGGGAGTGTGACTGTGGGATAGCAGGTATAGTAGGGAGAGATGGTGCCTATAGTAACAGTGGGATAATAGTCTCTGGGAAGGGAGTGTGACTGTGGGAAAGCAGGTATAGTAGGAAGAGATGGTGCCTATAATAACAGTGGATAATAGTCTCTGGGAAGGGAGTGTGACTGTGGGATAACAGGTATAGTAGGGAGAGATGGTGCCTATAGTAACAGTGGGATAATAGTCTCTGGGAAGGGAGTGTGACTGTGGGATAGCAGGTATAGTAGGGAGAGATGGTGCCTATAGTAACAGTGGATAATAGTCTCTGGGAAGGGAGTGTGACTGTGGGATAGCAGGTATAGTAGGGAGAGATGGTGCCTATAGTAACAGTGGATAATAGTCTCTGGGAAGGGAGTGTGACTGTGGGATAGCAGGTATAGTAGGGAGAGATGGTGCCTATAGTAACAGTGGGATAATAGTCTCTGGGAAGGGAGTGTGACTGTAACTTAATATAACAGTTGGCACCCTAAATCTAGAACCGATGCCAAGCACCCTGGTCTCAGCTCGTGCTTCTGCCTGTAGCAGCCGCCTTTGGTCTCGGGAGGAGTCCTCAGCTGCCACCAGGTCTTAAAACGAGAGGTGCAAGGCGAAGGGGTTCTAGACAGGCAGAGGGGCTCAACTGTAAAGCAAAGTCTTTGGGCAGAAGGTCGTAGTACAAGGCGTTAGGCAATAGAGTAGTCAGAACAGGCCGGGTCACGGCAGGCAGAGAATAAACGTAGTCAGGCAGGCAAGGGTCAAACCAGGAAGTCAATCAGAGGGGCTAAGCAGCATCAAAGTCGGTAATCAGGCAAGGGTCAGGATTCAGAAGTCAGGGTCAGGATTCAGAAGTCAGGATCGTCAAATAGCCAGGCAGGGGTCACAACAGGAATCAAGCAGGTTCAAACAGAATAGCACAACGCTCAAATAGCACCAGGAACAAACTCCTATAACGGCGTCATCACGCCAGCGCCTATAATTAAAGAACAGGCACACGGCACGCGCCCTAGAGATCCAGCGCCATTGAAAAATTTCGGCGCTGCGGGCATCCCCGCCAAGGGGGCACTAGGCATCCCTGCCGTCCCCCCACTAGACTACCAGGGTTAGTTGTCACATTACCCCCCCCCCTCTAGGGGAGGCCACTGGACCCCCTGGTCTCTCAGGAAACTTACGATGAAATTGCTTCCTGAGACGATAAGCCCTAACATCACCAACATGAGCCCAAGAATTCTCCTCAGGGCCGTAGCCCTTCCAATGAACAAGGTATTGTAACTTACCCCACACAAGGTGAGAGTCAAGGAGTTTTTGGATTTCAAATTCAGGCTGACCTTCTACCAACACTGGGGGAGGCAAAGACTGTTGGTGCACCTGTGTAGCTGGTTTCAGGAGAGACACATGAAAGGAATTAGAAATTTTGAAGTTATCAGGAAGTTTGAGACGAACAGATGAAGGATTAATTATTTCAATGATGGGATATGGACCAATAAACCTGGGCCCCAACTTGAGGGAAGTGACCTTTAACTTAATATTTTTTGTAGACAACCATACAGAGTCTCCTACCTGATATTTGGGTGCCTCTCTACGAGACCTATCAGCTTCTTTTTTCTGAGCGGCTGTAGCTGTAGAAAGAGAGTCGTGCACCCCAGACCAAATTTTTGCAAACTGTTTGACAGAAGCATTAACAGAGGGTAAAGGGGACTATGAATCAGAAAAAGATTATGCTTTGGGATATAAACCATTAACAATAAAGAATGGCGATTCACCAGTTGAAGAATGAGTTGCATTATTGTAAGCAAATTCTGCCCAGGGTAATAGTTCAGCCCATGAGGACTGGTTGTCAGAAGCGTAACACCTCAAAAATTGTTCAATGGACTCAACCTGAGTAACACCTCCTGCACGTGTTTACAGTGATCACTTAAATTGGAAGAAAAGATCAGGATATCATCTAGATAGACCACTACGAATAACCCCAGCAGGCCCCGGAAGATGTCATTGACAAATTCCTGAAACACTGCGGGGGCGTTACAAAGACCAAACGGCATTACTAAATATTCATAGTGGCCGTCCCTGGGGTTAAAGACCATCTTCCACTCATCTCCTTCCCTGATACGGATGAGGTTATAAGCACCTCTAAGATCAAGCTTGGAATACATTTTGGCATTTTTAACCTGGTCAAATAGTTCGGAAATCAGAGGACGGGGGTAACAATTTTTTATGGTGATCTTGTTAAGACCCCTGTAGCCTATACACAGGCGAAGACCACCATCTTTCTTGCTGACAAAAAGAATCCAGCACCGGCAGGGGAACTAGAGGATCTGATAAAACCTCTTTCAAGGTGTTCACTGATATATGGGCTTCAGGCAATGAGAGAGGATAAGTTCTCCCTCGAGGGGGAGAAGACACAGGGATGAGGTCAATTGGGCAGTCATACTGCCTATGTGTGGGTAAGGTCTCTGCAGCTTTCTTGGAAAAAACATCAGTAAATTCGGCATATGCCGCAGGTAAACCTTCAAGGGATGCAACCACCATTACCTGAGGAATGCAAGGACCCTCACATTTTAAACTCCATTGTAAAACCTTCCCAATTACCCAGTAAATATGTGGGTTATGTGTTTGGGCCCAAATTTGGGGATCACCCTGTAATAGGGTCATTACAAACCTGACTTTTTCTTTGCCAGTAGCGAAAGATTGAGGAAAGAAGCTGAGGTATAATTTGCATGCCTCCTGGAACACAAAAAATTTTGATCTATCCCCATTAAATTTTTTGGGGAAAATTTTTTGGGTTCATGGGTTTTTGATACGTTAGCCATCATGGCAGAAGAACCCACAGGAACGGCCATAGGAGGGGTGACTACTGGAGCTGGAGACTGTAAGGAAGTATCCAGTCGGCGGGTCGGATTATGGAAGCCTTGCATCAAATAATCTTGCTTCCACTCGTGGTCTTCCAAGCGCTGTAGCAGAGTAGCGAGGAGCGCTTCTGTAGTGGAAGGAGTAGCGGCAATAGTGGCGTGACCTTCTTCGTCCGTGGCTTGTTATAATGTAACGGTTGGCACCATAAATCTAGAACCGATGCCAAGCACCCTGGTCTCGGCTTTTGCTTCTGCCTGTAGCAGCCGCCTTTGGCCTCGGGAGGAGTCCTCAGCTACTCAGATTCCGGCAGGTCTTAAAACGAGAGGTGCAAGGCGAGGGGTTCTAGACAGGAAGAGGGGCTCAACTGTAAAGCAAAGTCTTTGAGGGGTTAAGCAGAATCATAGTCGGTAATCAGGCAAGGGTCAGGATTCAGAAGTCAGGATCGTCAAATAGCCAGGCAGGGGTCACAACAGGAATCAAACAGGTTCAAACAGAATAGCACAAAGCTCAAATAGCACCAGTAACAAACTCCTATAACGGGCAGTGTGGAAATGAAAAATTTACCGCGCTGGCGTCATCACGGCGTCATCATGCCAGCGCACCTGCGTCTATAATTAAAGAAGAGGCACGCGGCGCGTGCCCTAGAGAACCGGCGCCATTGAAGAATTTCGGCGCAGCGGGCATCCCTGCTGTCCCCCCACTAGACTACCAGGGTGAGTTGTCACACTTAACTCAAGTTTTCCGGTTTCAGGACTCAAACTCACAGAACTGTTTTTTTCCCAATGAAGTTTTTACTTAAAATAACATTCGAGTTCATTCAAGGTAAAAAAAAAAAAACCTCTTAACACTTGACCTTTGATAAATAACCCCCAATATGTAACATCAAAAAATAAAAGAGAGAGAGAGAGAGCACTTGAAAGAGCAGCCAAGACAGATAGATAAACTTTGTTAATATAAAAAATAATAATAATAAATGTAAGAATAAAATATATTTTATTATAAGATTTAGTAGACATTATACTAAAATAGTACAGGTGATAGTACTTATCTTTTAGATCTAAAAAAAGATCCAAGCCAGACTTGCCTTTGCCACCTCAGACCAGGCGAAGTGCAATAGAGTTCTTAAAAAAATAGTTGATAATTTTTCCCAAAAAACACTGGCGTCTTTTCCTTTTTACAGGGTGATAGGCTGCAAAAGATCGTAACTTGTTTTTGGGGTAACCGGCTTCCCCCCTACATTTCCTAAAATATGGCACCTAAACTATACACTGGGCTCATGTGTAGGGCAATAAAACAACTTTATTCTATTTTATTAAGGTTCCCTGGACTTGTGTAAAGTAATGTAGTTACTGCAACATATACGTCCATTGTATTTTAATTTCCCGCCGTATGCAAATTAGCCAACGCTAGCGCAACTTCACTTAACTTGCTGCGGTAACGCTAGCGTAAACTTTGCCAGCTTTCAGCGCCCTGGTCGCAACTTTGTATTTTAGTGAATTAGCGTTGTCCTGAGGAATCTACGCCTGGGGAAGTGTTGTGATGTGAGCGAAGCCGTCGCTGGCGCATTTTCTGAGGTTAGTCAATTTGCCCCAATGAGAGGCAGCCATAGGGCAAGTGGCAAGTACAGAGCCCTTTGTGGCCTGCACCTGTTATTTCTCTGTAACTTGTGTGTTTGGATGATGTGTAAGTTAAGGGATGGGTAAGGGTACCAACATGCCACCTGCCTACCCCTTATGAATACAGTAATGCCAAATACCAACACTGCTGTATTTATGGGGTAAACTCAGCTCGTTCCACTCCATTCTGAGGATGAACATGGCTAGATATAACTATTTTTAATTCATATATTTAGCCCTGACTCTTCCTGTTTCCTGTGCTTGTATTGGGTAATGCTGGGCTCTACAATAACAGGGTTAACATTGGCCAGGTTCTGTAGAAGTCAATTAGATTTATAGAAGCCATTTAGATCTAGAAGTCAACCAGATGTTTTTCTCCTGTTTATTTTTATAGTACTAGTCCATTAACATCTTTATTGGTTGCTGATGGATACAAGGTGTAGGCACTTTGCTCTGTTTCTACAAAATCCCCATAGTTTCTCTCTCTTTCGGGAATGACAGTGATAAATGTGAAAGCACGGGCAGTAAATGAAATATACTTGTTTTCTCCATTTCCATAACTCAGCACTTTCAGATCTGCTCTTTATGCCGTGTCCCAATCAATTTAATCAAATGTTTTATATTGGCAAATTTGCCTTTTCCCCATAAACTCTATGCCATAGAACAAACTTACGTCAGTGCATGAATTAGATAAGGCTGATTTAGTAAAGAAAATGAGTTGGGTTTACAGGGGTAGAAGTCTACTGTTAGAATGTTATAATCATATCATGCACAGTACTGTATATTTTTTTTCGAGTAGCTTAGTTTATCCTATATTTTGTATAATATGCCTTTGCTAATTTGAGAAGAGTCTCCTTGTTCTTTATCCGTTCCAGCTTTGGTTCCTTGGGTCTGTCCATACAGAATTTGACATTTTCCAAAGCATAGTTGATAATATTTAAGAAACTTGAATGTCTCTCCTGAATGGGATCCTTTTCAGTGTAGTTCTCCACTTCCATCACTGACTCTGCTCCCATAATCTCAAACGTTTGTTTCCATCGCGTTATTGTTTCCACGTCAAACTCTCTTGTGAAGGTGAGGACAACAGTGGGCACAAAGCCTTACAAACAAGAGAAAAAAACAAAGATTAAATACATGTAAGTGGGCAGAAACCCTTATGTAACAGGAGTTCAGTGAATAGTGCTGAACATAGTTTTAGCAGTTATGTAATAAAGTACCTGCTCTGAACTGTATTCATCTTTGTGTAATGTCCCACTTCAAGGATCATTTATTATTCCCTTGGGCAGAAATGCAATACCATTAAAGGCTGCGAGACTGCCTATGTACCGTCCCCTGCCTTCCCAGGTGAATATACTGCTGCAACACAGTCAGCTTTATATTCATTTTTTATATTTTATATCTCATTTGTTTTTAATTATTAAAAAAAATCTATGGCTTTTGTTATTTCTTGAACTAAACAGGGAAACCAAACTTGTACCATATTTGATCCTTGGAGGGTGGATAATTAGATTGCCAGTATATAACCCATATCTTTACCCTTTGCTGTGACTGTTTTGTTAGCAGGAGTCTATTGTGCTATGGGAATGTAATTATTAGTGATGGGCAATTTGTCCCGTCACATTTTTTGCAAAACGGCGAAAAATTTGCAAAACACATTCAAGTCAATGGGCATCAAAATTATTTTGACGCGCATCAATAAAGACACCCCGCGACAATTGTTATACATGTGCCTATTTTGGCCGACGTTCGTCCGAATAATTTTGACACGCAACAATATTTATGTGAGCAACTATTCTGACGCGCGCCAATTTTTTTTTGACGCATCAAATTTTTCGCCGGCAAATTTTCACTGCAATTTCACAAAATGTATTTGCCCATCGCTAGTAATTATCTACATCGCAAGGACCAAACATAAACTAGCTTTAATTTCCTTCTTTACCCTGTTTAGCTTAAGAAATAACAAAAAATAGAGATTGAGAGTGCCCCTTAGTACTTCTGCACTTCTGCTCAGGGGAATAATAAATAACCCCTTGTGTGTGACATAGCCCTAACAAAAATACAGTTCAGAGCAGCCACTTCATTTCAGCTTTTAACAGTAATAGTGGTAGGATGGACATGAGAGAAATATTAATTGGTACAAGGCACAGTGGGCAATTATGTGGCTGCAGGAGACCCCTTTTGATCAGATGTTTATTACAGGGCAAATGGTATTGTGTGTTTGTGAGTTACATATTTGTGTAACCATAACTGAAAAAATTACATACATGTACCAGTAGGCTCACGCCATGCCCACATGATGCCAAAGTCATTACAAATTCAACATGTCCACAGTTTACATTGTTTGCACCTAGCATTACATGCAAATATTAGTGAGGAAATAGAGCATATACTACAGTAAGAAAATAATAAATTTATAAATGTGTAGAGTACTTACAATTAGTTTCCACATTTAGTATGCATTTCCCTACAGTTTGGCCACTGAAGGGCCCCTTAGATTATACAGGAGCTAGACTTCTCTTCCTGAGTCAAAGCATGACCCCTAGTTTCCCAAATTTAGCCACTAGATGGCATTGTGTGATCATATATAAACTGATCACACGTGCTCAGTGTCCATTTGTTAGATCCCTTTCCTGAGCAGACAGGAAGGGTGAAGTGAAACCTAGACAGGTCAGGTCTAGTAAGCATAGGCTTAATAGATCATTATAGCAGTGATGGATAATCAAAGCTATTTATCTGAGCAACAAAGGCTCCACCAAGAAGTGTTGAGTGGGATTAGGATCCCAGGTACCAACAGCCTAGAAGTAGGGACTAAGTGTCAGAGCTAGGGTCTATAGAGTGTTACCCAGGAGCTCCACTTAGGGTAATGGCAGAAACCAGAGAGTGCCTCTGTTTACGCTGAATATTCAAACTCGTACTCTGCTGGGATTTATACTGACCATTAGTGCTTGGGAGTGTATCCAGGAATGTTCCTGTTTTGTGTTGAAATCTAAAGTTGCAGTTGCACTACACCCTGCCTCCACACCAGAATCTCATTCGGAGCAGATTTATGGTAAAGCTCAGGAGAAAAGGTGCCGTTTTTATTTTACTATGGCCATACAAATGTATATATTACAAAAGGAGTAGGTATGCTCTTTCTTTTTATTTACGTTTTGCAAACTGGATCATTGGACACTCCCTGAAATTGAATGAATGATGATCAGTGTTCACTGTTAGTGGAGTACTGCAGGGCTCTGTACTAGGTCCCTTGCTTTTCAACTTGTTTATTAATGACCTGGAGGTGGGCATTGAAAGTACTGTTTCTATTTTTGCAGATGATACTAAATTGTGCAGAACTATAGGTTCCATGCAGGATGCTGCCACTTTGCAGAGTGATTTGTCTAAGTTGGGAAACTGGGCAGCAAACTGGAAAATGAGGTTCAATGTTGATAAATGCAGGTTATGCACTTTGGCAAAAATAGTATAAATGTTGGGAGTTTCTTTAATTGAGAAGGATCTGGGGCTTTTTGTAGATAACAAATTGTCACATTCTGGGCAGTGTCATTCTGTGGCTACTAAAGCAAATAAAGTTCTGTCTTGTATAAAAAAGGGCATTAACTCAAGGGATGAAAACATAATTCTGCCTCTTTATAGGTCCCTGGTGAGGCCTCATCTGGAGTATGGGGGCAGTTTTGGACTCCAGTCCTTAAGAGGGATATAAATGAGCTGGAGAGAGTGCAGAGACTAAGTGCAACTAAATTGGTTAGAGGGAGGGAGGAGTTAAATTATGAGGGGAGACTGTCAAGGTTGGGGTTGTTTTCTCTGGAAAAAAGGAGCTTGTGAGGGGACATGATTAGACTTTACAAGTACATTAGAGGACATTATAGACAAATATCAGGGGACCTTTTTACCCATAAAGTGGATCACGTACCAGAGGCCTCCCCTTCAGACTAGAAGAAAAGAACTTTCATTTGAAGCAACGTAGGGGGTTCTTCACAGTCAGGACAGTGAGGTTGTGGAATGCACTGCCGGGTGATGTTGTGATGCTGATTCAGTTAATGACTATAAGAGGGACTTGGATGATTTCTTGGTAGGGATGCACCGAATCCACTTTTTTGGATTCGGCCGAACCCCCGAATCCTTCAGGAAGTATTCGGCCGAATACCGAACCGAATCCGAACCCTAATTTGCATATGCAAATTAGGGGTGGGAAGGGGAAAACATTTTTACTTCCTTGTTTTCTGACAAAAAGTCACGCAATTTCCCTCCCCGCCCCTAATTTGCATATGCAAATTAGGATTCGGTTCGGCTGGGCAGAAGGATTCGGCCGAATCCGAATCTTGCTGAAAAAGGCCGAATCCTGGCCGAATCCCGAACCGAATCCTGGATTCAGTGCATCCCTATTTCTTGGACAGACATAATATCAAAGGCTATTGTGATACTAAACTCTATAGTTAGTATAGGTATGGGTATATAGAATTTAATTAAAAGTAGGGAGGGGTGTGTGTATGGGGCTGGGTTTTCATTTGGAGGGGTTGAACTTGATGGACTTTGTCTTTTTTCAACCCGATTTAACTATGTAACATATAACTATGTAACTATTTAAATATGTAACTATGTACCTGTTATGTCTTTGCAGGTTTGAAGGAACGATTTTAAGGAGAGTTTCTCTTGGTCCAATAATCCCTTCTGTGCACTGAAACAAAATTAACATTTTATGAAAACATTTAAGTATCCAGTGCTTGAAATGTTTGAGATTCTTGTGGGGTCGGTGTTATGGCTCTTCTAAGCCATTTATGCTTCCTACAATGTTTGACTATTAAAGGCAGTTGTCTAACTGGTAGCTCAGGGGCCCCATTTAAATTATGGAAAGCCCTTCACTCCTGTTATATTTCCCTTATCCCATTTGTGTATAATTGTGGCATAATTGTGGCTTGGCCATGTTGTAATAGTAAGAATAAATACTTTTACCTATGGGCCCATCTGAGGTCTTTAGACAAAATATAAAAGTTACATGCAAGACCTGGGTTGGGGTACTTACCATTAATATTATTGCAAAATATCATGCAGCTACATTCATGGACTCCTTACGGCAAAAATGAATATTGTTGGAGATCTGAACAATTTGCAGGCAAAGGCTAGACCCTCTTGTAGGTCCAAATGCTTTTGATGGAAGAGTTTGGGGCCCAGGTTTAATAACAGTAATTATTTATAATCCTTTGGTCATCATCCTATATATTTCGAAATATCATAAAAAGAACCATTTACCTGTAAACAAATATTGGAACTACAATATCTGTGTCATTTGGATGCAGTTCAGCTTCCTCCAGTCTGGAAAGGTAATCACTGAAGTTCTCTTTCCTTTCAACCTTCTCATTGATTGGAAAGAAATTACCTGTGGTGGAATTATTATAAATATATTGCTGTAAAGATATCACAGCCATAAAACAGAAATGTGATGTATAATGGTTACAGCACAAAATCTTTTGAAAACTGATACTGGGTACAAGTATGGGACCGGTTATCCAGAATCCTCGGGACTTGGGGTTTTCCGGATAAAGGATCTTTCCATAATTTGTATCTCCATACCTTGTTTACTAGAAAATCATATAAACATTAAATAAAGCCAATAGGCTGGTTTTGCTTCCAATAAGGATTAATTCTATCTTATTTGGGATAAAGTACAAGCTACTATTTTATTACAGGGAAAAAGAAAATCATTTTAAAGAATTTGAGTTATTTGATTATAATGGAGTCGATGGGAGGCTGCCTTCTGGTAATTTGGAGCTTTCTGGATAGTGGGTTTCTGGATAACGGATCCTATACCAGTACTAGTGAAGACAGTTCTAGGGATGACCGCACACACTGTCTGGTAATTGATTAGTATCGGGTGCTGTGCTGTAGTTGAACAATGCGCAGGAACAGAGAGTAGCACGCACACCGATTCGGTGTAGCATGATACCCTATCCATATACACACACAGACAGACACACGAGTACTCTGCACTCAACCCATTATCAATATATATAAGACAGAGACATTTTGTACATACTGCTACTGAAAAATGCCTTACCCTTTAAACAACACAAGGATAGTTTGTCCATATATTGCAATATATTTAAGCTGAACAACTACGTCAAAGTCATCCCATATCTGGCCAGTCCTACGCTCAATTTCATCTGATTCATTAAGAATTCTATTGCTTCATTATACATTTTACAAAGGGACTGAGTTTTACCTGCAACTTACTTGCTGCTTTCAAAGTAAAACTCCCAAACTTGGCTGCCCTTTTATAAGACACCAGTGGGATCACCTGACTATAGTTGGGAAGGGTGGAGCTACAACATGGAGCTGGTCACTGCTCCTGTATAAACTATAACAAACAAGGGAAAGTTGTGCTCACCACTAATTTTTAAAACCATTAGGCGGGGGTGCAATGATTTTATATATATATATATAAGTTTCCTCCCTGTGTGTTCTTATATATATTGTAAGACAGAGCTGAACTTCTTTTAGGCGCTTTATAAATAAAGGTATACATACATATAAAATTACACATATTGGTAAATAATATTTGCAGCACCTCACTTACCCAGCTGAGCAAAGATCTCCAGCATCTCCATGTGGTCCAGTTTTGTACAGCCTTTGTTGTCCACAATGGTGAGTGTGGGGGTCAGCTGATACGCTGTCCTCTCCATTGTGACACAGCCATCGTTTGCTTCTGCCTTAGCATGTATCTCATACTTTCCTCCATTAATAGCAAACATACAGGAGTTGATAAAGGCAGACTTGCCATGTCCTGTGTATCCAAAGAGCTGTAGGAGAACCCTCTTGTAGCCCTGGTCCCCCTGCTTACAGTCTTTTAGCCTGAATTTCTTAACACATTCTCTGAGCTGTTTTTCATCCATTTCCAATCTACGTTCTGATGGTTCTTCTGTGTTGTGTTCACTTTCACTTTTAATACTTCATCTATTTCCTTGTTTGAAATACTCGTTTGACCAGACTCAGCCCTGATTGCTGAAAACAAACAGCTTTAGAGAAAACTAATTCAGGAAGGGAGGAGGGAATCTTTTTTTCACAGGTGCAAATATGGATAATGTCCAGGTCCTTTAAAACTAAGAAAAAAAAATAGCACTGCCACCAACGGATGTGTTTCTTAATATAAAAATATCTGAGTTTCACTTCAAGCCGATTGAATATTTGCTAAAGGTACAGTATGTACAAAGAGATAACATACAGTAATAGTTTGCAGATTTGCATATGGTCACAAAGCAGCAGAGAATTTATGATTCCTAAAGGGCCAATTCTGACCTCAAGTGAAGTGGGCAAAGTGCAATTTTGAGCGCAATTCATTATATTTTTCAATCCAGATGGCAGTATTTTATTCTCACAGTGTGATTGTGCAAGTAGGAGTAGTATATGATTCATTTGTGCCTGAATCAGATACAATGGAGCTAAACATTTTCAGATGTTTTAAATCACAATGAAAAAAAATACAATATTATTTAGTGTGTAACCACCAAAGGGTTGAAATAACTCACCAGTAACCACATGGGGTCTGGGTGCACATGCCCCAGACATAAAGCACAAGAAGAAAGGGTCATACCATGGAAGAATGGCAGGCACTCTACTATAGACTTTATTTTAAGCAAATATAAGTCATGTTATAGCCTAGACTAATATGTCTTTTGCATGTGCCTGCTGTTCTTCCATGGTATAAAATGTGTAACGGTCGGCACCCAAAACCAGAACAAATGCCAAGCACCCTTGTCTCGGCTCGTGCTTCGCCTGTAGTGTGACCTCCTTTGGTCTTAAACGAGAGGTGCAAGGCTAGAGGTTCTGGATAGGCAGAGGGGCACGACTGTAAAGCAAAGTCTTAGGGCAGAAGGTCATAGTACAATGTGTTAAGGCAAAGGAGTAGTCAGATCAGGCCGGGTCGGGGCAGGCAGAGAATAAAAGTAGACAGGCAGGCAAGGGTCAAACCAGGAAGTCAATCAGAGGGTTAATCAGAAGAGGTGGTCGGTAATCATGCAAGGGTCAGGATCCAGAGGTCAGAATAGTCAAAAGCCAGGCAGGGGTCACAACTGGAATCAAAAAACAGGTTCAGACAGATTAGCTTAAAGCTCAGAAGCACCAGGAATAAATCCTATCACGGGCACTGAATATACACTGAAGTCCCTTTAAATACACTTTGAATTTCGTGCCACTGCACGCTAACGACATCAAATCAGGATGCGGTGCGCTCGCTCCCCTAATGGAACCTAATGGCGCCTGCAAAGGAGCAGCAGCTCGGCGCGGTGGCCGTCCCCACCGAGGGGGCGGCAGGCGTCCCTGCAGTCCCCCCACTAGACTACCAGGATGAGATTTCATTACAAAATGTTTTAGAAATAGGATTGCATTATTTTCAATGATGATGTCTGTGCATAATTGTTTGGGTGCAAGTTTGCTGTTTATATGTACACAGTCCATAGTGGAATCCCTGGATTTACCACAAGCTGCAGTAGCATCAATAGAGGCCCTTACGCACAATTTAGGAACATAAGGTAGGACAGATGTACCCAACGATGTCCTCAGGTTTACTCAAATGGGAGGAGGT
Source organism: Xenopus laevis (assembly GCF_017654675.1). NCBI lineage: Eukaryota > Metazoa > Chordata > Amphibia > Anura > Pipidae > Xenopus > Xenopus laevis. The sequence continues at coordinate 129,042,740 of NC_054387.1, read as the reverse complement.
TTTAGCAGATGAAATATCAATCAAACAGGTAAAAGATGACACAGCTGAGGAATGTGACTCCCATGGGGCATTGTAGTCAAGCAGTATGACAATCGCCAGCAGATATACCTTGCAGTGGTCCGGATCTCACCCAGCGGAATGGTCAGGGAGAAGGAGTCTAGCATGATACCCTATCCAGTGTGGTCCCTTCACTAAAGGCAATCAAGAAGCCTTTGGGAAGCTACTCCCTGCTACAGATCCTCGTTGGAGCTTCAGCTGCTCTTTCTATATACACTCTCTGCCTTACTCGTTAGAGTGTCGATTATAGCTCTATCCTGCTAAACCTTATTCACGGGGTTCCCTGGTCCCCGACTTATACACTAAAGGTGCTGTCCCTTTAGGGTGGTGGCTTTACTGGGCTGTGGTGTACCCCAGTAGGTTAGGACACCAGGAGCCAAAGAGGAAGATCCACCCTTTTCCACACACTAAGTGTGGTAGGAAGTGGTCATTACACATCTTGGCCAATAACACTGATGTAAATACATAAATGAATACATACAGGGCCGGATTTACAGAGTGGTTGTCATTCATTGCATCATCCCCTCCCTTTTATTCACTCAAATTTTCATAATTGGAACAGAAGCAATGGGTATTGGCGCATGGGAAATTTAAAAAAAAACTATTGTATCTCCTGCACATCCCCAACATTTCTTAATCAATGTGGGTGTGGTTGGGCAGCATGCCACCCCCTAAATTCCTGCTGCCCTAGGCCCTGGCCTTTGTGGCCTCACCACAAATCCAGGCCTGGATACATAGGCTTTTAACTAGTAATTAAGGAAAAGGAAAAAGGGTAGGACTTAAAGCCATAGGAACACAGAAAACCTATGGGTGCTTCCATGTGTAATCTAAAGAAAGAAAGATTATGTACTTTCTTTTTCCCCATTTCTGGATATGTTTAAAGCTTTGCTTGTACTCCTTTTGTATATATTTTTTTTTATTGAACAATTCAATAGCATAGTTTAATAAAATAGTTTAATAAAACCTGCCACCCAAAGAAATAGCCCTGCCTATTTTGAAGCATTATTCCATGTGCTATTTTACACTCCACAAATCATTCCTTGGGACACATGACATAACAAATAATTTCTTGTACTGTTCTCTCATGTGGGAAATGATCACTGTCTACTCTCTTTGCCAACAATGTTGCATCAATTGTTTTGACTAGTCACATATCAGCATTCCACAGGGGATGAACAAATGCTACAAAACATGTATTTTTTATCAGTTCTGAGCTTCAATATGTCATTGGTTTACCGCCAAATCTCATGCCTCCCATCTGAACAGAGGGTACCATTTCATAGTATTAGACAACTACTCTCAAGGCATTGGAGGTAAAGAACAAAACAAAAACTGTGGTATTGTGTTGGCCAGTAGCAAAAATAACAAATAAAAAAAAAAAAAACAAATACAAAAAGTATTGCAGAAGTGATACCTATATTGGCTAACAATAAAAATAGATTGCAAGCTTTCGGAGCACCAAGGCCCCTTTGTCAGGCAAAATACAAATGAGAGCTAGAAAGGCACAGCATATATTCTGTTAGATCAGTGTAAGGGATTCATGGGCAATACATTAGGAAGTTACAGATAGATAGAGATCAATTGTAGAGATAATACAATGAATTAGGGTGGGTTGTAAATAGTCCAGGAGTCTGGATTCAGACAGGTCACATAGTGAGACATGAAACCTGACCCTAAATTAAGGCCCTGACCTAATGTGTTAAATAACTCCATACATTTGAATTCATAAATCTTCCTTTCACCGTTCAGTTTTAAAGTTCCCTTTTAGAATTAAGACCCTCCTGTCCTGAAGACTGTGATTTTGACTGCAGAAGTGTTGCCCCACTGGTGGATCACATGATCCTAATTTCTCGCACAACTTGTATGTTTAGGATCGTTGTCTTGCTGCATGAACCACAGTCTCTTGACAGTTCACAGACAGATGTAGAATTCTCAGGTATAGTTCAGAATCTATTGTTCCCTTCTTGCTCATATGCAGCGATAGAGGCCCATACTACCACCATCTTTCACAGGTGGAATAAGGTTCTTATGCTGAAATGCAATGTTTTTCTTTTTCAAAATGTAACGCAGCGCTCCTTATTTAAGCAAGGTTCTATGTTGGCTGCATCCACCACAAAACATTCTTCCAGTATCCTTCTGGTTTGTCCACTTGATCATTACCATATTGTAGATGGTCAGGTATATTTTTGGAGGGATAGTAGTGACTTTCTCCTTGATACCCTGCTATACACACTATTGCTGTTCAGTGCTCTCCTGATGGGGGACATTTGCCAATGTGAGACAGGCCTTCAGTTGCTTAGAATTTACCCTGGGTTCCTTGTAACCTCTCAGGCATTATCGTTGCTGGCTAACTACTTCTGGGTAACAACAGTCTTGAATTTCCTTCATTTGTACACAATCTGTTTGACTGTTGATTGGGGGATTCCAACCAATTTAGAGATGTCATGTAAACTTTTCCAGCTTTATAAACATCAACAACTCTTTTTCTGATGTCCTCGGACACCGCCTGTGTTCGAGATGTGTTATACATCCACAAATGTGTTGTATGTGTGATCAGGCTTTTTTCACAAAATAATTATTCCATCATTTTATCATTCTATCGTTGTTTACCCCAAAACAGTTTTTTACATAGAAAATATACAGCAATTCTACACTTCTTTTCAATATGCATTACGATTTTTCCATGATTATATCGAAGAGTCCTCAATGATTGATTTCAAATTTAGTTGCAACTAAAGACAGTACCTAAAATGAAGGCAGTACATATGAAACTTTGCGTAAGTTGGGTTTCCCTAGCAGCAGTAATATGATACATCTTGAAATGAATTTTATATGACACATCTTGAAAAGTAAAGAAATATAGAAAGGTAACTGCTTTCACTTTTACTTCTTTTTGTCAACTGTGCTCTGCTGTTCAGAAACAGATGAATGAAGATGGCTGGATTTGAGAGACCCCTGGATCAAGTGAGGGACTATATCCAGCACTTCAGCCTTGATAACTGTGCTTTTGGGAGCCAGGGCTATAACCGAGTTCTCCTACAGCTGTTTGGGTTTATGGGTCATGGCAAGTCCTCCCTCATCAACTCCTGCAAGTATGTATTACACAATGAAAACTATCACATTCATGCAAAAGCATCAGCTTCCAACAAGAGTGTCACTTACAGCAGAACAGCCTACCCACTCACTGACACCTTTATGATGGTGGATAACAGGGGGTGCTCTACATTCAACGCGTATGAGACTGGGGAAATTTATGCACAGCTGGGTAAGTGGCATTTGATCAAAACGTACTTGGCAGAATTGAAAATTGTTGTATTAAATTGCATAATTACTTTGTAACATCTGAGAACAATGGTTTAAATGTACAATAACATGGTACATTATCCCTTACAGTAAATGAGTTGTGCTTGAAGTTCCCTGTATAACTCTGCAACCTTGTACCTTTATATGGTCACAGAACTCCTCAGTGACTTCTAATATCCTTATCATTTACAGTAGGGGGTACATTATCCCTTATAATACATGAGTGATACTCAGAGTTCCCTGTATAACTCAGCCTGCAGCCTTGTGGCCTTCAATGTCATGAAACATATTTAAAGAATTCTGGTATTCTCATAATGTACATGAGTAGGTATGTTGTTAGTGTCTCCTATGTATAACCTACAACAAGTCTATGAATAATATTGTTCTGTTTGTGTAGGTAACTTTATTCCTCTAAATCAGAAGGTTCAGTGGACAAATGACTATGCAGCGATGATAAACAGACTGGAGGACTCCGAAATGGATCCTAATTTCACAGATTTTACTATTCCAGTGTTTGTTTACAGGTAAAATAAAGTGAATCTTGGTTATTCTCTTCCACATCTCACACTTGTCCACTTATCACTGTTGTCCTATTTTGCACGTTAGACATTCGTCTTCCAGTGCTTTATGTATCCGCACTGTTGGAGCAGGCATTAATGCTATATATATATATAAGTACTTGTGCTTGTTTGCAACTTGTGTCAGCCAGCCTGCTCTCATGAATTATGTAAACACATGTGCAAGGGAACCCTGAAAATTCAGTCAGCCAGAACCAGCAACAGGGCAAAGTACACCATTCAGTGGTCAAGGTAGCTACTACCAAGAAGAAAATCCAGTTTCAGCAGAGTCTTTTTGTTATTCTGTTTATGGAAATAAAAGAAAAAAAAACAGCCTTATTACTGATAAGTGTCAGGCACAGTTTAAAAGCACTCCAGAGATAATATTAGGACCCCTAAATGTTGGGAATTCCAATGTCATCCAAAAGCACCAAAAGGTACTTTAGCTCCAAAAGTAAACGTGCATGCATCATTTCTATAATGTCAAAATGTAGATAATTAAATACCCATAACAACCTGCATGCCTGACATTGTTGCAATGACCTCTTAAATGAAAGCCATTCCCCACCAATCAAACTGGAGATAAGCTGCACAAAGCCTAAACAAACACTATATAATGCTCGGGTACTCAACGGGGCTGAGATATTAATAATCAAGTGTCAAGATTGGATTTACTGATGTAAAAAAAACTCCAGTTTTTCCATGTTTGTTTTTCGAGCACCCACAGCTATTTTTTCCTGCCTTAATTTAGTAGTAGTATATATTGTAGAGGAAAAAAGGTCCAAAGGAAAACAGATGACGAACTCTGCATGTTTATTCACACCATAGACACAATGTCATCCAAGAAGACTTTTTTCTTTATTAAACACATGCGGTTATCATCCCAGAAATTCTAAAGCAACCAATTAGCAGGTAGCATTTACTGGTCACCTCCTACATTCCAATAGGGATATGGATGTATGCATAATCTATATGGCATTGGCCTGTAAGGTCCCGTCGAATGGGATGTCATTAGAGAACAGCATAACCTTCCTTTGCCAAATGTGTTTCACTCAACAATTAAGAAGCAGGCATAACCCTGCTGGGATGCTACATCTTATTGCTCCCTAAATACCACTATTAAAGACATCTTGGTACATGGTTCCTACACACCCTCAAGGATTAAACTGCCAGCTCAATCCAAACTTCTTTGCTGGAGGCACTTAAAGGAGACATATGTAGGATAAATTAAACACCCATAATTTTGTAGGCAATAATGAATACTATATGGTGATGGTTTTACTTTTGGGTGCAAATTACTAATGCCCCATTTATTTGAGCTCCCCATAGATGGTCTCTGGTCCCCGTCTGTGTTGTAAATGAGAGGTGGGCGTGTCCCACTAGTCCCTGCCAATCACAGCCCTGCAGTCACACAAGAAAAGACAGGCTTCAGTTCCCTATCAGGTCAGCCTAGCTGCTGATTGGTTCCGATCATACAGTGCAGAGTGCTGAGTGCCGCACAGCCAGACAATTCAGCAGGCAGGAACTGGAACAGATGGGTGGGACTAGTAGGGGTTTTGCAGAAATTTTCAATAAAGTAGCAAGAACATTATTTTTATACCTAAAAGAGTTTAATGCACTGGTGCATTGTTGCTGTTTACATAATATGTCTCTTTTAATAATGCAAGGCTCTTAAAACATACTAATTCATTTTTTGCACTTTTGAAGCAGTATTTAATTAGTGGGATCTCAGTCTAATAATTGGGGTGCAGATCCCTTGTGGAATCCATAGCGCTCTTGTGAGTTGATTAGAAATCTGAGATATATGCTATTACTTTCTCTACAGGTTCAGAAATACTGGGGAAGCGCAGGAGATAAAATCGTTTTTTAAATGTCCCGTTGCTCTGGTACCGATGATCAAAATTTGCGTGAATAAAAGGGATGGGACAGGGGCGACAAACGTCAGTAGGCCTAGGGGTGCCCACTATGTAAATCCAGCCCTGCCCAGGCTCGGACTGGGGGGCCCGGGGCCCACCGGGACTGCTGTCCAGGGGCCCCCCGCCCCCTACTAAAACCCGTCGGCCCAGCCGTTCGGCGTGCATGCGCAACAGCGGCGTTTGGGCGCAACAACGCCACTCGGCGCTGCGCATCACCGAAAATAAAAAAAAAATTTGCGATTGGAAATATCGAGAGAAGGGTTCTGGCCCGGCGGGGGCCCACGAGGGTCGGGGCCCACCAGGTTTTTTCCCGGTATCCCGCCGGGCCAGTCCGACACTGGCCCTGCCCCTATCTCTTCCTAAAATGTCAGAATTATCCTCTTCCCACACCTTGCCTCCTTTATTCTATGATTCATTTTGAGTTATAGATGAATCATACTTGATGTATCTAAATTCTATCTGACACATCGGCTACACTATAAGTCTCCTATATTCTATATACAGCTCAATAAAAAATTATCGAAAAGAAAAATAAGGCCCCAGCTCAACAATTTAACATTTTTTATTGTATGTGTTTTTGCAGTGTTAAAAAAGGCCTCGCTGAAGGGGAGAAGAAGGAGACAAAAGAATTCATTGAAAACTGCCGGAAAATGACAGGTGGGTTTTCTACAGGGATATCATTCATTTTATTTCTTCTAAGAAAAGCTCCTTGTGGAGCCTCTGAAATAATGTTGTCAGTAACGTAACTGCAGGGGCTGCAGTGGCTGAAATCATGCTAGTGCCCCAGAATCTGAGATGGCACTGTGGGCATAATGGGAATTATCTTTCATTACAAAATATGGTATGAATAGGTCACTGCACAAGGGAGTTTGATTAAGAAACTGGAGTGTTTGGTCATGGGTATATTTAGGCAGACAAAGGGGAACACCCCAAATTTGCAGTTGGGTCCATAAGTCTCTGGTTACAACATTGACTGTTACCATCACAAACACATTAGCAAATCATAGTTCTAATCTAGATATTCCTAGTCAGACCTGGATTTATGGGAAAGCCACAAAGGCCGTGCCCAGGGCAGCAAGATTTTAGGAGTAGCATGCAACCTAGCTGCAGGAGACATGCAGGACACTCTGGCTTAAGGGCTTCCAAATCAGAAATTCGAGCCTGTTCCCAGTAACTTATGGTACAAGAGTTGAAAGTATGTTACAATTTACAGAACCCTCTTTAGAGATGTTATGGACAAGGGCAGAAGGGCTTTGTCAGATCATAGATCATATTCTCTACATTCTACAGCCTTTCTTTTGTAGCTGAAATACAGTACTCTATGGTACATCTTGCAGAAACAAGGTGATTTTAAAACATTTGCCCGGAAAAAAGTGTGCCCTTGACTTCTTTTCAAATGTATCACTGGAGTTTGCTTTGCGCCAATCAGCACCCCCTTCCTTCCCAAATGGCTCAAAAGCTAGAATTCCCACCAAACTCTACACATTGTTTCATATTCTATATTAAAAAGAGAGTCATCAGAAAACCAACCTTTTTGGTAATGTTTTGTAAGTTCATCTTTTAAAATTGTCTTATACTATTTTATGTATTCATTTTTCATACAAAATAACCACAAGACATTAACATAGTATAAAAATGAAACACTATTAGAAGCTTGGTTGCTTACATTGCTTGGTTGGCTATAAACAGAGGATTTAGGCTTTTCTATTTTTTATAGAAACAATGTAATAATCAACAATTTTTCCCAGGCGTTTATCCAATTGTGGTTCTGACCCACAAAACCTCTGGTGACGTCTCACAAGCTAAAAAAGAGTTTGAACATATGGGAGTAGAGAAGATAATTAAGATAGAAAACTACACAAAGGAGGATCATGGCAGAACACAAGGGCGCCACAAGGAGATCTTACACTTTCTCTACAGCGCTCTGGAAGATGTCAACTTTCAAATGGGCTATAGGAGGAACCCAAGGAAAGAGAGGGTTGAGCGCAAGAAATTTCTGCTTACATTTCTGCATGAGAGAGAGTTGAAGCACAAATTGGAGCAAATGAGTATGCAAGTTTTGTAAAATTAACGAAACAAAGCACTGATCTGGGAGTATCACCAGCTTTATTGCTCAATGTACACTAACATTTTATAATCTCTGTAACATGATTGTTATTCTGGACACCCTCATGGCACAAAATTATCTAAAGCAAACCATGGCCTCCGCCTTGGATGTATAATTGTACCCTCTTAGTTCTTGAATCATTTACACTAGCCACATGTCTTATGTGAAACACTGGACATTCCACTTTTACTTTTTTTCTCAGTTGCTTTGATTTAATCGTTACGTTAGGTTTTCATGTACACAAAAGTGAAAAAAAAAAATACATTAACACATGACACACAAGTTGTGGAAGAGCAGTAGGAGGCATTTACCACAAATTATATGTCCATTGTGTGATACCATTTTTTTTTTTTTTGATGTATACACATGAAAGGTAGGCTATAAGCTGGATATGGATGATGACCAGATGGCAGTAACCATTACAATAAACAGAGTTCCTCCTTTGTATAAAGTAAACAGTTGGCAGGAATTGTGCTATGGATTTAACTATGGTTTTCCCAAACATGTTGCCTTCAAACCAAGTGGCCTTATTCTCTACTTCAGTTCCCCCTTTTTTGTATAATGACACTCCACTGACTTTAATCATTTATGTTGACAGAATAATCCTCACATACTGTATGCCTCACATGGTAGATCACCTAGACACAAAATTGCTCCTAAAACCTCATCGTCCAGCCCCCTAAACACAGGCATTAGGGGATGGCGATAGAACAGCCTAACATTTCTAGGACAGACAGTGATCTTCTAATGGATGGTATCATCGAGCCGCGTATACTGAAAACATATCTTTTTTTATGTTTTCTGACTTCCGTTATAGCCTGATAAAAAGGCTCCTTCTTTAAAAGAATTAGGGGGGCAAGAAGTGTTCCTTATCTAAACAAGGAACAACAGACCCTTCATTCATTAGAGTAAATGTGACATATATATATAAATGGATTAGCTGCCTCATACTACCTAAATGATTGAAAAATGAGTTGAAAAATATTTAATGTTTTGGAATGATTAGGGCAACTAAATCCTCAATTTGTCTTAATCTTAGACACTGTGTAGTATAATTGTATCCATTGTTTACTTCACAGGAATGAGTTTTGATGCACTTTATAAATGAGTATAAACAAAATATAAGAATTGCACTGATGATTTCAATAAATGACTATAGATTTGTTTGGTTTCCTCTTCATTGTCTAAATACTTTTATTTCATATATAGGTCATGACAGACTGTCTACAGAGCTGAAGTTTCTATTCAGCACTTTAGTACGATTTATGAAAATGTTTCTTAAAACTGGAAAAGTTTGAGCATGCATTAAAAACATTCATATTTTAAGGGTAGGCAATTTGTTTAATCACTGTTCACTTTGGGGATTGGTTGTCAACGTGTCAAGACTCAAGATTCAATCCCTGGTCTGTGTGATAATCGGACAGTGCACTCTCCTGCTGAGCCACTGGAGGCATTCAGAGTTCACCCTTCGAGGCTATCCATATAGATCATTGCTCTCTCTGTTTCCTCAGTCTCCTCCCTCATGCTCATTAAGGCCAGATGTCTACAATTTGGTAATTATTGTCCTATATATACAAGTTCCCTTCTGTCTCCCTTTGCTGGATCATTGATATTAGTTTGTGATCTTGCCCACATGCTTGTTTTATTAGGCAGTAAACTTGAGGGGGGGGGGGCACATGGGTCATAACTGTTGCTTTTGAATCTGAGCTGAATGCTGAGGATCAATTACAAACTCACTGAACAGTTATGTCCCATGTGGCCCCCCTTATAGTCACTGACTAACTCAGAGTTAGAGAGCTGAAAAGCAGGAAGTAGTGTTCTGGCTTTTATGTTAGACATCCAGTCACTCCAGTCTTTATACATTACATTTTTGGCTAACTAACTATATTAGATACATTTTTTATTTTGCACAGCCTGTCTATTTACCCAGTTTTTATTTTTATACTGAACTGTTCTTTTAAGAGGGGCTTGGATGATTTCTTATATCCAAGGCTACTGGGATCTCAAGATCTAAAGTTAATTAGTATAGGTATAGGTCAGGTATGTGTATATATGTGCACTGGATTTCATTACGAGGGGTTGAACTTGATGGACTTTGGTCTTTTCAACCCAACTTAACTATGTAACTATGTGTAAACTATTTTCTGTTTCCCAAAAGAATGTGATACAGCATTAAACTGCTTAGCGTGCCCCCTCTAAACACCAAAACATTTTATTAACACTTACATATCGGTATGGTATGATGGTATGATGGTATGAGGTATGATAAAAGCTGTCACCATTGGCACATTGCAATGAACATCTTCTGAAATATTTTGTGCCCCATTTCCTGGCTCTTCCTCAGAGAATAATACAATATTTAAAATTCACAACTTTATAGATATCCCCACTTCCAAGCAGTATCTTAAAGGGATTCCCTTAAAGACATATTCTCAAATATCACCCTTTAATGTTTTTTTTCTATAAAAAAGCTTGAAAATTAAAACAACCTATACTTACAGAGCAGAGAAACATGCAGAGAAACATGCATATTTACGTCACCCCTCTAAAGAGTTAGAATTAGTGATGGGCGAATTTGCGCTGTTTCGCTTCGCTGAAAAATTTGCGAAATTAGCAAAACGGCGAAAAATTTGTGAAACTGCGCCGGCATCCAAAAAACGGATGCCGGCGTCCATTTTTTTTTGACGCCGGCAAATTCTCGCCAGCTAATTTTCATAGCCGGCGGCAAATCACGCAAATTCGTGCCTGGCGAATAAATTCGCCCACCACTAGTTAGAATGTACCATTGTGATTGGATTATTGAAAGAGTTTATATGCCGAGAGCTTCCCACACCAGTCAGTTGAACTGAAGAAGCTGCTCGGATGAGTAGTGAAACGTCTTCATTGATTACTCAGCAAGTCCAGTTGTTTTAGAATTACATAGTTACAGTAGCCTTTGATTATGTCTGTCCAAGAAATCATCCAAGCCATTCTTATAGTCATTAACTGAATCAGCATCACAACATCACCCGGCAGTGCATTCCACAACCTCACTGTCCTGACTGTGAAGATCCCCCTACGTTGCTTCAAATGAAAGTTCTTTTCTTCTAGTCTGAAGGGGAGGCCTCTGGTACGGTGATCCACTTTATGGGTAAAAAGGTCCCCTGCCATTTGTCTATAATGTCCTCTAATGTACTTGTAAAGTGTAATCATGTCCCCTCACAAGCGCCTTTTTTCCAGAGAAAACAACCCCAACCTTGACAGTCTACCCTCATAATTTAACTCTTCCGTCCCTCTAACCAGTTTAGTTGCACTTAGTCTCTGCACTCTCTCCAGCTCATTTATATCCCTCTTAAGGACAGGAGTCCAAAACTGCCCCCATACTCCAGATGAGGCCTCACCAGGGACCTATAAAGAGGCATAATTATGTTTTCATCCCTTGAGTTAATGCCCTTTTTTATACAAGACAGAACTTTATTTGCTTTAGTAGCCACAGAATGACACTGCCCAGAATTAGACAACTTGTTATCTACAAAGACCCCTAGATCCTTCTCATTTAAGGAAACTCCCAACACACTGCCATTTAGTGTATAACTTGCATTTATATTATTTTTGCCAAAGTGCATAACCTGCATTTATCAACATTGAACCTCATTTTCCAGTTTGCTGCCCAGTTTTCCAGTTTAGACAGATCACTTTGCAAAGTAGCAGCATCCTGCATGGAACCTATAGTTCTGCACAATTTAGTATCATCTGCAAAAATAGAAACAGTACTTTCAATGCCCACCTCCAGGTCATTAATAAACAAGTTGAAAAGCAAGGGACCTAGTACAGAGCCCTGTGGTACTCCACTAACAACACTGGTCCAATTAGAAAATGTTCCATTTACCACCACTCTTTGTAGTCTATCTTTTAGCCAGTTCTCTAACCAGGTACAAATACTATGTTCCAGGCCAACATTCCTTAATTTAACCAGTAACCTTCTGTGTGGCTCTGTATCAAATGGTTATACTTACTTATATAAGATAAACCATGACCTGGATGAATGAAAATCTTCATAGTCATGAATATTCACATTGCTATTGAAAGTATCTTGAGATTGTTTCTAAAATACATAGTTCATTTAATGCGCTTATTCTCATTCACTACTATTTCATCTCACTCAAATATATCTTCCTATATTCAGTACTTCTGTTAATCTGTATGTATGTATTTCCCAATCTTTATTGAGACCCAATGCTTTTCGATTTTGTGAAGTCGCTTGATGTTTGCCAACTTCAGATGTCTTCAGAAAGCCAAAGTGACTCTTATGTTTTACCATCAGCGATTTACATTATTGCCAATGGTAAATGTTTTGTGGCCTGTTTTGTACAAAAAAAAATTGATAAGCCACAGAAAATTTTAAGAAATGTCAAAATGTTGTCATTTCATGATTTCTTTTGCAGTTCCTCTAAGTTTCACTCCTTTAACCACTGCATGTTTTTTCTTCTTTCACTGAATTCCTATCATTTAGTATAAATGGATAGGAAGCATGTGCCCAAAACTACACAACTTTAGCAATTATTTACATAGTTACATAGTAAAGACCTTCTGCCACAACTTCTTTCATTTTCGTTCAACCCAAGGAATTGGAATTACCTGAACATTCCAAAATGAAACATTCAACAAACCGATGTAATGTTGCGATACTATAGTTTCCAGGATACGCGAGTCTTCAGTGAGATGTGTAAACACAATGCATTTTGTGTGTAAACAATTGAATAGAAAACCATACACAGCATATTTATTAACAAACAGTGGCTAGCCAAAACAGGTCTGAGAAGGAATATCAAGACTTTTTTTTTTGTGTAAAGGTTTCCCTGTACATACAGTAGAAGTGGCACCGTCCCAGTTTGATCTCTCCCCATAGTACAAATAGATGAAATAAAAATGTGTACTCCTGGAACTGAAGGTGCAGCCCTGCTAAATGGATGCAGTTCTTGTGTTATTGAACACAACTATACCTATCCATGTACAATTTGCACAGGTAAATGTACTATAAGCACAACCAATAGTGATGGGCGAAAAATTCACGGAAAAATTGTGAAATCAGAACATTTCACGAAAAAATTGTGAAATTCTGACATTTTCACAATAAAATCTTGAAAATCTGACATTTTCATGAAAAATCATGAAAATCGGAAACCGACGTTGGCGTTAAAGTAAATGGGCGTCCGAATAGTGTTGATGTGCGCCGATGTTGACGCAAGTGACTTTCCAAAAATGTTGACACCATCGAATTTTTGCAGAAGTTTCACGAATGTGTTCGCCTGCGGCGAAACACGGAACTTTGCCGCAAATTCATGCCAGGCAAGTTTATTAACAACCAATTCTAAACAGTTGATACATTAAACATCACAGAATATTGTTACATATTATGAAGGTTTAGGTATGCTGGAAGCCATACAATTTTTCCCAAACTTTTCCCCAAATCTCCACAGCCAGCGGCTGCATTCATATGCAAAATAATTATTGAAGCAGAATCCCAGCGGATCTGTATCAATCTGACTCCAATCTGACTCTTTGTTCCTGCAACTGGAGTTGGAAGCTTTAAGTTTCCCAGCACTGAACAAGTCTGTCCTTTATCCCCATGTCTGATTCCAGTCTCATATAATGAAGAATAAAATGATATAATTATCTCTATATGTAACATAACAGCAAGATGTCTGATATAGTTGCAACCCTATTGACACTCCTTCTGTCTATGTTACACTCCGTGTTTGGCGTTCACCTGATGGCACGGGACACAGTAATGATGTACACCCAGACTATAGTAAACAAAATAACTTTAATAAATTTATCTAAAAATCAATGGCCAACCAATACAAGCAGCACTCCTAACAAGGTGGTAATAGGGGCCTCCCTAACTAACGATGCAGATGCAAACAGTCTGACTAATTATTTGGGCCCATAGGCAACTCCCTGATCTCTTTCTATGCCCACTGTGTGGCTTTCTGAAGCCCTGAGATCACTGTGCAGCGGTTTGTTAGGCAATAACTTACAGCAGACAGACAAAGGTTCAGTGCTTGCTCCAGTACAGGGGCTGCTGTAGGAGGGTGGAAAATGCAGGGATGTTGCACTGCCTCCCTAAATAGTGCTGGGACCCAACATTCTTATTTTGCAGTTCTTTTGCATTTATAATGAAGTTTTTGATCAGTAGAATATATATATATATATATATAACTTTTCTGGCAACTTCTATATAAAACTAGGGGGCACTGGCTGGGTTACAACACCTGTAAAGTATTCAATAATGGCAAAAAATAAGCCTAGTATCAAAACACCATATCACTACTCCTCCCAATTAAACATTCCACAAATAGCTCGAATGTTGCGATACTATGGTTTCCAGATGGTTTCCAGGATACCTGAGCATTTAATGAGATGTGTAAACATAGTGTGCCTTGCTAATTGTTTTTGGTCTCTTCCCATAGTAAATAGACTAAATATATATCCCCTCTCAACTGGGTTCAGACATTTTAGGGATCTTTAACTACTGCAATTAAGATTGTGGATGTATGCAGTGCTGTTGCATCCATCTTCTGCTCTGAGTTTCACACAGATATTCAACAATTATGGATCCACACACACCAGTTTTTCTGCAGTGGGGAAACCCCCTTTCTTTTATTTATATTCACCATCAATATCAACGTTTCAGGGGGTACAACCTCCTTTCGTCAGGATATAAGTCCAAATGTGAAAAAACACCTTTATAGGCTTAACTCCGCCTACAACATTACATGTGATCTAATTAACATTTTACCTTAATACCCCCTTCAGATTTTTCCCCACTGCAGAAAAACTCGTGTGTGCGGATCGATAATTGTTGAATTGCTGTTGCTGAGAGGCCTTGTCGGGTCGGCGGATAACCAGCACCACTAGAGCAGCGAAAGTGAGTAAAGTTCTGGGTGTGCGGTGGAAATACTACAATACTATTGCACACAGATATGCCTATTCATGCAGGGAAACCTTTGAAGCCACTGCCACCTCGAAGGCACAGTTGCGTCTGATTCAGTAAAATGTATAATTGCTTGTTTTGTGATGCATTACTACATTAATGTCAGTTGCCATTCCCCCTCACAGCCACAACACTGGGGCACTATGAATAAACTAACAATTTTAAAAAAAACTTGAAACTCCAAATTTTAAAAAATCTTGATTGAATATCATGGAAAAAAACTTGAATACCTTGAATTTGTGAGTTAACAAGCTCAAAAGAACTCGAAAAACTTTAAAAATGGGCTTGAATTGTGCATAGGACAACTCCCATTGACTTTTGGATGAACTCCCAATCATTTAGATGCCGATTTACATTTACGTTTTTCAAGTTTTTTTGTGCTTAATAAATACCAAACATTTAAGTTTTTGAATTATAATTTGAATTTGTGAGTTTTTGTGCAAAACATTTTGAATCATGGCTAAAATTCAAATTCGAGCCTTGATGAATCACCCCATAGTGTATGACTATGAAGATTTTCATTCATCCAGGTCATGGTATGTCTAATATAAGTAAATTGAAAAAACAACAATAATTTTATTGAAGACGTTTCACTGCTCATCCGAGCAGCTTCTTCAGTTCAACTGACTGGTGTGGGAAGTTCTCGGCATATAAACTCTTCCACTAATCCATTTACAATGGCACATTGTAACTCTTCAAAGAGGTGACATCTGAAGAAACTCACAGAGGTGTTGATTCTGTGTAGTTACTGTGATAGGATTATCCAATGTGTCATGCAACTCTTATAAACAGGTGTTACTTGTGAGAGTTGCATGAATGGATGTGTGAAGTGTTCTGAAACCGCCGGGGTACAGATGTTAGAACAGCATTGTATGTAGCAGACAGGTGGTGTCGAAGGCCCCCACCTCTGTTCAGAGATGGTCTCTCCACCTTGACATGAATCGCCTCTTTCACGCCTCGTTCAAACCAGCGGTCTTTTTTATCCAAGATTTGGACCTTGCTGTCTTCAAAGGAGTGTCCCTTGTCTTTTAGGTGTAGAAAGAGTCGAGCCGAGTCTTACCCTGTAGAGTTTGCCTTCCTATGCTGATCCATTTGCTCAGTTGTTTTGTCTCTCCAAAGAATAGCGAGTTTAGAGTAGCGAGGAGTGCACTGATCTATGCATTAACATATCTTAGAGTTGATAAATAACTTGAGAATTTTCATGCATTATATACAAGAAAGGGATGGAAGTCTCTTTGGACTTCCATTACTGGGGCTTTTAGATTTAACAATTCATTATCCACCCTGAAATGCGGATATGTTTCTGGAAGTAAGGATTTGGAAAGATAATAATACTCAGCACTGCCGCAGAGCACTACTAGTCCATAGATGAGAATAGTTTCTGAACTCTTGCTTATTTTGATCTTAGGAGACTACAAGTTGTTGGTGCAACTAACAGAAGAGGTGACTGAGGCCTAGGTCATTGTGTTGCTCTATAAGGATTTGTGGAGCTATGTTGGTCTTTGTTGTGTTACTTTCTGTCACTCAGATAAGGGTCTGTTTATTGTTTTTCTTATACATATTCTGAACTGAGGAGGCAACTGCAGTTACCCTGTAACTAGAAGAATCTATTTCAAATTCATGTGATTTGAACCAATGTATAATCTCAATAATATAATAATTAACATTTAAGAATGCTACTGATTCAACCTCACAATCTATTCTAGGTCTATTCTAGGTATATTCTGTTCTTCTGGGGAATACAGTATTTACTAACATTTGAATTTCTATTTTTTTCACAAATCTAATTTTTTTTTCTCTAAAAATCAGTGTTTTTTTATTTCTCTAAAACTTGAAGAATTCTCAATTTATAAAGTGTAACAACCAAGAAAAACTCTAATGCAAAACTCTGGCAAGTAAAAGCAGTGAAGGTCCTATAATAATCAGTAGGAAGTGTGTTGATCCTATTGGACCTCTTTTTTAGCCATTCTGACTTTTAAAGCCATTCTGACTTCTCTGCTAGTACTTGTTCAAAAACTTGAATTGCTTTTATTTTTCTAGGTTTTTTTTTTTTTAGCACATTGTTCAGTATTTTTTTTTTGCTTGTACTTTTTATATTCAGATTTTTTGATGAATTGCATGGTTTTATAGAAAAAACTTTAAAACCACTGAAATTTGAATGTTGATAAATGGACCTCCATATGGCCCTCAGCCAAACGCCTCCATGTGACACTACAAAAGAGGATAAAGAGCTGAGCATGCTCGCTGACCAGGATAAAAGCATTTGGTCTCTCTTTTCTCAAATCCATCTAAGGACACACAAACCACATCTTTGTGAGTAGACGAATAACTAGAAAACATTTTATTTTTCACTTTTACTGTTCTTTAAAGGTATATTCATTTATTTGGGATATTTGGGTTACAGAAATAGCACGTACATTTGAATTATATTCTTAAAATGTACTACATTTTGTTGCGGATATATTTATTAAGTGTTTATTATTTTATTGTAACAATAATATATCTATTTAAGCAAAGCTCGAGTATTCACAAACTCAAACATTTGATATCTCAGCATTAGGATCTAGCCATGATAATAATGACAATATCGTTTTTTTCAATGCAAGTTCACATATGAAGAGGCATACACGTCACTTCTTTCTATGATCACCTTTAGTGATGGGCGAATTTGTGCCGTTTCGCTTCGCCGAAAAATTTGCGAATTTCGGGCGAAATTCGCAAAACGGCGAAAAATTCGCAAAACGGCGCCGGCGTCTCGTTTTTGACGCCGGCGCCCGTTTTTCCGACGCCGGCACCCGTTTTTGACGTCCGTTTTTTCGGAAAAATTTTTTGGACGCCGGCGAATTTTTTCCGCGAATTTTCACGGGCGTTTTGCAAATTTATTCGCTGGCGGCCGAATAAATTTGGCCGAATAAATTCGCCCATCACTAATCACCTTGCTTTGTCCCAGACTTTGGTCATCAGATCTCCTTGGCTGATGCTGAGAGCAGAATGTTCATGGCCCCATCCTAGACTCTTCCACCCGCTGCTTCAGTCTGAATATCTCCAAGCTCTGCTTTTCCTTTAGCTCTTCAATCTGTTGTTTCATGTAGGCTAACTCTGATGTTTATGATTCATTGTGAATATTGTCATTTGTTCCTTCCATACCTCTTCTAACTCTTGCTTCAAGTAGACTGCCTCTCTGGGCAATTGCTTCAGAATGTGATCAAACTTTTGCCAAGAAATATTAATTGGTTTCCCGGTTATTTCTAAATCCCTGTAAATGGGATCAGAGAAACTTGTCGTGGCCACAGGCGATTTGGAGACACCATGTCCTTCTCTGTTCAAAGGAAATTCAGTAGAATCACTACCATCTTGGGGAAAAAAGAATATAAGTGTAACATAACTATTTTTTATTTTTAGATAACACTTTATGGTGCTTTTTTCCATTTAACAATACTACATGTTTGCTAGTTCATAGTATGGGTCATTGTAAAATGAGAAGCCTTCACCCTTTCAGTCCTGTCATATTAAAGTATAATGTTAAATTAAAACACCACTCCATTTGAAAATGACTGTTGGAGAAAATGAAGGGTCTGAAATAAAGCTTGCTACTGTGCCATTTAATTATTGTCCTTGTGCCCCCAAGTGAATAAGGTGTTTTAGGTATAACACTACTAAATTGTTCTTTATTTCTTCCTCATCCCATTGGAGATATAAGGATTAATGAAGCACCATATATCTGGCCAGAAGATCTTGGACTAACATTTTATATGGGGTTGTTCTACAGTACATTGACATAACATTTTGTTTTGGTCACAGGACTGTAAGCTGTTTAATACTGTACACCATCCACTGGGTGCAAAATTTCCATCATCTGTACTTTTTTAGTTTATTTGGCAAGAGATATATAATATAGAGTTTTTAATTAATTTAATTTAGAGTTTTTTGTTCTAACATATTTTTAGTGAAGCTACGGCTATTCTACCGTATTTTAATAAATGTACCACTGGTTTCCAAGCTTTTTTTGAGTGCCTCCAATTTATTCCTTATAGTGTGAGATGAATAAATTCTGTCCTTCTTTTCTATTTCATGGAAGAGGAGAAGTTCTTGAGAATATTGTCCAATGCTTGGCTGTTCATGGATTATATTTTTCTGCACCTGAAAACTGCTATCTTTCAAGCCATCGAGGACCACAATAACTTTTTTCGTTGCCTACAAAAAAAATTTATAAATATTTTGATATATGAAAAAAGGAAACTTGTTTTAAAATTCTTAAGATTAAACTATGCAGGAAAATATTGAAAAGTCAAACAACGATGGACCTATTAATTAAAATTTCAGATTTTTCTCTGCAATATAGAAAAGTAAGGGAAAAATGTATTCTTAAATTTTTTTCAAATTCTAATTTTCTGACCTTGAACTTTCAAGAGTTTAAAATATTCAATGTATTTTTTTCATTTTTTTAGTCAAATTTGTAAAATTAGAAAACTTAAATTCTACTTGCAATTGAGTTTCTTGTTTGTGAATTAGCAAGATTGAGAAGTTCTGATCAATAAATATTACTATATATTTTTATTTAGAAATGTATACCAATAATTTTCCAACTTCTTTTCCCCACTTGACTGTGAAATGTTTTTGATAGGAAAGTCTTGATAATAATATATTTCTACTTTTCATATGCTTTTGTAAGATTTTCAGTAGCAGCTGTGGCATTGGCTTGTCCATCAAATGATCTCCTCACTCTCTGTACATATGTAACATCTGGCTTTCACTAATTTACTTGATGAAAATGCCTACCCTAGTGTAGCATATTTAAATCTGTCAAAAGTAGCAGATCTTAGAAACAGTATTAACACACCCAAGAGAACATAGTACAGTAGCATATATCCTCTTATTAGAAACTCAAAATTTAAAATTACTGAAGTCTTGCAGTTTTTAAATGTCCTTTCCTTATTGATCTTTGGAATCAGGAGGAGAAGAGATGAGCAGTCAGTGATGGTGGGATCTGTACTTAGGATTCTCTCAATTTGTTTCATGTTTTTTTGATCCACATCATCCAACACAACCATAACATTCTGCTTGCCTATGTGACAAGAGTACACTCTGTGAGACCGAATGAGAAAAGATGTTTTTGATTGCTATATTTCCAATGGTCTCCTATAGACTGTGATGTTGGAAAAGCTGCAGTAACACTTTCACTTTCATTCTTAGTAACGTCTTAAACAGTAGCTGTTGTTGTCAGAGTGTCTGTTTAACATGTAATTTGAAGCTTTATAGCACGGAAAGCATGCATGTGACTGTTTTAACTGATCCTTCAATGTAGAGGGTCAAACTAATCCACATAAAAGTGAGATACACAGCCTCTGGGAAGGGAGTGTGACTGTGGGATAGCAGGTATAGTAGGGAGAGATGGTGTCTATAGTAACAGTGGATAATAGTCTCTGGGAAGGGAGTGTGTCTGTGGGATAGCAGGTATAGTAGGGAGAGATGTGTCTATAGTAACAGTGGATAATAGTCTCTGGGAAGGGAGTGTGACTGTGGGATAGCAGGTATAGTAGGGAGAGATGGTGTCTATAGTAACAGTGGATAATAGTCTCTGGGAAGGGAGTGTGACTGTGGGATAGCAGGTATAGTAGGGAGAGATGGTGCCTATAGTAACAGTGGATAATAGTCTCTGGAAAGGGAGTGGGACTGTGGGATAGCAGGTATAGTAGGGAGAGATGTGTCTATAGTAACAGTGGATAATAGTCTCTGGGAAGGGAGTGTGTCTGTGGGATAGCAGGTATAGTAGGGAGAGATGTGTCTATAGTAACAGTGGATAATAGTCTCTGGGAAGGGAGTGTGACTGTGGGATAGCAGGTATAGTAGGGAGAGATGGTGCCTATAGTAACAGTGGATAATAGTCTCTGGGAAGGGAGTGTGACTGTGGGATAGCAGGTATAGTAGGGAGAGATGCTGCCTATAGTAACAGTGGGATAATAGTCTCTGGGAAGGGGGTGTGACTGTGGGATAGCAGGTATAGTAGGGAGAGATGATGCCTATAGTAACAGTGGATAATAGTCTCTGGGAAGGGAGTGTGACTGTGGGATAGCAGGTATAGTAGGGAGAGATGGTGCCTATAGTAACAGTGGATAATAGTCTCTGGGAAGGGAGTGTGACTGTTGGATAGCAGGTATAGTAGGGAGAGATGGTGCCTATAGTAACAGTGGATAATAGTCTCTGGGAAGGGAGTGTGACTGTGGGATAGCAGGTATAGTAGGGAGAGATGGTGTCTATAGTAACAGTGGATAATAGTCTCTGGGAAGGGAGTGTGACTGTGGGATAGCAGGTATAGTAGGGAGAGATGGTGCCTATAGTAACAGTGGATAATAGTCTCTGGGAAGGGAGTGTGACTGTGGAATAGCAGGTATAGTAGGGAGAGATAGTGCCTATAGTAACAGTGGGATAATAGTCTCTGGGAAGGGAGTGTGACTGTGGGATAGCAGGTATAGTAGGGAGAGATGGTGTCTATAGTAACAGTGGATAATAGTCTCTGGGAAGGGAGTGTGACTGTGGGATAGCAGGTATAGTAGGGAGAGATGGTGCCTATAGTAACAGTGGATAATAGTCTCTGGGAAGGGAGTGTGACTGTGGAATAGCAGGTATAGTAGGGAGAGATAGTGCCTATAGTAACAGTGGATAATAGCCTCTGGGAAGGGAGTGTGACTGTGGGATAGCAGGTATGGTGCCTATAGTAACAGTGGGATAATAGTCTCTGGGAAGGGAGTGTGACTGTGGGATAGCAGGTATAGTAGGGAGAGATGGTGCCTATAGTAACAGTGGATAATAGTCTCTGGGAAGGGAGTGTGACTGTGGGATAGCAGGTATAGTAGGGAGAGATGGTGTCTATAGTAACAGTGGATAATAGTCTCTGGGAAGGGAGTGTGACTGTGGGATAGCAGGTATAGTAGGGAGAGATGGTGCCTATAGTAACAGTGGGATAATAGTCTCTGGGAAGGGAGTGTGACTGTGGGATAGCAGGTATAGTAGGGAGAGATGGTGTCTATAGTAACAGTGGATAATAGTCTCTGGGAAGGGAGTGTGACTGTTGGATAGCAGGTATAGTAGGGAGAGATGGTGCCTATAGTAACAGTGGATAATAGTCTCTGGGAAGGGAGTGTGACTGTGGGATAGCAGGTATAGTAAGGAGAGATGGTGTCTATAGTAACAGTGGATAATAGTCTCTGGGAAGGGAGTGTGACTGTGGGATAGCAGGTATAGTAGGGAGAGATTGTGTCTATAGTAACAGTGGGATAAAAGTCTCTGGGAAGGGGGTGTGACTGTGGGATAGCAGGTATAGTAGGGAGAGATGGTGTCTATAGTAACAGTGGATAATAGTCTCTGGGAAGGGAGTGTGACTGTGGGATAGCAGGTATAGTAGGGAGAGATGGTGTCTATAGTAACAGTGGATAATAGTCTCTGGGAAGGGAGTGTGACTGTGGGATAGCAGGTATAGTAGGGAGAGATGGTGCTTATAGTAACAGTGGGATAACAGTCTCTGGAAGCTGTGTAGAGGCAGTGGGATGAAGTAAAGTAGACATGGTTTAACATGTTTACTTACTTTGAATCAGGGCTGGAACTAGGTATAGGCAGAAGAGGCATGTGCCTAAGGTGCAAGAAGTGGGGGCGCCAAGCACGTACCTCTTCTTTCACCTACCCCTGGTCTGGACCCTTGTTCCCCCACCGGCACTCTGCAAAATAAGGAATGAATTAAAAGCACTGGAACTTTATAAACAAATTTATTGATTGGAACGAGATTTTCCTCATATAGTTAAAAATGCCTTTAAGACAAACAATTGATTGGTGGTATATTATAATTGATTGAATGAATTAATTGATAGTGAATCATGGAGTGTGATTAATATAATTAATGAATCACTTAGAGGTGATAAATAGGCACTTGACACTTTATAATTAATAAACTGAATGCATTCCTAGAAAGCACTATGAAGCTATACAATTAATATAAGTTAGTAAATTGATGGTACAGAGGTATTGAATTCATTATAAAGGGGAAATAACCAACTGATTCAGTAATATATTGGTTGAAGTGTTGGACTTTAAAGGAAAACTATACCCCCAAAATTAATACTTAAGCAACAGACAGTTTTTATCAAATTAAGTGACTATCAAAGATCTTAACAAACTGGAATATATATTTAAGTAAATATTGACCTTTTACATCTCTTGCCTTGAACTACCACCATTTTGTTATGGTCTGTGTGCTGCCTCAGAGATCACCTGACCAGAAATACTGCAGCTCTAACTGTAACAGGAAGAGATCACCTGACCAGAAATACTGCAGCTCTATTTGCAATAGGAAGAGATCACCTGACCAGAAATACTGCAGCTCTATTTGCAACAGGAAGAAGTGTGGAAGCAAAAGACAGAACTCTGTCTGTTAATTGGCTCATGTGACCTAACATGTATGGTTTGTGTGTGTGCACCGTGAATTGCAGGATCCTAGGGGGCGGGCCTTATTTTTTAAAATGGCAATTTTCTATTTATGATTACCCAATGGCAGAAACTACTAAAAAAGTATATTATTCTGAAAATGGTTTATTTACATGAAGCAGGGTTTTAGATATGAACTCATGAATTCAATATATTTTTAGAGACCTACACTGTTTGGGGGGTATAGTTTTCCTTTAACTTCCAAAAAAAACCCCAACGGGTTTGACTAAGTATAGTCTACAAGTTGGCATAAAAAACAAGGAGAAATCACACAGTCACAAACAAGGTGTCTTTTCTATATCTTCTCTATTTTTTAAAAGGTGTTGTCAATATTCATTGAGTGTCTGAAGGTTTTAAGGTTACTCATATTGTGAAGAGTTAATTTAATTGTTCTAATAAAAATTCCTACACACATGCAATACTTTTTGAAGACTTTTCCCTAATGCCCTAGTTGATAGTATTAGGCAAGTTGTAACTTGCTATGATGGCTTGTTTTCTTTGTAAATACTACCCAGTTTATTTAATTACCCAGGAAACTGATCCTGGCTTATTTTCCAGCTGGCATATTGTCCTCATGGCATGCGGAGTGTTCTCAAAGGATCAGTTCTTATTGGGTCAAAATTAACTTTGGGGGGGTTGTGGATGCACACCTGAGGCCAATTTCAAAAAGTTTAAAGCCCTGTCTAAATGATTCAAGTAAATATGCAAGTGCATGTAATTTTGAAACAGGGTTTTTATTGTTACCTTGACGTGGTATGGTGGCTTATCAATATTATGATCATAACTTTGTAACAAAAAAACCCTGTTTCAAAATTACATGCACTTGCATATTTACTTGAATTACTTAGACAGGGCTTTATACTTTTTGAAATTGGCCTTAGGTGTGCATCCACAATCTCCCCTAGTTTCAAAATTAACTTTAACAGCTTGACATTTGAAACCTTCCTTAAAACCTCAATTTCTGCTAAAGTTTTGATGATTTGTGCCCTCAAGCTTAGCTTCTCAACAGTATCCCAGAACACACTGAGCATGTGTAGTGTCACTCAAAAGGTGCCCCGACAAAATCAGAAGATGGGGAGCAGGGCCGGAACTAGGGGTAGGCAGAAGAGGCAGCTGCCTAGGGCGCAACGACTGGGGGGCGCTGGGCAGCTACCTCTTCTGCTAACCTCTAGAACGGACTTGGCACTGGATTTGCACCGGTAAATGGTGCTGTGTGGGTGGTTTTGAAAAGAGCCTTTGGGTGCGAGTGGATCAGTAGTCGGGGGGAGGGAGAGGAGCAGATTTAGCCGCCGAAGCAGTAGAGAGTGCAGCCCTGGCGCTTCAGAGCCTTAACGACATGCATAGTGGTAACTGGACTTGCGCCGGTGAATGGTGCTTGTGCGCATGCGCAAAAAATGCCTATGACGCGCATGTGCACAAGAATGCTGCTGACGCGCATGCACACAAGAATGCGACTGCACGCACACACAAACGCCGATGCTGCCGCGCATGCACAAGATATGATGATGGGGGGCGCCCTGACTGACTGGGCTGCCTAGGGCGCCCGGCTGGCAAGGGCCGCCTCTGATGGGGAGCTGCGGTTGATAATGTTAAAGGAATTGTTCAATGTAAAAATAAAAACTAGGTAAAAAAAATAATAGCCAGAACACTACTTCCTGCTTTTCAGCTTTCTTGGTTTACACCAACTGGTTACCCTGGTTACCAGTAACCAATCAGAGACTTGAGGGGGGGCCACATGGGTCATATCTGTTGCTTTTGAATCTGAACTGAATGCTGAGGATCAATTGCAACTCACTGACCAGTTATGTCCCATGTGGCCCCCCTTACAGTCGCTGACTAACTCAGAGTTAGAGAGCTGAAAAGCAGGAAGTAGTGTTCTGGCTGTTTTATTAGACATCCAGTCACTTCAGCCTTTATACATTACATTTTTGGCTAACTAACTATATTAGAAGCATTTTTTATCTTGCGCAGCCTATCTATTTACCCAGTTTTTATTTTTACACTGAACTGTTCCTTTAAGTTCCGTTGAACCTTTGGTTTGGTACAGTAAGATCAGCATAGAAGATAAAAACAGGTTTTAGGTCTTCTTAAGAGCAAAGGAGGCAATCATTTTTTCAACACTGTCCCCCAGGTCCATTTACTATATATCAGGTGTATATTTTCTCCGGACAGCACAGTTTTTCAAATAAATGGTGTGTGATCACCATGTCATAACCCTGCCCTGACATCATGGGCACGCCCCCAGATCAGTTTATATACCTACACATTCTTTTGCTGCCCCCTATTGGCCAAGGTCACGTTGCAAGCTCTGTATTTCCTTGTTTGTAAAAACCCTCCTATTTCCATTCCTCATGAGTGATGTCAGTTCCTCCCATCATCCTTTTGTGTTCCTGCCTTTCATGGGTGAGGACCTGCTCCAAAGGTTAGGAAGGAAAATATTCCTTTTGACCTCCAACATTTGTCCATCCACCCCCAAATAAAAGTGGATGTATTTGCTGCAGAACAAATAAAGTTTTTTCAAAATTAGTTACGCTATATGTAGTATGCAGTTCCTTAAATTTTGTTTTCAACTAATGTTTGTATTTATTTGTCTGTTTTCCAAAACACATTTTATTGATTAAATAATTTGCATTAGTCAAACTCACAAACTGGTTAAACACGTTGTCATCATCAGAATTAACTATTAATGCTCAAACAATACTAAAAACAATAAAAAGCAGTAAAACCCCACACTACCTTACTAAAATTAAATGAGATCTTATTATATAAGTGCTTAGTGCTATTATAATCATATGCTTAGTTCTCAATCAATTTAACTCCAACATGTAATTAATGGTGTTTCAATCGATTGTGTTATATACAAATAATTAAAATGATTAAAGTGCTATAAATTAGGTGCTGTGACTTTGAATAAAATGTATCTACACACAATTGATGAATAATCTAAAAGTTCATGGTTCTTATATGAATTAAATAAGGTGCTAGTGCTGTAGTTATAATTTTAAAGATTATTCATCAATCGTGTGTAGATACATTTTATTCAAAGTCTCAGCACCTAATTTATAGCACTTTAATCATTTTAATTATTTGTATATAACACAATCGATTGAAATACCATTAATGGTATGTTGGTGCTAAATTGATTGAGAACTAAGCATATGATTATAATAGCACTAAGCACTTATATAATTAGATCTCAATTAATTTTAGTAAGGTAGTGTGGGGTTTTACTGCTTTTTCTTGTTTTTAATATCCCTATTCTGGTTTATATCCCTCTACACAGCCTGAAATTGGGTAATACAAGTGAGTGAACATTAATTACAAGTGAACTATATTTTTGTTTGTGATAATGATCAAACAATGTAAATGTCTCCACAGCGAAGGATATTTCCTTTCTGAAACTGCATTTGCCCAGCAATGCAGGGCTCCTGTTTTTTGGAAATCTGATTTTTCTCAGACTTTTTTTATATCAAACTGTCTGATGGTGAGAGAAGACTTATAACTGCCCCTTCAACCTTGTGATTCAATTTGGATACCTCCATGTGATGAACCTTCTTAAACTGTTCAAATTGCTGGTTCAGGTTGGTTATAGTTTATTTTGGAAACCTGTGATCTTTGTTCTTAAACTCATCCATCTGTTGTTTCAGGTTGACCATATCTGATTGATGTTTCTGACTCAGTGTGGAAATCTCCGCATGATATCCCTTCTTAAACTCATCCAACTGTTGTCTTAGGGTGGCAATCTCTGATTGGTGTTTCTGGCTCAGTGTGGAAATCTCCATGTGATGTTCCTTCTTAACTTCATCAAATTGTTCCTTTAGGGTGGTTATCTCTGTGAGTAGTTGCTTCAAAGTCTGATCTAGCTTTTGCCCTAAAACTGTATTGATGGGTCCCCCAACTGAATTCATATTCTGGGAAGCAGGACCAAAGAACTTTGCTCTGGAAACAGCAGATGGGAAGACACTAGCTTCCATAAAATTACTGCCACCTTGAGGAACAAAGCAAGAGAAGTGCAAAATAATTATAAACATTTATATACGTAAATATATTACAAAATACGCTGGCACTTATATTATTACAAATCTTATTATATATATTGAAAAATGTAAAAACATGTGATGTTTTGGTACTCACTTCCCTTATATCAAACATGATGAGCAAAAACATTTCTTAAAGGTCAACAAAGCTATACAAATTATAGTCACAAATCACAGGGTTCTCTCTTATTAAGACCTGGCGGCATCCAATTAGCTGAGGGCTCCTCCCGAGGTGAAAGGCAGCTGTTAAAGGCAGCAGCAAGAGCCGAGACCAGGGAGCCTAGCATTGGTTCTGGATTTAGGGTGCCAAACGTGACAGTATGAATCCAAAATGCTTCAAGCTTCTTTAAAAATAATGATATAATAATACAAGATATGCTAGCTAAATTGGATGTTGGGACTTTGAGGAAAGAGAAGCAAATGACATTGGCTCCTAGAAAGGATGGAATTTATCCCTGTTTTGGATGTGCACAATGTGGGAAGTTTTTACATTTTTCAATATATGCAAGAGTCAAAATAATATGAGTAGTGGTGTTTTTTCGTTTTCTACATGTTTTGTACCTGTGGTGAAAGTGTTACACCTTGCTGTATATATATATATATATATATATATATATATATATATATATATATATATATATATATATATATATATTGTATTGTAAATTGGACAACAAAAAAACGCACTCACAGGACTTGTTAGGTGAAAAATAAAAAATAATTTATTGCAACATTTCAGCTCCTAAACTCGAGCCTTCTTCAGGTGGTGTCATATATATATATATATACACCATCCATATCTGTGGCAATTCATTAAAGGTAAGCCGTAAATGGACAACATATGCCCTGGTCCAATGTCCCGTAGCAACCAATTAAATGTTTATTTTCATCATTATCATTCTTACTGTACTATACCAAGAAAGCCAACTGCTGTTTGATTGCCATGGGTTATTGGACCAATGTAAATTTATAAACTTTGCACAAGGCAGATTGGTTTGCAAAGTAAATAGATTTGCCCTGTGTATAATTATATTTATAAAGCTGAATAAGTGTGGTGCAAACAGAATTGCAATTTTATTTTTCACAATGCGAATGTCTGTAAGAGCTTTTTAAATATGTAAAAAATTGCAAAATTGTGAATATTTATGTGCACACTCTGCAACTAAATTCCGGCACAACTTTGGTGGCGGAGAAAATATTCGCAAAACAGTATTGCAAAGTGTGATTTTAAGTTATGCTATTTTTACGCACAGCAACCTCGCAAATTGGGTGCACTAGCGCAAACTCCCGTCTCATTTGTGAGCCATTTGCGAAAATTTATTCACAATGCGAATTTGCAAAAACCAGAAAGACGGGCACAGCAGTGAAATATTTTTGCATTCCAGAAATAGCATTGGCAATACAACTATTTGTGAATAAATATGCGATGTGTGAACTTTATAAATGACCCCCTTTGAATCTCAAACAGAACTGTCAAAATAGGTGGATTATCATCCTAAATCTCCCCAAACCTGTTTGCCTAAAAAATGTCCACCAGTAGAAAATCACTGGTGAAGAAACTGTTGATGTAAAGTAACACTTACCTACCCACTGCCCATGCCTGCCAAATACACTATGCAGGAAATAAGGGAGACTTTGCTGTTTTCATTTTATGAACTTACAACTGGTCTCCAGAGCTTTTTTGAGTATCCCTTGCTTCTCCTGCATAGTGTGAGATTTATTAATTCCTTCATTCTTTTCTGTTTCACTGAAGAGGAGGAGTGCTTCGGAATATCTCTCAGTGTTTGGCTGTTCATGGAGTATACTCTTCTTCTCCTGAGAACTGCTGTCTTTTAAATCATCAAGGATCACAATTACTTTCTCTTTTCCTACAAATACAAATTCCATAATAAAAATAAATAAGCTAGGTCCACTCAGAGGGTGCTTCCCCTGAAGTTTCACCAACAAAAAGAGGATGCTTTAAATCAACATTTAAGGAACATTTCATGTAATTGAAGCATTTGTCAACATGGATTATGAACTGCCAGAATAACCTAAAACTAGATTTATCATTGCCATGAAGCCCCCCAGCAGAAATCAGGCTTTCACACAAAGAATTGTGGAATTTACATCAAAATCACTATCCACAGCCTGTTGAAACACAAAAATGTACCACAAATTATATTCAAAGGTTTATTTTTAAAATTAGTATATTAGTTTATTATATTATATTTATTTAATTGCAGTTTAATTGCAGTTGGATATACAGGATATATATATTATTTTTCTTAATAAGGAACATGCTGGAGAGTTTAAAAGAGTCAAAGGCTAAACTGGTACATTTATAGCAGTAATGATAGTTAATGCTCAATGAATCCAAAAAAAACGTTTGGATAAATCAAAAAAAAAAAAAAGATCAAGCACATAATCTTTCATAAATCTAAAAAAAAGTTGATAGTAATTGAGCAAAAATTAGTGTCTTAAGTCATTCAAAAATTCCATCAGTCGAATAAAGCTGCTGACTTGGCAGCTTACTGACCTTTTTATGGGGATCTATCAACTTTCTGCCTGAATCATATCAGATAAGATTGACAATAATATTGGACAAGCCCAGTATCGGTGCACTGATGCAGACCTAGTCCAATGGGTGCAGCGTATGATAGAATTATTGTCCCCCAGTTGGATGTAGTCCATTTTGGCAAAATTGCGCAACAATCAGCTAGTTTGGCAGCTAGTGATCGGCACATTTTTTCCATTTCGTTTTGTTAAAAAATTTGTGAATTTCCCTGCGAAATGGCGAAAAATTCTTGAAACTGGAATTATAATTCCTGTGTTAATTTGCGTCAATTTTGATACCTGCATTAAAGTCAATGGTCATTCGAATAGTGTTGACGCACAACAGCTTCGACGCGTGCGACTACTCCGATGCGCATTCAAAAATATTTGACGCTAGTGAATTTTTGCTGAACTTTCACCACCGGAAAACGCAAAAATGTACGTTAATTTAGGGGCACATTTACAAAGCTCGAGTGAAGGATTCGAATTAAAAAAACTTCGAATTTCAAAGTGTTTCTTGGGCTACTTCAACCATCGAATGGGCTACTTCGACCTTCGACTACGACTTCGACTACGAATCGAACGATTCGAACTAAAAATCGTTCGACTATTCAACCATTCGATAATCGAAGTACTGTCTCTTTAAGAAAAACTTCGACCCCCTAGTTCGGCAGCTAAAAGCTACCGAACTCAATGTTAGCCTATGGGGAAGGTCCCTATAGGCTTGCCTGTGTTTTTTTGATCGAAGGATATTCCTTCGATCGTTGTATTAAAATCCTTTGAATCGTTCGATCTTTCGATCGTTCGATCGTAGGATTAGCGCTAAATCGTTCGACTTCGATATTCGAAGTCGAACAATTTTAGTTCCTAGTCGAATATCGAGGGTTAATTAACCCTCGATATTCGACCCTTAGTAAATCTGCCCCTAAGTGAATTTATTCGTCCATTGCTATTGGCAACCTCTTATAAAGAATAACAGCAAACCTCTGTAACCTTGTAAAGCAGCAGTTCTCAAAGCTTGTGTTATTGGACAATGCTTAACATGTACTCACCAAGGCGCTGGGATAAGACTTCCAGGTGTTTGTCATACAAGGAGTCAGTATCAGTGGTTATATTTAGGCATCCATGGTTGAGTGAATGATACAGAATGGCAAATGTGCAGTTATTCAAAGCAGAAACAAAATGGGAAAAATCATTAGATATTTCCACAGCATGGACCTCCTTCACTAGACTTCCAAAGTCTTCACTTCTCAGCTGGGCCACAAGCCATTTATAATCATTCTTTGCGCACCGAGAGAAGACGCTGACTGAATGACTTTGCCCAGATGGAAAGTCCATCTTTGAATCCTTCCTCTTCAATAGTTCAGCTGTAGTCCAGTCAAACTGTAACAACATGTCACGTGATATGAAAATTTCTGGAAATTTTTCATTGAGTATCAAAATTAGGGACAAATCTTTGTAAAGAATGTGGTTTTGGGTCAATTTAAAAAATTGTGGATTTGATGCATCCCTGCCAGCAAGGAGCTCCTTTTGGATTTTCAGTGATATAATTAAATGTATATGAGCAGGGTTACAAACTTGTACTGATCCATCATAGGTATATTAAAGTAGCTACATGCACAATGCATTTTATTACAGTAGAACGCACATTTTGCACTTCTTGGGTGACTGGGCTATTAGACAGTGAGAAAATATGAGAGACTGTGTAAAATATAAACCTGAGGTTCTACAATTGTTCCCCAATCATTCATACTTGTGTAAGATGTGGTGAGGCCAGTACTGACCCTTTTGAGGAACAGCTCAGCAGCATGTAACATATAAACCTATTGGGTTTTTTCAACAACTGCATTTCCCTGGTACACATTTCTACGTATATCTTCCCACAAATATTACTATAATATCACGTGCCTTCCCAATGACATGACTGATCAATATACATTTCTGTACTATAGCTTCGCATAATTTCCTTACTTACCGGGTTTGTTTGCTTATTTTGAGCATCAGAATCACCTGGTGAAGAAGCCGGGGTTCTCAATGTTTGGTTTGTTTCTGGCAGACCTTTAGGAAAAAAAGCAACAAAAAATAAACGAATTGGAATTCTTTATAAGACCCTTCACTCACTCTATTTGCAGTCAAAATACCCTTCTTAAAGGGATCCTGTCATCGGAAAACGTGTTTTTCAGTTAATAGTGCTACTCCAGCAGAATTCTGCATTTCTCAAAAGAACAAATCGATTTTTTTATATTCAATTTTGAAATCTGACATGGGGCTAGACATATTGTCAATTTCCCAGCTGCCCCCAGTCATGTGACTTGTGCCTGCACTTTAGGAGAGAAATGCTTTCTGGCAGGCTGCTGTTTTTCCTTCTCAATGTAATTAAAGGAGTCTCAGTGGGACATGGGTTTTACTATTGAGCATTGTTCTTAGATCTACCAGGCAGCTGTTATCTTGTGTTAGGGAGCTGTTATCTGGTACCTTCCCATTGTTCTTTTGTTTGGCTGCTGGGGGGGGGAAAGGGAGGGGGGTGATATCACTCTAACTCGCAGTACAGCAGTAAAGAGTGATTGAAGGTTATCAGAGCACAAGTCACATGACCTGGGGCAGCTGGGAAATTGATAATATGTCTAGCCCCATGTCAGATTTCAAAATTGAATATAAAAAACTCTGTTTGCATTTTTGAGAAATGGATTTCAGTGCAGCACTGGAGCAGCACTATTAACTGATTCATTTTGGGGAAAAAAATTTCTTTCCCATGACAGTATCCCTTTAAACATGTTTTCGTCTGTAGTTGGTGTGAATGGTATCATGGAGGTCCAGTGTACTTTTTTCAAATATTTTCTGGTTTTAAACAGTATTGTAGTCGCTATACTTATTTATTTAGGGGGAACCTGCCTGTGAAAGGTACCCCGCTGAATCAGAGCTCTCAGGGCATCTGGACACTATCTGGTTGGCCCAGTAACAGGCAGTCATACAATAAAGGGATTCTGACATGATTTTCAGAAAGAGCCAGCAGTTCACAATGAACTGCTTTCAGATAGGCTATTGTTTCCCCTATTCATTGTAAATGAAGGAGTCACAGTGGGACTTGGAAGTTTAGTATTGAGTGTTATTCTCATATCGACCAGACAGCTGTTATTTTACAGTATGTCAGGGAGCTTTAATCTTGTTACATTCCCATTGTTCTGATAATGGACTGTTGGGGAGAAAAGGAGGGGTTTGATATCACTCCAACTTGCAGTGCATCAGTAAAGAGTGACTGAAGTTTATCAAGTTTATGGTACAAATCACAAGACTGAAGGCACCAGGGAAACTAACATGTCTAGCCCCATGTCCGATTTTAATATCAAATATAAAAAAATCTTTTTTCTCTTTTGAAAATGGATTTCAGCTGAAGCAGCACTATTAACTGATGCATTTTGAAAAAAAAAACATGTTTTCCCATGAGAGATACCCTTTAATAACTAAAAAATGGCTACGGTAGGTGCTGCTCAGATCCCAGCTAAAGGCCATTTCTGCTCTTAGATCTCAGTGTAGTGCAGGACACCTGACTATGTACCTACTATAAATTGAAAGTGGGGTATTTCATGAAAATAAAAAAACCTAAAAAAAATGACTTAGTACAAAGGATGTAGATTTTAGTGTTTTTGTTCCCACTATTTGCAGAGACAAAAATGTCACTGAGACAAAAACATCAACGTAAGAAAAAACACCAATTGACTTTAAAGTATTGGGACAAAGAATTGTCATAAGAAAAAAAAAACCCATTGACTTTCATGCATTTGAACCAAAAAGTCACAAATTGTCGCACATGTAAAAAATTTACTTCACTGAGTTTTGCTAATTTTTCAAAATTTCACGATTTTTTGTGAAAATTTTTGGCTAAGCAAAAATAGACAGATTTGCTCATCACTAGTCATATGTATCATTATAAGAGAAGCATATGCAGTATAATCAGTTTATAAAAGGTGGCAGATCTTAGAACTGTATTAACAAGTCGAAAGGCAAATTGTACAGTAGAAGAATAACCTTTCATCAGAAACCGAGATATTGAATTCATTTGGTCTAAAAATGCCTCTATCTTATTGTCCTTTGGAATCAGGAGGAGACAAGAGGAGCAGTCACTGATGGTGGGATCTTCACTTAGGATTCTCACAGTTTCTTTCATGTTGTTTTGATCCATATCATCCAACACAACCATAACATTCTGCTTGCCTATGAGACAAGAGCATTGAGAAAGTAAATACACTTTGTGGGGCTTAAAGATAAAAGTTTATAGGATATTGAGCTGACAAATACGGTACTGCAAGTAGATACTACAAGTAGTAAGCTAATTTTGTGCAGTAAGTTCTGTTGTTATTAGCTTATTTATTTGTTAATAAGGCAGATCTAACCATTACTGGGTTCAATGTAAGTGGGACCCAAGTTCACCCCCCACCATTGTTAAGTGATGAGAAGAGGGAGGGATGTGGAGTGTGGGGGGAGATGCAGTGATGTGTGGGGGATTCCAATTCACAATGGATAGGATGCCCCCACACTCATTTACATAGTGCATCACATCACTTGCACATCCCCAACCATATTCAGATACTGAAAGCCAGTGCTGGACCAAGGTGGTCATGTGCCCTAGGCATCCCCAGCCAACCCCTCGTGCCTGCATGCATGGACAAGAGGTAGTGAGGTAAACTATGAGAGTACCAAGGGCCTGGACTAGAAGTAAGTCACAAATATAAAATACGAGCCAAGAGTTCCCCAAACGTTGAGCTCAAAGCATTTGCCATGTCTACCCTTAGTTTCAGCTTACAAAAAGTAGGCAGAATAGGTATGTATCTAGCTCACCCCATCCCTTCTTTTTCTTCTTAAGCATATGCTTCTTCTATCTTCTAACCCAGTGTTCCCCAACCAGTAG
Source organism: Xenopus laevis (assembly GCF_017654675.1). Classification (NCBI taxonomy): domain Eukaryota; kingdom Metazoa; phylum Chordata; class Amphibia; order Anura; family Pipidae; genus Xenopus; species Xenopus laevis. The sequence continues at coordinate 129,007,871 of NC_054387.1, read as the reverse complement.
CTCACGAGCAACATGTTGCTCACCAACTCCTTGGATGTTGCTCCCAGTAGTCTCAAAGCAGGTGCTTATTTTTGAATTCCAGGCTTAGATGCAAGTTTAGTTGCATAAAAACCAGGTGTACTGCTAAACAGAGCCTCCTGTAGGCTGCCTGTCCATATAAGGATTACCAAACAGCCAATCACAGCTCTTATTTGGCATCCCCATGGACATTTTCAAGTTTGTTATACTCTCCAATTCTTTTTTACATTTAAATGTGGCTCACGAATAAAAAAGGTTGGGGACCCCCTGTTCTAACCTCAGCACCAGTCCTGTATCTGACGTAAAAAGATTTGAAAAAAAAAAATAAAAGGGTAAATCACTAATGCATATTTGTGTCTTTTCTCACTACAATGGAGATAGAATTCTAGTGCGAAAATCAGCAATGTGAGTCAAAAAACACGGTGGTCTGAAAATTGCATTTTTCCCACTGAACTACTGTAAGTTCATAAATGACTCATAAAAGTGCTCTCACCTAGACAACTGGACATATAGTTAAATTCCTCCTTGGGTAGCAATCTGGACACTTTGCTTGCGTTGATCTGCTTGTATCCAAAACTGTAGTATAAAATCCCAAAAGAACATTTCTCCAAGTCCTTCTTCTGGTGTTTAGTGAGTGGAACATACTTGGTCTCTGTTCCATGCTTAGAGAAATATGAATTCAGCATGTCCACGAGCCACTGAAGCTTATTATTTGGGTAACTGGAGCTGTTTATTGCAATCTGACATGGCCTTTAAGGAAATTGTGAAATGCTCAGGTTAGAAAGGCCTGGTGTGACAGGACCTTGTCTAAATGAATCCTTACACCTGCTTTAAGTAGAAAGTAGTTTATAATACACTACAATAATATATAAGTATATAATCTAGGGATGTGAGAAAAGAATGCATGAGTATGTGTGGCTAGTCAAGAACCTAAACAGAACATGATAAAAAACCCAACCTCTATTAGATTAAAATGTTTGGGGAGTCAGGGGGAGTCATAACAGATATGTTATATGTATGTGTCTGCTATCTCAGACAATATATTTACAGCATCTTGCATTACAGAACCCCTTACTCACACCTCTCTTCTTCTTATCGATTGTTGTACCCAGATCTTTTCTCCTGTTCTCACGTACAAGTGCCTTAATATATCCACTGACTATGTGCACTATTCCAAGGCTTTGCTAAGACATTTCCTACTACCCCCCACCACTCTCTTGCACTACTCCCTATTCTCGCTGCACATCACAGACCATGTTCACTTACATTCTAATGTTTCCTTGCTGAAATTAGGAGATACTTCTTCTTCTGGAAATCAGAACTCCCTGTAGTAAAAATGATTGATTAAATGGCAATCTTACCTTTCCTGTGTACTGTTCATTGTCATCCTGTCTTGTTGTCAGGAACCTCAGATATTTTTATAATTTGCTTTTAATATCTGCTCTTTAATTTCCTCTCTCTCTCTGTCTCTCTCTGTCTCTCTCTGTCTCTGTCTCTCTCTGTCTCTCTCTGTCTCTCTCTGGTAGATTTTCTCTACCTTTTCACCTGCCGGTTTGTATTCTCCTACAGGCTGGACTGCAGGGAATGTATTTTCATTTTCGTTCTGGATAATCCTTGCTGGAATTAA